>NC_060124.1:646731157-647042521 GCF_021461395.2 Schistocerca americana
AGACAGTAAGAAGAGTCAGTCTTCTTGTACTTACGTCGGCATTGTGTCTTTTCTATTTATTTTCGATGCAATTTCTGTGTTTCATCGTCCATAAGAAGGTCAGAGGTATACAGTAAAACTGAAGTGAAGCATCGGAATCTATAAGTGGTGTCACAGGAATGGTTCAAAACATAGTCAGTAAGAAGAGTCAGTCTTCTTGTACTTAAGTCGGCATTGTGCCTTTCGTATTTAATTCCGATGCAATTTCGGTGTTTCAACGTCAATAAGAAGGTCCAAGGGATACAGTAAACCTGAAGTGAAGTATCATAATCTATAACTAGTGTCACAGGAATGGTTCAAACATAGACTGTAAGAAGAATCTGTCTACTTGTACTAAAGTTGGCATTGTGCCTTTTGTATTTAATTCCGATGCAATTTCTGTGTTTCATCGTCAATACGAAGGTCCAAGGGATACAGTACACCTGAAGTGAAGCATCGGAATCTACAACTAGTGTCACAGGAATGGTTCAAATCATAGACAGTAAGAAGAGTCAGTCTTCTTGTACTTGAGTCGGCATTGTGCCTTTTGTATTTAATTCCGATGCAATTTCTGTGTCTCATCGTCAATAAGAAGGTCAGAGGGATACGGTAAACCTGAAGTGAAGCATCAGAATCTATAACTAGTGTCACAGGTGTGGTTCAAAATATAGACAGTAGGAAGAGTCAGTCTTCTTGTACTTGAGTCGGCATTGTGCCTTTTGTATTTAATTCCGATGCAATTTCTGTGTCTCATCGTCAATAAGAAGGTCAGAGGGATACAGTAAACCTGAAGTGAAGCATCGGAATCTATAACTAGTGTCACAGGAATGGTTCAAAACATATTGAGTAGGAAGAGTCAGTCTTCATATACTTAAGTCGGCATTGTGCCTTTTCTATTTAATTCCGATGCAATTTCTGTGTTTCATCATCAATTAGAAGGTCACAGGGATACAGTAAACCTGAAGTGAAGCATCGGAGTTTATAACTAGTGTCACAGGAATGGTTCAAAACATAGTCAAAAAGAAGAGTCAGTCTTCTTGTACTTAAGTCTGCATTGTGCCTTTTCTATTTAATTCCGATGCAATTTCTGTGTTTCATCATCAATAAGTAGGTCAGAGGGGTACAGTAAACCTGAAGTGAAGCATCAAAGTCTATTACTAGTGTTACAGGAATGGTTCAAAGCATAGTGAGTAAGAAGAGTCAGTCTTCTTGTACATAAGTCGGCATTGTGCCTTTTCTATTTAATTCTGATGCACTATCTGTGTTTCATCGTCAATAAGAAGGTCAGAGGAATACAGTAAAACTGAAGTGAAGCATCGGAATCTATAAGTAGTGACACAGGAATGGTTCAAAACATAGACATTAGGAAGAGTCCGTCTTCTTGTACTTAAGTCGGCATTGTGCCTTTTGTGTTTACTTCCGATGCAATTTCTATGTTTCATCGTCAATAAGAAGGTCCAAGGGACACAGTAAACCTAAAGTGAATCATCGGAATCTATAACTAGTGACACAGGAATGGTTCAAAACATAGTCAGTAAGAAGAGTCAGTCTTCTTCTACTTAAGTCGGCATTGTGCCTTTTCTATTTAATTCCGATGCTATTTCTGTGTTTTGTCGACAATAAGAAGGTCAGAGAGATATAGTAAACCTGAAGTGAAGCATCGGAATCTATAACTAGTGTCACAGCAATATTTCAAATCATAGACAGTAAGAAGAGTCAGTCTTCTTGTATTTAAGTCGGCATTGTGCCTCTTCTATTTAATTCCGATGCAATTTTTGTGTTTCATCGTCAATAAGAAGGTCAGAGTGATACAGTAAACCTGAAGTGAAGCATCAGAATCTATAACTAGTGTCACAGGAATGGTTCAAAGCATAGACAGTGGGAAGATTCAGTCTTTATGTACTTGAGTCGGCATTGTGCCTTTTGTATTTAATTCCGATGCAATTTCTGTGTTTCATCGTCAATAAGAAGGTCAGAGGGATACAGTAAACCTGAAGTGAAGCATCAAAACCCATAACTAGTGTCACTAGAATGGTTCAAGACATAGACAGTAAGAAGAGTCAGTCTTCTTGTACTTAAGTCGGCATTGTGCCTTTTCTGTTTAATTCCGATGCAATTTCTATGTTTCATCGTCAATAAGAAGGTCAGAGGAATACAGTAAACCAGAAGTGAAGCATCGGTATCTATAACCAGTGTGACAGGAATGGTTCCAAACATAGACACTAGGAAGAGCCAGTCTTCTTGTACTGAAGTCGGCATTGTGCCTTTTGTATTTATTTCCGATGCAATTTCTGTGTTTCATCGTCAATAAGAAGGTCCAAGGGATACAGTAAATCTGAAGTGAGGCATCGGAATCTATAACTAGTGTCACAGGAATGGTTCAAAACATAGTCAGTAAGAAGAGTCAGTCTTCTTGTACTTAAGTCGGCATTGTGCCTTATCTATTTAATTCCGATGCAATTTCTGTGTTTCATCGTCAATACGAAGTTCCGAGGGATGCAGTACACCTGAAGTGAAGCATTGGAATCTATAACTAGTGTCACAGGAATGGTTCAAAGCATAGGCACTAAGAAGAGTCAGTTTTCCTGTACTTAAGCCGGCATTGTGGCTTTTCTATTTATTTCCGATGCAATTACTGTGTTTCATCGTCCATAAGAAGGTCAGAGGGATACAGTAAACCTGAAGTGAAGCATCGGAATCTATAAGTGGTGGCACAGGAATGGTTCAATATATAGTCAGTAAGAAGAGACAGTCTTCTTGTACTTAAGTCGGCATTGTGCCTTTCGTATATAATTCCGATGCAATTTCGGTGTTTCATCGTCAATAAGAAGGTCCAAGTGATACAGTAAACCTGAAGTGAAGCATCTGAGTGTATAACTAGTGTCACAGGAATGGTTCAAAACATAGTCAGTAAGAAGAGTCAGTCTTCTTGTACTTAAATCGGCATTGTGCCTTTTCTATTTAATTCCGATGCAATTTCTCTGTTTCATCATCAATAAGAAGGTCAGAGGGATACAGTAAACCTGAAGTGAATCATCGGAGTCAATACCTAGTGTCACAGGAATGGTTCAAAACATAGACAGTAAGAAGAGTCAGTCTTCTTGTACTTACGTCGGCATTGTGCCTTTTCTATTTATTTTCGATGCAATTTCTGTGTTTCATCGTCCATAAGAAGGTCAGAGGTATACAGTAAAACTGAAGTGAAGCATCGGAATCTATAAGTGGTGTCACAGGAATGGTTCAAAACATAGTAAGAAGAGTCAGTCTTCTTGTACTTAAGTTGGCATTGTGCCTTTCGTATTTAATTCCGATGCAATTTCGGTGTTTCAACGTCAATAAGAAGGTCCAAGGGATACAGTAAACCTGAGGTGAAGTATCAGAATCTATAACTAGTGTCACAGGAATGGTTCAAACATAGACTGTAAGAAGAATCTGTCTACTTGTACTTAAGTTGGCATTGTGCCTTTTGTATTTAATTCCGATGCAATTTCTGTGTTTCATCGTCAATACGAAGGTCCAAGGGATACAGTACACCTGAAGTGAAGCATCGGAATCTAGAACTAGTGTCACAGGAATGGTTCAAATCATAGACAGTAAGAAGAGTAAAGTCTTCTTGTACTTAAGTCGGCATTGTGCCTCTTCTATTTAATTCCGATGCAATTTCTGTGTTTCATCGTCGTTAAGAAGGTCAGAGGGATACGGTAAACCTGAAGTGAAGCACCAGAGTCTATAACTAGTGTCACAGGAATGGTTCAAAACATAGACAGTAGGAAGAGTCAGTCTTCTTGTACTTGAGTCGGCATTGTGCCTTTTGTATTTAATTCCGATGCAATTTCTGTGTCTCATCGTCAATAAGAAGGTCAGAGGGATACGGTAAACCTGAAGTGAAGCATCAGAATCTATAACTAGTGTCACAGTAATGGTTCAAAACATAGACAGTAGGAAGAGTCAGTCTTCTTGTACTTGAGTCGGCATTGTGCCTTTTGTATTTAATTCCGATGCAATTTCTGTGTCTCATCGTCAATAAGAAGGTCAGAGGGATACAGTAAACCTGAAGTGAAGCATCGGAATCTATAACTAGTGTCACAGGAATGGTTCAAAACATATTGAGTAGGAAGAGTCAGTCTTCATATACTTAAGTCGGCATTGTGCCTTTTCTATTTAATTCCGATGCAATTTCTGTGTTTCATCATCAATTAGAAGGTCACAGGGATACAGTAAACCTGAAGTGAAGCATCGGAGTTTATAACTAGTGTCACAGGAATGGTTCAAAACATAGTCAAAAATAAGAGTCAGTCTTCTTGTACTTAAGTCTGCATTGTGCCTTTTCTATTTAATTCCGATGCAATTTCTGTGTTTCATCATCAATAAGTAGGTCAGAGGGGTACAGTAAACCTGAAGTGAAGCATCAAAGTCTATAACTAGTGTTACAGGAATGGTTCAAAGCATAGTGAGTAAGAAGAGTCAGTCTTCTTGTACATAAGTCGGCATTGTGCCTTTTCTATTTAATTCTGATGCACTATCTGTGTTTCATCGTCAATAAGAAGGTCAGAGGAATACAGTAAACCTGAAGTGAAGCATCGGAATCTATAACTAGTGACACAGGAACGGTTCAAAACATAGACATTAGGAAGAGTCCGTCTTCTTGTACTTAAGTCGGCATTATGCCTTTTCTATTTAATTCCGATGCAATTTCTGTGTTTCGTTATCAATAAAAAGATCCAAGGGATACAGCAAACCTGAAGTGAGGCATCGGAATCCATAACTACTGTCACAGGAATGGTTAAAAACATAGTCAGTAAGAAGAGTCAGTCTTCTTGTACTTAAGTCGTCATTGTGCCTTTTGTATTTACTTCCGATGCAATTTCTGTGTTTCATCGTCAATAAGAAGGTCCAAGGGACACAGTAAACCTAAAGTGAATCAGCGGAATATATAACTAGTGACACAGGAATGGTTCAAAACATAGTCTGTAAGAAGAGTCAGTCTTCTTGTACTTAAGTCGGCATTGTGCCTTTTCTATTTAATTCTGATGCACTATCTGCGTTTCATCGTCAATAAGACGGTCAGAGGGATACAGTAAACCCGAAGTGAGGCATCGGAATCTTTAACTAATGACACAGGAATGGTTCAAAACACAGACATTAGGAAGAGTCCGTTTTCTTGTACTTAAGTCGGCATTGTGCCTTTTCTATTTAATTCCGATGCAATTTCTGTGTTTCGTTATCAATAAGAAGATCCAAGGAATACAGAAAACCTGAAGTGAGGCATCGGAATCCATAACTACTGTCACAGGAATGGTTAAAAACATAGTCAGTAAGAAGAGTCAATCTTCTTGTACTTAAGTCGTCATTGTGCCTTTTGTATTTACGTCCGATGCAATTTCTGTGTTTCATCGTCAATAAGAAGGTCCAAGGGATACAGTACACCTGAAGTGAAGCATCGGAATCTATAACTAGTGTCACAGGAATGGTTCAAATCATAGACAGTAAGAAGAGTCAGTCTTCTTGTATTTAAGTCGGCATTGTGACTCTTCTATTTAATTCCGATGCAATTTTTGTGTTTCATCGTCAACAAGAAGGTCAGAGGGATACAGTAAACCTGAAGTGAAGCATCAGAATCTATAACTAGTGTCACAGGAATGGTTCAAAACATAGACAGTGGGAAAAGTCAGTCCTCTTGTACTTGAGTCGGCATTGTGCCTTTTGTTTTTAATTTCAATGCAATTTCTATGTTTCATCGTCAATAAGAAGGTCAGAGGGATACAGTAAACCTGAAGTGAAGCATCAGAATCTATAACTAGTGTCACAGGAATGGTTCAAGACATAGCCAGTAGGAAGAGTCAGCCTTCTTGTACTTAAGTCGGCATTGTGCCTTTTCTATTTAATTCCGATGGAATTTCTGTGTTTCATCGTCAATAAGAAGGTACGAGGGATACAGTAAACCGGAAGTGAAGCATCGGAATCAATAAGTGGTGTCACAGGAATGGTTCAAAACATAGTCAGTAAGAACGGTCAGAATTCTTGTACTTAAGTCGGCATTGTGCATTTCGTATTCAATTCCGATGCATTTTCGGTGTCTCATCGGCAATAAGAAAGTGCAAGGGATAC
The DNA here is from genome assembly GCF_021461395.2 of Schistocerca americana. Taxonomy (NCBI): domain Eukaryota; kingdom Metazoa; phylum Arthropoda; class Insecta; order Orthoptera; family Acrididae; genus Schistocerca; species Schistocerca americana. Next base: position 646,737,284 of record NC_060124.1, read on the forward strand.
AGTAAACATGAAGTGAATCATCGGAATCTATAACTAGTGTCACAGGAATGGTTCAATACATAGACAGTAAGAAGAGTCAGTCTTCCTGGTCTTAAGTCGGCATTGTGCCTTTTCTATTTAATTCCGATGCGATTTCTGTGTTTCATCGTCAATAAGAAGGTCCAAGGGATGCAGTAAACCTATAGTGAAGCATCGGAATCTAAAACCTGTCTCACAGGAAATGTTCAAGACATAGAGAGCAAAAAGAGCCAGTCAACTTGTATTTGAGTCGGCGTTGTGCCTTTTGTATTTAATTCCGATGCAATTTATATGTTTCATCGTCAATAAGAAGGTCAGAGGGATACAGTAAGCCTGAAGTGAAGCATCGGAATCTATAACTTAAGTCACAGGAATGGTTAAAAAATAGACAGTAAGAAGTGTCAGTCTTCTTGTACATAAGTCGGCATTGTGCTTTTTGTATTTAATTGTGATGCAATTTCTGTGTTTCATCGTCAATAAGAAGGTCCAAGGGATACAGTAAACCTGAAGTGAAGCATCGGAATCTATAACTAGTGTTACAGGAATGTTTCAAAACATAGACAGCAAGCAGAGTCAGTCCTGTTGTACTTAAGTGGGCATTGTGCTTTTTGTATCTAATTCCGATGCAATTTCTGTGTTTCGTCGTCAATAAGGAGGCCAGAGGGATACAGTAAACCTGAAGTGAAGCAGCGGAATCAATAACTAGTGTCACAGGAATGGTTTAAAACGTAGACATTAGGAAGGGTCAGTCTTCTTGTACTTAAGTCGGCATTGTGCCTTTTCTATTTAATTCCATGCAATTTCTGTGTTTCGTCGTCAATAAGAAAGTCCAAGGGATACAGTAAACCTGAAGCGAAAAATCGGAATCTATAAGTAGTGTCACAGGATTGGTTCAAAACATAGACAGTAAGAAGAGGCAGTCTACTTGTACTTAAGTCAACATTGTGCCTTTTCTATTTAATTCCGATGCAATTTCTGTGTTTCATCGTCAATAAGAAGGTCAGAGGGATACAGTAAACCTGAAGTGAAGCATCGGAATCTATAACTAGTGTCACAGGAATGGTTCAAAACATAGACAGTAGGAAGACTCAGTCTTCTTGTTCTTAAGTCGGCATTGTGACTTTTGTATTTAATTCCGATGCCATTTCTGTGTTTCATCGTCAATACGAAAGCCAGAGGGATACAGTAAACCTCAAGTGAGGCATCGGAATGTATAACTAGTGTCACAGGAATCGTTCAAAGCATAGCCAGTACGAAGAGTCAGTTTTCTTCTACTTGATTCGGCATTGTGCCTTTTGTATTTATTTCCGATGCAATTCCTTGGTTTCATCGTCAATACGAAGGTCCAAGGGATACAGTAAACGTATAATGAAGCATCGGAATCTAAAACTGGTCTCACAGGAAATGATCACAACATAGTCAGTAAGAAGAGTCAGTCTTCTTGTACTTACGTCAGCATTGTGCCTTTTGTATTTAATTCCGATGCAATTTCTGTGTTTCATCGTCAATGAGAAGGTCAGAGTTATACAGTAAACCTGAAGTGAAGCATCGGAATCTATAACTAGTGTCACAGGAATGGTTCAAAACATAGACCGTGGGAAAAGTCAGTGTTCTTGTACTTGAGTCGGCATTGTGCCTTTTGTATTTAATTCCGATGCGATTTCTGTGTTTCATCGTCAATAAGAAGGTCAGAGGGATACAGTAAACCTGAAGTGAAGCATCGGAATCTATAACTAGTGTCACAGGAATGGTTCAAAACATATTGAGTATGAAGAGTCAGTCTTCATATACTTAAGTCGGCATTGTGCCTTTTCTATTTAATTCCGATGCAATTTCTGTGTTTCATCATCAATTAGAAGGTCACAGGGATACAGTAAACCTGAAGTGAAGCATCGGAGTTTATAACTAGTGTCACAGGAATGGTTCAAAACATAGTCAAAAAGAAGAGTCAGTCTTCTTGTACTTAAGTCTGCATTGTGCCTTTTCTATTTAATTCCGATGCAATTTCTGTGTTTCATCATCAATAAGTAGGTCAGAGGGGTACAGTAAACCTGAAGTGAAGCATCAAAGTCTATTACTAGTGTTACAGGAATGGTTCAAAGCATAGTGAGTAAGAAGAGTCAGTCTTCTTGTACATAAGTCGGCATTGTGCCTTTTCTATTTAATTCTGATGCACTATCTGTGTTTCATCGTCAATAAGAAGGTCAGAGGAATACAGTAAAACTGAAGTGAAGCATCGGAATCTATAAGTAGTGACACAGGAATGGTTCAAAACATAGACATTAGGAAGAGTCCGTCTTCTTGTACTTAAGTCGGCATTGTGCCTTTTGTATTTACTTCCGATGCAATTTCTGTGTTTCATCGTCAATAAGAAGGTCCAAGGGACACAGTAAACTTAAAGTGAATCATCGGAATCTATAACTAGTGACACAGGAATGGTTCAAAACAAAGTCAGTAAGAAGAGTCAGTCTTCTTCTACTTAAGTCGGCATTGTGCCTTTTCTATTTAATTCCGATGCAATTTCTGTGTTTTGTCGACAATAAGAAGGTCAGAGAGATATAGTAAACCTGAAGTGAAGCATCGGAATCTATAACTAGTGTCACAGCAATATTTCAAATCATAGACAGTAAGAAGAGTCAGTCTTCTTGTATTTAAGTCGGCATTGTGCCTCTTCTATTTAATTCCGATGCAATTTTTGTGTTTCATCGTCAATAAGAAGGTCAGAGTGATACAGTAAACCTGAAGTGCAGCATCAGAATCTATAACTAGTGTCACAGGAATGGTTCAAAGCATAGACAGTGGGAAGAGTCAGTCTTCTTGTACTTGAGTCGGCATTGTGCCTTTTGTATTTAATTCCGATGCAATTTCTGTGTTTCATCGTCAATAAGAAGGTCAGAGGGATACAGTAAACCTGAAGTGAAGCATCAAAACCTATAACTAGTGTCACTAGAATGGTTCAAGACATAGACGGTAAGAAGAGTCAGTCTTCTTGTACTTAAGTCGGCATTGTGCCTTTTCTGTTTAATTCCGATGCAATTTCTATGTTTCATCGTCAATAAGAAGGTCAGAGGAATACAGTAAACCAGAAGTGAAGCATCGGTATCTATAACTAGTGTGACAGGAATGGTTCCAAACATAGACACTAGGAAGAGCCAGTCTTCTTGTACTGAAGTCGGCATTGTGCCTTTTGTATTTATTTCCGATGCAATTTCTGTGTTTCATCGTCAATAAGAAGGTCCAAGGGATACAGTAAATCTGAAGTGAGGCATCGGAATCTATAACTAGTGTCACAGGAATGGTTCAAAACATAGTCAGTAAGAAGAGTCAGTCTTCTTGTACTTAAGTCGGCATTGTGCCTTATCTATTTAATTCCGATGCAATTTCTGTGTTTCATCGTCAATACGAAGTTCCGAGGGATGCAGTACACCTGAAGTGAAGCATTGGAATCTATAACTAGTGTCACAGGAATGGTTCAAAGCATAGGCACTAAGAAGAGTCAGTTTTCCTGTACTTAAGCCGGCATTGTGCCTTTTCTATTTATTTCCGATGCAATTACTGTGTTTCATCGTCCATAAGAAGGTCAGAGGGATACAGTAAACCTGAAGTGAAGCATCGGAATCTATAAGTGGTGGCACAGGAATGGATCAATATATAGTCAGTAAGAAGAGACAGTCTTCTTGTACTTAAGTCGGCATTGTGCCTTTCGTATTTAATTCCGATGCAATTTCGGTGTTTCATCGTCAATAAGAAGGTCCAAGTGATACAGTAAACCTGAAGTGAAGCATCTGAGTGTATAACTAGAGTCACAGGAATGGTTCAAAACATAGTCAGTAAGAAGAGTCAGTGTTCTTGTACTTAAATCGGCATTGTGCCTTTTCTATTTAATTCCGATGCAATTTCTCTGTTTCATCATCAATAAGAAGGTCAGAGGGATACAGTAAACCTGAAGTGAATCATCGGAGTCAATACCTAGTGTCACAGGAATGGTTCAAAACATAGACAGTAGGAAAACTCAGTCTTCATGCACTTAAGTCGGCATTGTGCCTCGTCTATATAATTCCGATGCAATTTCTGTGTTTCATTATTAATAAGAAGGTCCAAGGGATACAGTAAACCTGAAGTGAGGCATCGGAATCCGTAACTAGTGTCACAGGAATGGTTCAAAACATAGTCAGTAAGAAGAGTCAGTCTTCTTGTACTTAGGTAGGCATTGTGCCTTTTGTATTTAATTCCGATGCAATGTCTGTGTATCATCGTCAATAAGAAGGTCCAAGGGATGCAGTACACCTGAAGTGAAGCATCGGAATCTATAACAAGTGTCACAGGTTCGGTTCAAAACGTAGACGGTAACAAGAGACTGTCTTCTTGTACTTAAGTCGGCATTGTGCCTTTCGTATTTAATTCCGATGCAATTTCGGTGTTTCATCGTCAATAAGAAGGTCCAAGTGACACAGTAAACCTGAAGTGAAGCATCGGAAACTATAACTAGTGTCACAGGTTCGGTTCAAAACATAGACGGTAATTAGAGTCAGTCTTCTTGTACTTAAGTTGGCATTGTGCCATTTCTACTTAATTCTGATGCAATTTCTGTGTTTCATCGTCAATATGAAGGTCAGAGGGATACAGTAAACCTTAAGTGAAGCATCGGAGTCTATAACTAGTGTAACAGGAATGGTTCAAAACATAGTCAGTAAGAAGAGTCAGTCTTCTTGTACTTAAGTCGGCATTTTGCCTTTTCTATTTAATTCCGATGCAATATCTGTGTTTCATCGTCAATACGAAGGTCAGAGGGATACAGTAAACCTGAAGTGTGGCATCGGAATCTATAACTAGTGTCACAGGAATGGGTCAAAACATAGTCAGTAAGAAGAGTCAGTCTTCCTGTACTTAAGTCGGCATTGTGCTTTTCTATTTAATTCCGATGCACTTTCTGTGTTTCATCATCAATAAGAAGGTCCTAGGGATGCAGTACGTCTGAAGTGACACATCGGATTCCATAACTAGTGTCACAGGAATGGTTCATAACATAGACAGTAAGAAGAGTCAGTCTTCTTGTACTTACGTCGGCATTGTGCCTTTTCTATTTATTTTCGATGCAATTTCTGTGTTTCATCGTCCATAAGAAGGTCAGAGGTATACAGTAAAACTGAAGTGAAGCATCGGAATCTATAAGTGGTGTCACAGGAATGGTTCAAAACATAGTAAGAAGAGTCAGTCTTCTTGTACTTAAGTCGGCATTGTGCCTTTCGTATTTAATTCCGATGCAATTTCGGTGTTTCAACGTCAATAAGAAGGTCCAAGGGATACAGTAAACCTGAGGTGAAGTATCAGAATCTATAACTAATGTCACAGGAATGGTTCAAACATAGACTGTAAGAAGAATCTGTCTACTTGTACTTAAGTTGGCATTGTGCCTTTTGTATTTAATTCCGATGCAATTTCTGTGTTTCATCGTCAATACGAAGGTCCAAGGGATACGGTACACCTGAAGTGAAGCATCGGAATCTACAACTAGTGTCACAGGAATGGTTCAAATCATAGACAGTAAGAAGAGTAAAGTCTTCTTGTACTTAAGTCGGCATTCTGCCTCTTCTATTTAATTCCGATGCCATTTCTGTGTTTCATCGTCGTTAAGAAGGTCAGAGGGATACGGTAAACCTGAAGTGAAGCATCAGAGTCTATAACTAGTGTCACAGGAATGGTTCAAAACATAGCCAGTAGGAAGAGTCAGTCTTCTTGTACTTGAGTCGGCATTGTGCCTTTTGTATTTAATTCCGATGCAATTTCTGTGTCTCATCGTCAATAAGAAGGTCAGAGGGATACGGTAAACCTGGAGTGAAGCATCAGAATCTATAACTAGTGTCACAGTAACGGTTCAAAACATAGACAGTAGGAAGAGTCAGTCTTCTTGTACTTGAGTCGGCATTGTGCCTTTTGTATTTAATTCCGATGCAATTTCTGTGTCTCATCGTCAATAAGAAGGTCAGAGGGATACAGTAAACCTGAAGTGAAGCATCGGATTCTATAACTAGTGTCACAGGAATGGTTCAAAACATATTGAGTAGGAAGAGTCAGTCTTCATATACTTCAGTCGGCATTGTGCCCTTTCTATTTAATTCCGATGCAATTTCTGTGTTTCATCATCAATTAGAAGGTCACAGGGATACAGTAAACCTGAAGTGAAGCATCGGAGTTTATAACTAGTGTCACAGGAATGGTTCAAAACATAGTAAAAAAGAAGAGTCAGTCTTCTTGTACTTAAGTCTGCATTGTGCCTTTTCTATTTAATTCCGATGCAATTTCTGTGTTTCATCATCAATAAGTAGGTCAGAGGGGTACAGTAAACCTGAAGTGAAGCATCAAAGTCTATAACTAGTGTTACAGGAATAGTTCAAAGCATAGTGAGTAAGAAGAGTCAGTCTTCTTGTACATAAGTCGGCATTGTGCCTTTTCTATTTAATTCTGATGCACTATCTGTGTTTCATCGTCAATAAGAAGGTCAGAGGAATACAGTAAACCTGAAGTGAAGCATCGGAATCTATAACTAGTGACACAGGAACGGTTCAAAACATAGACATTAGGAAGAGTCCGTCTTCTTGTACTTAAGTCGGCATTATGCCTTTTCTATTTAATTCCGATGCAATTTCTGTGTTTCGTTATCAATAAAAAGATCCAAGGGATACAGCAAACCTGAAGTGAGGCATCGGAATCCATAACTACTGTCACAGGAATGGTTAAAAACATAGTCAGTAAGAAGAGTCAGTCTTCTTGTACTTAAGTCGTCATTGTGCCTTTTGTATTTACTTCCGATGCAATTTCTGTGTTTCATCGTCAATAAGAAGGTCCAAGGGACACAGTAAACCTAAAGTGAATCATCGGAATCTATAACTAGTGACACAGGAATGGTTCAAAACATAGTCAGTAAGAAGAGTCAGTCTTCTTGTACTTAAGTCGGCATTGTGCCTTTTCTATTTAATTCTGATGCACTATCTGCGTTTCATCGTCAATAAGACGGTCAGAGGGATACAGTAAACCCGAAGTGAGGCATCGGAATCTTTAACTAATGGCACAGGAATGGTTCAAAACACAGACATTAGGAAGAGTCCGTTTTCTTGTACTTAAGTCGGCATTGTGCCATTTCTATTTAATTCCGATGCAATTTCTGTGTTTCGTTATCAATAAGAAGATCCAAGGGATACAGAAAACCTGAAGTGAGGCATCGGAATACATAACTACTGTCACAGGAATGGTTAAAAACATAGTCAGTAAGAAGAGTCAATCTTCTTGTACTTAAGTCGTCATTGTGCCTTTTGTATTTACGTCCGATGCAATTTCTGTGTTTCATCGTCAATAAGAAGGTCCAAGAGATACAGTACACCTGAAGTGAAGCATCGGAATCTATAACTAGTGTCACAGGAATGGTTCAAATCATAGACAGTAAGAAGAGTCAGTCTTCTTGTATTTAAGTCGGCATTGTGACTCTTCTATTTAATTCCAATGCAATTTTTGTGTTTCATCGTCAATAAGAAGGTCAGAGGGATACAGTAAACCTGAAGTGAAGCATCAGAATCTATAACTAGTGTCACAGAAATGGTTCAAAACATAGACAGTGGGAAAAGTCAGTCCTCTTGTACTTGAGTCGGCATTGTGCCTTTTGTTTTTAATTTCAATGCAATTTCTATGTTTCATCGTCAATAAGAAGGTCAGAGGGATACAGTAAACCTGAAGTGAAGCATCAGAATCTATAACTAGTGTCACAGGAATGGTTCAAGACATAGCCAGTAGGAAGAGTCAGTCTTCTTGTACTTAAGTCGGCATTGTGCCTTTTCTATTTAATTCCGATGGAATTTCTGTGTTTCATCGTCAATAAGAAGGTACGAGGGATACAGTAAACCGGAAGTGAAGCATCGGAATCAATAAGTGGTGTCACAGGAATGGTTCAAAACATAGTCAGTAAGAACGGTCAGAATTCTTGTACTTAAGTCGGCATTGTGCATTTCGTATTCAATTCCGATGCAATTTCGGTGTCTCATCGGCAATAAGAAGGTGCTAGGGATACAGTAAACATGAAGTGAATCATCGGAATCTATAACTAGTGTCACAGGAATGGTTCAATACATAGACAGTAAGAAGAGTCAGTCTTCCTGTTCTTAAGTCGGTATTGTGCCTTTTCTATTTAATTCCGATGCGATTTCTGTGTTTCATCGTCAATAAGAAGGTCCAAGGGATGCAGTAAACCTATAGTGAAGCATCGGAATCTAAAACCTGTCTCACAGGAAATGTTCAAAACATAGAGAGCAAAAAGAGCCAGTCAACTTGTATTTGAGTCGGCATTGTGCCTTTTGTATTTAATTCCGATGCAATTTATATCTTTCATCGTCAATAAGAAGGTCAGAGGGATACAGTAAGCCTGAAGTGAAGCATCGGAATCTATAACTAAAGTCACAGGAATGGTTAAAAAATAGACAGTAAGAAGAGTCAGTCTTCTTGTACATAAGTCGGCATTGTGCTTTTTGTATTTAATTCCGATGCAATTTCTGTGTTTCATCGTCAATAAGAAGGTCCAAGGGATACAGTAAACCTGAAGTGAAGCATCGGAATCTATAACTAGTGTTACAGGAATGTTTCAAAACATAGACAGCAAGCAAAGTCAGTCCTGTTGTACTTAAGTGGGCATTGTGCTTTTTGTATCTAATTCCGATGCAATTTCTGTGTTTCGTCGTCAATAAGGAGGCCAGAGGGATACAGTAAACCTGAAGTGAAGCAGCGGAATCAATAACTAGTGTCACAGGAATGGTTTAAAACGTAGACATTAGGAAGAGTCAGTCTTCTTGTACTTAAGTCGGCATTGTGCCTTTTCTATTTAATTCATATGCAATTTCTGTGTTTCGTCGACAATAAGAAAGTCCAAGGGATACAGTAAACCAGAAGCGAAAAATCGGAATCTATAAGTAGTGTCACAGGATTGGTTCAAAACATAGACAGTAAGAAGAGGCAGTCTACTTGTACTTAAGTCAACATTGTGCCTTTTCTATTTAATTCCGATGCAATTTCTGTGTTTCATCGTCAATAAGAAGGTCAGAGGGTTACAGTAAATCTGAAGTGAAGCATCGGAATCTATAACTAGTGTCACAGGAATGGTTAAAAAATAGACAGTAAGAAGAGTCAGTCTTCTTGTACTTAAGTAGGCATTGAGCCCTTAGTATTTAATTCCGATGCAATTTCTGTGTTTCATCGTCAATACGAAGGTCCAAGGGATACAGGAAACGTATAATGAAGCATCGGAATCTAAAACTGGTCTCACAGGAAATGATCACAACATAGTCATTAAGAAGAGTCAGTCTTCTTGTACTTAAGTCAGCATTGTGCCTTTTGTATTTAATTCCGATGCAATTTCTGTGTTTCATCGTCAATGAGAAGGTCAGAGGGATACAGTAAACCTGAAGTGAAGCATCGGAATCTATAACTAGTGTCACAGGAATCGTTCAAAACATAGACAGTAGGAAGAGTCAGTCTTCTTCTACTTGAGTGGCATTGTGCCTTTTGTATTTAATTCCGATGCAATTTCTGTGTTTCATCGTCAATAAGAAGTTCAGAGGGAGACAGTAAACCTGAAGTGAAGCATCGGAATCTATAACTAGTGTCACAGGAATGATTCAAAACATAGACAGTAAGAAGAGTCAGTCTACTTGTACTTTAGTCGGCATTGTGCCTTTTGTATTTATTTCCGATGCAATATCTGTGTTTCATCGTCAATAAGAAGGTCAGAGGGATACAGTAAACCTGAAGTGAAGAATCGGAATCAATAACTAGTGTCACATTAATGGTTCAAAACATAGACAGTAGGAAGGGTCATTCTTCTTGTACTTAAGTTGGCATTGTTGCTTTTCTATTTAATTCCGATGCAATTTCTGTGTTTCATCGTCAATAAGAAGGTCAGAGGGATACAGTAAACCTGAAGTGAAGTATCGGAATCTATAACTAGTGTCACAGGAATGGTTCAATACATAGACAGTAGGAAGAGTCAGTCTACATGTACTTAAGTCGGCATTGTGCCTTTTGTATTTAATTCCGATGAAATTTCTGTGTTTCATCGTCAATAAGAAGGTCAGAGGGATACAGTAAACCTGAAGTGAAGCATCAGAATCTATAACTAGTGTCACAGGAATGGTTCAAAACATAGACAGTAAGAAGAGGCAGTCTACTTGTACTTAAGTCAGCATTGTGCCCTTTCTATTTAATTCCGATGCAATTTCTGTGTTTCATCGTCAATAAGAAGGTCAGAGGGATACAGTAAACCTGAAGTGAATCATCGGAACCTATAACTAGTGTCACAGGAAAGGTTCAAAACATAGACAATAGGAAGGGTTAGTCTTCTTGTACTTAAGTCGGCATTGTGCCTTTTCTATTTAATTCTGATGCTATATCTGTGTTTCGTCGTCAATAAGAAGGTCCAAGGGATACAGTAAGTCTGACGTGAAGAATCGGAATCTATAACTAGTGACAAAGGAATGGTTCAAAACATAGACAGTAAGAAGAGTCAGTCTTCTTGAACTTAAGTCGGCATTCTGCTTTTTGTATTTAATTCCGATGCAATTTCTGTGTTTCATCGTCGATAAGAAGGTCCAAGGGATACAGTAAACCTGAAGTGAAGCATCGGAATCTATAACTAGTGTCACAGGAATGTTTCAAAACATTGACAGTAAGAAGGGTCATTCATCTTGTAATTACGTCGGCATTGTGCTTTTTGTATCTAATTCCGATTCAATATCTGTGTTTCATCGGCAATTAGAAGGTCAGAGGGATACAGTAAACCTGAAGTGAAGCATCGGAATCTATAACTAGTGTCACAGGAATGGTTCAAAACATAGACAGTAGGAGAAGGCAGTCTACATGTACTTAAAGCGGCATTGTGCCTTTTGTATTTAATTCCGATGCAATTTCTGTGTTTCATCGTCGATAAGAAGGTCCAAGGGATACAGTAAACCTGAAGTGAAGCAACGGAATCTATCATTAGTGTCACAGGAATGTTTCAAAGCACAGACAGTAAGAAGAGTCATTCCTCTTGTAATTAAGTCGGCATTGTGCATTTTGTATCTAATTACGATGCAATTTCTGTGTTTCATCGGCAATTAGAAGGTCAGAGGGATACAGTAAACCTGAAGTGAAGCATCGGAATCTATAACTAGGGTCACAGGAATGGTTCAAAACGTAGACAGTAAGAAGAGTCAGTCTACTTGTACTTAAGTCGGCATTGTGCCTTTTGTTTTTAATTCCGATGCAATTTCTGTGTTTCATCGTCAATACGAAGGTCCAAGGGATACAGTACACCTGAAGTGAAGCATCGGAATCTATAACTAGTGTCACAGGAAAGGTTCAAATCATAGACAGTAAGAAGAGTTTGTCTTCTTGAACTTACATCGGCATTGTGCCTTTTCTATTTAATTCCGATACAATTTCTATGTTTCATCGTCAATAAGAATGTCAGAGGGATACAGTAAACCTGAAGTGCAGCATCGGAATCTATAACTAGTGTCACAGGAATGGTTAAAAGATAGACAGTAAAAAGAGTCAGTCTTCTTGTACTTAAGACGGCACTGTGCCTTTTGTATTTAATTCCGATGCAATGTCTGTGTTTCATCGTCAATACGAAGGTCAGAGGGATACAGTGAACCTGAAGTGAAGCATCAGAATCTAAAACTAGTGTCACAGGAATGGTTCAAAGCATAGACATTAGGTAGAGTCAGTCTTCTTGTACTTAAGTCGGCATTGTGATTTTCTATTTAATTCCGATGCTATTTCTGTGTTTCATCGTCAATACGAAGGTCAGAGGGATACAGTAAATCTGAAGTGAAGCATCGGAATCTATAACTAGTGTCACAGGAATGGTTCAAAGCAAAGACATTAAGAGGAGTAAGTCTTCTTGTACTTACGTCGGCATTGTGCCTTCTGTATTTAATTCCGATGCAATTTCTGTGTTTCATCGTCGATTAGAAGGTCCAAGGGATACAGTAAACCTGAAGTGAAGCATCGGAATCTATAACTAGTGTCATAGGAATTGTTCAAACATAGACAGTAAGAAGAGTCAGTCTTCTTGTACTTAAGTCGGCATTGCGCCTTTTGTATTAAATTCCGATGAAGTTTCTTTGTTTCATCGTAATAAGAAGGTCCAAGGGATACAGTAAACCTGAAGTGAAGCATCGGAATCTATAACTAGTGTCACAGGAATGGTTCAAAACGTAGACAGGAAGAAGAGTCAGTCTTCTTGTACTTAAGTCGGCATTGTCCCCTTTGTATTTAATTCCGATGCAATTTCTGTGTTTCATCGTCAATAAGAAGGTTAGAGGGATACAGTAAACCTGATGTGAAGCAGCGGAATCAATAACTAGTGTCACAGGAATGGTTTAAAACGTAGACATTAGGAAGACTCAGTCTTCTTGTACTTAAGTCGGCATTGTGCCTTTTCTATTTAATTCCGATGCAATTTCTGTGTTTCATCGTCAATAAGGTCAGAGGGATACAGTAAACCTGAAGTGAATAATCAGAATCTATAACTAGTGTCACAGGAAAGGTTCAAAACATAGACAGTAGGAAGAGTGGATCTACATGTACTTAAGTTGGCATTGTGCCTTTTGTATTTAAATCCGATACAATTTCTGTGTTTCATCGTCAATAAGAAGGTCAGAGGGATACAGTAAACCTGAAGTGAAGCATCGGAATCTATAACTAGTGTCACCGGAATGATTCAAATCATAGACAGTAAGAAGAGTCAGTCTACTTGTACTTGAGTCGGCATTGTGCCTTTTGTATTTATTTCCGATGCAATATCTGTGTTTCATCGTCAATAAGAAGGTCAGAGGGATACAGTAAACCTGAAGTGAAGAATGGGAATCTATAACTAGTGTCACATTAATGGTTCCAAACATTGACAGTAGGAAGAGTCATTCTTCTTGTACTTAAGTTGGCGTTGTTGCTTTTCTATTTAATTCCGATGCATTTTTTGTGTTTCATCGTCAATAAGAAGGTCAGAGGGATACAGTAAACCTGAAGTGAATCATCGGAATCTATAACTAGTGTCACAGGAATGGTTCAAACATAGACAGTAGGAAAAGTCAGTCTACATGTACTTAAATCGGCATTGTGCCTTTTGTATTTAATTCCGATAAAATTTCTGTGTTTCATCGTCAATAAGAAGGTCAGAGGGATACAGTAAACCTGAAGTGAAGCATCAGAATCTATAACTAGTGTCACAGGAATGGTTCAAAACATAGACAGTAAGAAGAGGCAGTCTACTTGTGCTTAAGTCAGCATTGTGCATTTTGTATTTAATTCCGATGCAATTTCTGTGTTTCATCGTCAATAAGAAGGTCAGACGGTTACAGAAAAATCTGAAGTGAAGCATCGGAATCTATAACTAGTGTCACAGGAATGGTTAAATAATAGACAGTAAGAAGAGTCAGTCTTCTTGTACTTAAGTCGGCATTGTGCCTTTTCTATATAATTCCGATGCTATTTCTGTGTTTCGTCGTCAATAAGAAGCTCCAAGGGATACAGTAAGTCTGACGTGAAGAATCGGAATCTATAACTAGTGACAAAGGAATGGTACAAAAGATAGACAGTAAGAAGAGTCAGTCTTCTTGAACTTAAGTCGGCATTCTGCCTTTTGTATTTAATTCCGATGCAATTTCTGTGTTTCATCGTCGATAAGAAGGTCCAAGGGATACAGTAAACCTGAAGTGAAGCATCGGAATCTATAACTAGTGTCACAGGAATGTTTCAAAACATAGACAGTAAGAAGAGTCATTCATCTTGTAATTAAGTCGGCATCGTGGTTTTTGTATCTAATTCCGATGCAATATCTGTGTTTCAACGGCAATTAGAAGGTCAGAGGGATACAGTAAATCTGAAGTGAAGCATCGGAATCTATAACTAGTGTCACAGGAATGGTTCAAAACATAGACAGTAGGAAAAGGCAGTCTACATGTACTTAAATCGGCATTGTGCCTTTTGTATTTAATTCCGATGCAATTTCTGTGTTTCATCGTCGATAAGAAGGTCCAAGGGATACAGTAAACCTGAAGTGAAGCATCGGAATCTATAACTAGTGTCACAGGAATGTTTCAAAACATAGACAGTAAGAAGAGTCATTCATCTTGTAATTAAGTCAGCATTGTGCTTTTTGTATCTAATTCCGATGCAATATCTGTGTTTCATCGGCAATTAGAAGGTCAGAGGGATACAGTGAACCTGAATTGAAGCATCGGAATCTATAACTAGTGTCACAGGAATGGTTCAAAACATAGACAGTAGGAAAAGGCAGTCTACATGTACCTAAAGCGGCATTGTGCCTTTTGTATTTAATTCCGATGCAATTTCTGTGTTTCATCGTCAATAAGAAATTCCAAGGGATACAGTAAACATATAGTGAAGCATGGGGATCTAAAACTGGTCTCACAGGAAATGTTCACAACATAGTCAGTAAGAAGAGTAAGTCTTCTTGTACTTAAGTCAGCACTGTGCCTTTTGTATTTAATTCCGATGCAATGTCTGTGTTTCATCGTCAATAAGAAGGTCAGAGGGATACAGTAAACCTGAAGTGAAGCATCGGAATCTATAACTAGTGTCACAGGAATGGTTCAAAACATAGACAGTAGGAAAAGGCAGTCTACATGTACTTAAAGCGGCATTGTGCCTTTTGTATTTAATTCCGATGCAATTTCTGTGTTTCATCGTCGATAAGAAGGTCCAAGGGATACAGTAAACCTGAAGTGAAGCAACGGAATCTATCATTAGTGTCACAGGACTGTTTCAAAACACAGACAGTAAGAAGAGTCATTCCTCTTGTAATTAAGTCGGCATTGTGCATTTTGTATCTAATTACGATGCAATTTCTGTGTTTCATCGGCAATTAGAAGGTCAGAGGGATACAGTAAACCTGAAGTGAAGCATCGGAATCTATAACTAGGGTCACAGGAATAGTTCAAAACGTAGACAGTAAGAAGAGTCAGTCAACTTGTACTTACGTCGGCATTGTGCCTTTTGTTTTTAATTCCGATGCAATTTCTGTGTTTCATCGTCAATACGAAGGTCCAAGGGATACAGTACACCTGAAGTGAAGCATCGGAATCTATAACTAGTGTCACAGGAAAGGTTCAAATCATAGACAGTAAGAAGAGTTTGTCTTCTTGAACTTACATCGGCATTGTGCCTTTTCTATTTAATTCCGATACAATTTCTATGTTTCATCGTCAATAAGAATGTCAGAGGGATAACGTAAACCTGAAGTGCAGCATCGGAATCTATAACTAGTGTCACAGGAATGGTTAAAAAATAGACAGTAAAAAGAGTCAGTCTTCTTGTACTTAAGACGGCACTGTGCCTTTTGTATTTAATTCCGATGCAATGTCTGTGTTTCATCGTCAATACGAAGGTCAGAGGGATACAGTGAACCTGAAGTGATGCATCAGAATCTAAAACTAGTGTCACAGGAATGGTTCAAAGCATAGACATTAGGTAGAGTCAGTCTTCTTGTACTTAAGTCGGCATTGTGATTTTCTATTTAATTCCGATGCTATTTCTGTGTTTCATCGTCAATACGAAGGTCAGAGGGATACAGTAAATCTGAAGTGAAGCATCGGAATCTATAACTAGTGTCACAGGAATGGTTCAAAACATAGACAGTAAGAAGAGTCAGTCTTCTTGTACTTAAGTCGGCATTGCGCCTTTTGTATTAAATTCCGATGAAGTTTCTTTGTTTCATCGTAATAAGAAGGTCCAAGGGATACAGTAAACCTGAAGTGAAGCAACGGAATCTATAACTAGTGTCACAGGAATGGTTCAAAACATAGACAGGAAGAAGAGTCAGTCTTCTTGTACTTAAGTCGGCATTGTCCCCTTTGTATTTAATTCCGATGCAATTTCTGTGTTTCATCGTCAATAAGAAGGTTAGAGGGATACAGTAAACCTGATGTGAAGCAGCGGAATCAATAACTAGTGTCACAGGAATGGTTTAAAACGTAGACATTAGGAAGACTCAGTCTTCTTGTACTTAAGTCGGCATTGTGCCTTTTCTATTTAATTCCGATGCAATTTCTGTGTTTCATCGTCAATAAGAAGGTCAGAGGGATACAGTAAACCTGAAGTGAATCATCGGAATCTATAACTAGTGTCACAGGAAAGGTTCAAAACATAGACAGTAGGAAGAGTGGATCTACATGTACTTAAGTTGGCATTGTGCCTTTTGTATTTAAATCCGATACAATTTCTGTGTTTCATCGTCAATAAGAAGGTCAGAGGGATACAGTAAACCTGAAGTGAAGCATCGGAATCTATAACTAGTGTCACCGGAATGATTCAAATCATAGACAGTAAGAAGAGTCAGTCTACTTGTACTTGAGTCGGCATTGTGCCTTTTGTATTTATTTCCGATGCAATATCTGTGTTTCATCGTCAATAAGAAGGTCAGAGGGATACAGTAAACCTGAAGTGAAGAATGGGAATCTATAACTAGTGTCACATTAATGGTTCCAAACATTGACAGTAGGAAGAGTCATTCTTCTTGTACTTAAGTTGGCATTGTTGCTTTTCTATTTAATTCCGATGCATTTTTTGTGTTTCATCGTCAATAAGAAGGTCAGAGGGATACAGTAAACCTGAAGTGAATCATCGGAATCTATAACTAGTGTCACAGGAATGGTTCAAACATAGACAGTAGGAAAAGTCAGTCTACATGTACTTAAATCGGCATTGTGCCTTTTGTATTTAATTCCGATGAAATTTCTGTGTTTCATCGTCAATAAGAAGGTCAGAGGGATACAGTAAACCTGAAGTGAAGCATCAGAATCTATAACTAGTGTCACAGGAATGGTTCAAAACATAGACAGTAAGAAGAGGCAGTCTACTTGTACTTAAGTCAGCATTGTGCATTTTGTATTTAATTCCGATGCAATTTCTGTGTTTCATCGTCAATAAGAAGGTCAGACGGTTACAGAAAAATCTGAAGTGAAGCATCGGAATCTATAACTAGTGTCACAGGAATGGTTAAATAATAGACAGTAAGAAGAGTCAGTCTTCTTGTACTTAAGTCGGCATTGTGCCTTTTCTATATAATTCCGATGCTATTTCTGTGTTTCGTCGTCAATAAGAAGCTCCAAGGGATACAGTAAGTCTGACGTGAAGAATCGGAATCTATAACTAGTGACAAAGGAATGGTACAAAAGATAGACAGTAAGAAGAGTCAGTCTTCTTGAACTTAAGTTGGCATTCTGCCTTTTGTATTTAATTCCGATGCAATTTCTGTGTTTCATCGTCGATAAGAAGGTCCAAGGGATACAGTAAACCTGAAGTGAAGCATCGGAATCTATAACTAGTGTCATAGGAATGTTTCAAAACATAGACAGTAAGAAGAGTCATTCATCTTGTAATTAAGTCGGCATCGTGGTTTTTGTATCTAATTCCGATGCAATATCTGTGTTTCAACGGCAATTAGAAGGTCAGAGGGATACAGTAAATCTGAAGTGAAGCATCGGAATCTATAACTAGTGTCACAGGAATGGTTCAAAACATAGACAGTAGGAAAAGGCAGTCTACATGTACTTAAATCGGCATTGTGCCTTTGGTATTTAATTCCGATGCAATTTCTGTGTTTCATCGTCGATAAGAAGGTCCAAGGGATACAGTAAACCTGAAGTGAAGCATCGGAATCTATAACTAGTGTCACAGGAATGTTTCAAAACATAGACAGTAAGAAGAGTCATTCATCTTGTAATTAAGTCAGCATTGTGCTTTTTGTATCTAATTCCGATGCAATATCTGTGTTTCATCGGCAATTAGAAGGTCAGAGGGATACAGTGAACCTGAATTGAAGCATCGGAATCTATAACTAGTGTCACAGGAATGGTTCAAAACATAGACAGTAGGAAAAGGCAGTCTACATGTACCTAAAGCGGCATTGTGCCTTTTGTATTTAATTCCGATGCAATTTCTGTGTTTCATCGTCGATAAGAAGGTCCAAGGGATACAGTAAACCTGAAGTGAAGCAACGGAATCTATAGCTAGTGTCACAGGAATGTTTCAAAACATAGACAGATAGAAGAGTCATTCCTCTTGTAATTAAGTCGGCATTGTGCATTTTGTATCTAATTCCGATGCAATTTCTGTGTTTCATCGGCAATTAGAAGGTCAGAGGGCAACAGTAAACCTGTAGTGAAGCATCGGAATCTATAACTAGTGTCACAGGAATGGTTCAAAACGTAGACAGTAAGAAGAGTCAGTCTACTTGTGCTTAAGTCGGCATTGTGCCTTTTGTTTTTAATTCCGATGCAATTTCTGTGTTTCACCGTCAATAAGAAGGTCCAAGGGATACAGTACACCTGAAGTGAAGCATCGGAATCTATAACTAGTGTCACAGGAATGGTACAAATCATAGACAGTGAGAAGAGTCTGTCTTCTTGAACTTACATCAGCATTGTGGCTTTTCTATTTAATTCCGATGCAATTTCTACGTTTCATCGTCAATAAGAAGGTCAGAGGTATACAGTAAACCTGAAGTGAAGCATTGGAATCTATAACTAGTGTCACGGGAATGGTTAAAAAATAGACAGTAAGAAGAGTCAGTCTTCTTGTACTTAAGACGGCACTGTGCCTTTTGTATTTAATTCCGATGCAATTTCTGTGTTTCATCGTCAATAAGAAATTCCAAGGGATACAGTAAACATATAGTGAAGCATGGGGATCTAAAACTGGTCTCACAGGAAATGTTCACAACATAGTCAGTAAGAAGAGTAAGTCTTCTTGTACTTAAGTCAGCATTGTGCCTTTTGTATTTAATTCCGATGCAATGTCTGTGTTTCATCGTCAATAAGAAGGTCAGAGGGATACAGTAAATTTTGAAGTGAAGCATCGGAATCTATTACCAGTGTCACAGGAATGGTTCAAAACAAAGACACTAGGTAGAGTCAGTCTTCTTGTACTTAAGTCGGCATTGTGCCTTTTCTATTTAATTTCGATGCTATTTCTGTGTTTCATCGTCAATATGAAGTTCAGAGGGATACAGTGAACCTGAAGTGAAGCATCGGTATCTATAACTAGTGTCACAGGAATGGTTCAAGACATAGACATTAGGTAGAGTCAGTCTTCTTGTACCTAAGTCGGCATTGTGCCTATTCTATTTAATTCCGATGCAATTTCTGTGTTTCGTCGTCCTTAAGATGGTCCTAGGGATACAGTAAATCTGAAGTGAAGCATCGGAATCTATTACTAGTGTCACAGGAATGGTTCAAAACAAAGACATTAAGAAGAGTTAGTCTTCTTGTACTTACGTCGGCATTGTGCCTTTTGTATTTTATTCCGATGCAATTTCTGTGTTTCATCGTCGATAAGAAGGTCCAAGGGATACAGTAAACCTGAAGTGAAGCTTCGGAATCTATAACTAGTGTCATAGGAATTGTTCAAACATAGACAGTAAGAAGAGTCAGTCTTCTTGTACTTTAGTCGGCATTGCGCCTTTTGTATTAAATTCCGATGAAATTTCTTTGTTTCATCGTAATAAGAAGGTCCAAGGGATACAGTAAACCTGAAGTGAAGCATCGGAATCTATAACTAGTGTCACAGGAGTGGTTCAAAACATAGACAGGAAGAAGAGTCAGTCTTCTTGTACTTAAGTCGGCATTTTGCTCTTTGTATTTAATTCCGATGCAATTTCTGTGTTTCATCGTCAATAAGAAGGTTAGAGGGATACAGTAAACCTGAAGTGAAGCAGCGGAATCAATAACTAGTGTCACAGGAATGGTTTGAAACGTAGACATTAGGAAGAGTCAGTCTTCTTGTACTTAAGTCGGCATTGTGCCTTTTCTATTTAATTCCGATGCAATTTCTGTGTTTCATCGTCAATAAGAAGGTCAGAGGGATACAGTAAACCTGAAGTAAAGCATCGGAATCTATAACTAATGTCACAGTAATGATTCAAAACATAGACAGTAAGAAGAGTCAGTCTACTTGTACTTGAGTCGGCATTGTGCCTTTTGTATTTATTTCCGATGCAGTATCTGTGTTTCATCGTGAATAAGAAGGTCAGAGGGATACAGTAAACCTGAAGTGAAGAATCGGAATCTATAACTAGTGTCACATTAATGGTTCAAAACATAGACAGTAGGAAGAGTCATTCTTCTTGTACTTAAGCTGGCATTGTTGCTTTTCTATTTAAGTCCGATGCAATTTCTGTGTTTCATCGTCAATAAGAAGGTCAGAGGGATACAGTAAACCTGAAGTGAATCATCGGAATCTATAACTTGTGTCACAGGAATGGGTCAAAACATAGACAGTAGGAAGAGTCAGTCTACATGTACTTAAGACGGCATTGTGCCTTTTGTATTTACTTCCGATGAAATTTCTGTGTTTCATCGTCAATAAGAAGGTCAGAGGGATACAGTATACCTGAAGTGAAGCATCAGAATCTATAACTAGTGTCACAGGAATGGTTCAAAGCATAGACAGTAGGAAAAGGCAGTCTACATGTACTTAAATCGGCATTGTGCCTTTTGTATTTAATTCCGATGCAATTGATGTGTTTCATCGTCGATAAGAAGGTCCAAGGGATACAGTAAACCTGAAGTGAAGCATCGGAATCTATAACTAGTGTCACAGGAATGTTTCAAAACATAGACAGTAAGAAGAGTCATTCATCGTGTAATTAAGTCGGCATTGTGCTTTTTGTATAACTAATTCCGATGCAATATCTGTCATTCATTGGCAATTAGAAGGTCAGAGGGATACAGTAAACCTGAAGTAAAGCATCGGAATCTATAACTAATGTCACAGGAATGATTCAAAGCATAGACAGTAAGTAGAGTCAGTCTTCTTGTACTTAGGTCGTCATTGCGCCTTTTGTATTAAATTCCGATGAAATTTCTTTGTTTCATCGTAATAAGAAGGTCCAAGGGATACAGTAAGTCTGACGTGAAGAATCGGAATCTATAACTAGTGACAAAGGAACGGTTCAAAACATAGACAGTAAGAAGAGTCAGTCTTCTTGAACTTAAGTCGGCATTCTGCCTTTTGTATTTAATTCCGTGGCAATTTCTGTGTTTCATCGTCGATAGGAAGGTCCAAGGGATACAGTAAACCTGAAGTGAAGCATCGGAATCTATTACTAGTGTCACAGGAATGGTTCAAAACATAGACATTAGGTAGAGTCAGTCTTCTTGTACTTAAGTCGGCATTGTGCCTTTTCTATTTAATTCCGATGCTATTTCTGTGTTTCATCGTCAATAAGAAGGTCAGAGGGATACAGTAAATCTGAAGTAAAGCATCGGAATCTATAACTAGTGTCACAGGAATGGTTCAAAACAAAGACATTACGAAGAGTCAGTCTTCTTGTACTTACGTCCGCATTGTGCCTTTTGTATTTAATTCCGATGCAATTTCTGTGCTTCATCGTCGATAAGGAGGTCCAAGGGATACAGTAAACCTGAAGTGAAGCATCGGAATCTATAACTAGTGTCACAGGAATTGTTCAAACATAGACAGTAAGAAGAGTCAGTCTTCTTGTACTTAGGTCGTGATTGCGCCTTTTGTATTAAATTCCGATGAAATTTCTTTGTTTCATCGTAATAAGAAGGTCCAAGGGATACAGTAAGTCTGACGTGAAGAATCGGAATCTATAACTAGTGACAAAGGAACGGTTCAAAACATAGACAGTAAGAAGAGTCAGTCTTCTTGAACTTAAATCGGCATTCTGCCTTTTGTATTTAATTCCGTGGCAATTTCTGTTATTCATCGTCGATAAGAAGGTCCAAGGGATACAGTAAATCTGAAGTGAAGCATCGGAATCTATAACTAGTGTCACAGGAATGTTTCAAAACATAGACAGTAAGAAGAGTAATTCATCTTGTAATTAAGTCAGCATTGTGCTTTTTGTATCTGATTCCGATGCAATATCTGTGTTTCATCGGCAATTAGAAGGTCAGAGGGATACAGTGAACCTGAATTGAAGCATCGGAATCTATAACTAGTGTCACAGGAATGGTTCAGAACATAGACAGTAGGAAAAGGCAGTCTACATGTACTTAAAGCGGCATTGTGCCTTTTGTATTTAATTCCGATGCAATTTCTGTGTTTCATCGTCGATAAGAAGGTCCAAGGGATACAGTAAACCTGAAGTGAAGCAACGGAATCTATAGCTAGTGTCACAGGAATGTTTCAAAACATAGACAGAAAGAAGAGTCATTCCTCTTGTAATTAAATCGGCATTGTGCATTTTGTATCTAATTCCGATGCAATTTCTGTGTTTCATCGGCAATTAGAAGGTCAGAGGGCAACAGTAAACCTGTAGTGAAGCATCGGAATCTATAACTAGTGTCACAGGAATGGTTCAAAACGTAGACAGTAAGAAGAGTCAGTCTACTTGTACTTAAGTCGGCATTGTGCCTTTTGTTTTTAATTCCGATGCAATTTCTGTGTTTCACCGTCAATAAGAAGGTCCAAGGGATACAGTACACCTGAAGTGAAGCATCGGAATCTATAACTAGTGTCACAGGAATGGTACAAATCATAGACAGTGAGAAGAGTCTGTCTTCTTGAACTTACATCAGCATTGTGGCTTTTCTATTTAATTCCGATGCAATTTCTATGTTTCATCGTCAATAAGAAGGTCAGAGGTATACAGTAAACCTGAAGTGAAGCATTGGAATCTATAACTAGTGTCACAGGAATGGTTCAAAACGTAGACAGTAAGAAGAGTCAGTCTTCTTGTACTTAAGACGGCACTGTGCCTTTTGTATTTAATTCCGATGCAATTTCTGTGTTTCATCGTCAATAAGAAATTCCAAGGGATACAGTAAACATATAGTGAAGCATGGGGATCTAAAACTGGTCTCACAGGAAATGTTCACAACATAGTCAGTAAGAAGAGTAAGTCTTCTTGTACTTAAGTCAGCATTGTGCCTTTTGTATTTAATTCCGATGCAATGTCTGTGTTTCATCGTCAATAAGAAGGTCAGAGGGATACAGTAAATTTTGAAGTGAAGCATCGGAATCTATTACTAGTGTCACAGGAATGGTTCAAAACATAGACACTAGTTAGAGTCAGTCTTCTTGTACTTAAGTCGGCATTGTGCCTTTTCTATTTAATTTCGATGCTATTTCTGTGTTTCATCGTCAATATGAAGTTCAGAGGGATACAGTGAACCTGAAGTGAAGCATAGGTATCTATAACTAGTGTCACAGGAATGGTTCAAAACATAGACATTAGGTAGAGTCAGTCTTCTTGTACCTATGTCGGCATTGTGCCTATTCTATTTAATTCCGATGCAATTTCTGTGTTTCGTCGTCCTTAAGATGGTCCTAGGGATACAGTAAATCTGAAGTGAAGCATCGGAATCTATAACTAGTGTCACAGGAATGGTTCAAAACAAAGACATTAAGAAAATTCAGTCTTCTTGTACTTACGTCGGCATTGTGCCTTTTGTATTTTATACCGATGCAATTTCTGTGTTTCATCGTCGATAAGAAGGTCCAAGGGATACAGTAAACCTGAAGTGAAGCTTCGGAATCTATAACTAGTGTCATAGGAATTGTTCAAACATAGACAGTAAGAAGAGTCAGTCTTCTTGTACTTTAGTCGGCATTGCGGCTTTTGTATTAAATTCCGATGAAATTTCTTTGTTTCATCGTAATAAGAAGGTCCAAGGGATACAGTAAACCTGAAGTGAAGCATCGGAATCTATAACTAGTGTCACAGGAATGATTCAATACATAGACAGGAAGAAGAGTCAGTCTTCTTGTACTTAAGTCGGCATTGTGCTCTTTGTATTTAATTCCGATGCAATTTCTGTCTTTCATCGTCAATAAGAAGGTTAGAGGGATACAGTAAACCTGAAGTGAATCAGCGGAATCAATAACTAGTGTCACAGGAATGGTTTGAAACGTAGACATTAGGAAGAGTCAGTCTTCTTGTACTTAAGTCGGCATTGTGCCTTTTCTATTTAATTCCGATGCAATTTCTGTGTTTCATCGTCAATAAGAAGGTCAGAGGGATACAGTAAACCTGAAGTAAAGCATCGGAATCTATAACTAATGTCACAGGAATGATTCAAAACATAGACAGTAAGAAGAGTCAGTCTACTTGTACTTGAGTCGGCATTGTGCCTTTTGTATTTATTTCCGATGCAGTATCTGTGTTTCATCGTGAATAAGAAGGTCAGAGGGATACAGTAAACCTGAAGTGAAGAATCGGAATCTATAACTAGTGTCACATTAATGGTTCAAAACATAGACAGTAGGAAGAGTCATTCTTCTTGTACTTAAGCTGGCATTGTTGCTTTTCTATTTAAGTCCGATGCAATTTCTGTGTTTCATCGTCAATAAGAAGGTCAGAGGGATACAGTAAACCTGAAGTGAATCATCGGAATCTATAACTAGTGTCACAGGAATGGTTCAAAACATAGACAGTAGGAAAAGGCAGTCTACATGTACTTAAATCGGCATTATGCCTTTTGTATTTAATTCCGATGCAATTGATGTGTTTCATCGTCGATAAGAAGGTCCAAGGGATACAGTAAACCTGAAGTGAAGCATCGGAATCTATAACTAGTGTCACAGGAATGTTTCAAAACATAGACAGTAAGAAGAGTCATTCATCGTGTAATTAAGTCGGCATTGTGCTTTTTGTATCTAATTCCGATGCAATATCTGTGTTTCATTGGCAATTAGAAGGTCAGAGGGATACAGTAAACCTGAAGTAAAGCATCGGAATCTATAACTAATGTCACAGGAATGATTCAAAACATAGACAGTAAGAAGAGTCAGTCTTCTTGTACTTATGTCGTCATTGCGCCTTTTGTATTAAATTCCGATGAAATTTCTTTGTTTCATCGTAATAAGAAGGTCCAAGGGATACAGTAAGTCTGACGTGAAGAATCGGAATCTATAACTAGTGACAAAGGAACGGTTCAAAACATAGACAGTAAGAAGAGTCAGTCTTCTTGAACTTAAGTCGGCATTCTGCCTTTTGTATTTAATTCCGTGGCAATTTCTGTGTTTCATCGTCGATAAGAAGGTCCAAGGGATACAGTAAACCTGAAGTGAAGCATCGGAATCTATTACTAGTGTCACAGGAATGGTTCAAAACATAGACATTAGGTAGAGTCAGTCTTCTTGTACTTAAGTCGGCATTGTGCCTTTTCTATTTAATTCCGATGCTATTTCTGTGTTTCATCGTCAATAAGAAGGTCAGAGGGATACAGTAAATCTGAAGTAAAGCATCGGAATCTATAACTAGTGTCACAGGAATGGTTCAAAACAAAGACATTACGAAGAGTCAGTCTTCTTGTACTTACGTCGGCATTGTGCCTTTTGTATTTAATTCCGATTCAATTTCTGTGC
The DNA here is from genome assembly GCF_021461395.2 of Schistocerca americana. Classification (NCBI taxonomy): domain Eukaryota; kingdom Metazoa; phylum Arthropoda; class Insecta; order Orthoptera; family Acrididae; genus Schistocerca; species Schistocerca americana. Next base: position 646,762,682 of record NC_060124.1, read on the forward strand.
TTCTTCGTCGATAAGGAGGTCCAAGGGATACAGTAAACCTGAAGTGAAGCATCGGAATTTATAACTAGTGTCACAGGAATTGTTCAAACATAGACAGTAAGAAGAGTCAGTCTTCTTGTACTTAGGTCGTCATTGCGCCTTTTGTATTAAATTCCGATGAAATTTCTTTGTTTCATCGTAATAAGAAGGTCCAAGGGATACCGTAAGTCTGACGTGAAGAATCGGAATCTATAACTAGTGACAAAGGAACGGTTCAAAACATAGACAGTAAGAAGAGTCATTCATCTTGTAATTAAGTCGGCATCGTGCTTTTTGTATCTAATTCCGATACAATATCTGTGTTTCATCGGCAATTAGAAGGTCAGAGGGATACAGTAAACCTGAAGTGAAGCATCGGAATCTATAACTAGTGTCACAGGAAAGGTTCAAAACATAGAGAGTAGGAAAAGGCAGTCTACATGTACTTAAATCGGCATTGTGCCTTTTGTATTTAATTCCGATGCAATTTCTGTGTTTCATCGTCGATAAGAAGGTCCAAGGGATACAGTAAACCTGAAGTGAAGCATCGGAATCTATAACTAGTGTCACAGGAATGTTTCAAAACATAGACAGTAAGAAGAGTCATTCATCTTGTAATTAAGTCGGCATTGTGCTTTTTGTATCTAATTCCGATGCAATATCTGTGTTTCATCGGCAATTAGAAGGTCAGAGGGATACAGTAAACCTGAAGTGAGGCATCGGAATCTATAACTAGTGTCACAGGAATGGTTCATAACATAGACAGTAGGAAAAGGCAGTCTACATGTACTTAAAGGGGCATTGTGCCTTTTGTATTTAATTCCGATGCAATTTCTGTGTTTCATCGTCGATAAGAAGGTCCAAGGGATACAGTTAACCTGAAGTGAAGCAACGGAATCTATAACTAGTGTCACAGGAATGTTTCAAAACATAGACAGTAAGAAGAGTCATTCCTCTTGTAATTACGTCGGCATTGTGCATTTTGTATCTAATTCCGATGCAATTTCTGTGTTTTATCGGCAATTAGAACGTCAGAGGGATACAGTAAACCTGAAGTGAAGCATCGGAATCTATAACTAGTGTCACAGGAATGGTTCAAAACGTAGACAGTAGGAAGAGTCAGTCTACTTGTACTTAAATCGGCATTGTGCCTTTTGTTTTTAATTCCGACGCAATTTCTGTGTTTCATCGTCAATAAGAAGGTCCAAGGGATACAGTACACCTGAAGTGAAGCATCGGAATCTATAACTAGTGTCACAGGAATGGTTCAAATCATAGGCAGTAAGAAGAGTCTGTCTTCTTGAACTTACATCAGCATTGTGCCCTTTCTATTTAATTCCGATGCAATTTCTATGTTTCATCGTCAATAAAAAGGTCAGAGGAATACAGTAAACCTGAAGTGAAGCATCGGAATCTATAACTAGTGTCACAGGAATGGTTAAAAAATAGACAGTAAGAAGAGTCAGTCTTCTTGTAATTAAGACGGCACTGTGCCTTTTGTATTTAATTCCGATGCAATTTCTGTGTTTCATCGTCAATAAGAAATTCCGATGGATACAGTAAACATATAGTGAAGCATCGGAATCTAAAACTGGTCTCACAGGAAATGTTCACAACATAAGTAGTAAGAAGAGTCAGTCTTCTTGTACTGAAGTCAGCATTGTGCCTTTTGTAATTAATTCCGATGCAATGTCTGTGTTTCATCGTCAATATGAAGGTCAGAGGGATACAGTAAACCTGAAGTGAAGCATCGGAATCTATTACTAGTGTCACAGGAATGGTTCAAAACATAGACATTAGGTAGAGTCAGTCTTCTTGTACTTAAGTCGGCATTGTGCCTTTTCTATTTAATTCCGATGCAATTTCTGTGTTTCATCGTCAATAAGAAGGTCAGAGGGATACACTGAACCTGAAGTGAAGCATCGGAATCTATAACTAGTGTCATAGGAATTGTTCAAACATAGACAGTAAGAAGAGTCAGTCTTCTTGTACTTAGGTCGTCATTGCGCCTTTTGTATTAAATTCCGATGAAATTTCTTTGTTTCATCGTAATAAGAAGGTCCAAGGGATACAGCAAACCTGAAGTGAAGCATCGGAAACTATAACTAGTGTCACAGGAATGGTTCAAAACATAGAAAGTAAGAAGAGTCAGTCTACTTGTACTTGAGTCGGCATTGTGCCATTTGTATTTATTTCCGATGCAATATCTGTGTTTCATCGTCAATAAGATGGTCAGAGGGATACAGTAAACCTGAAGTGAAGAATCGGAATCTATAACTAGTGTCACATTAATGGTTCAAAACATAGATAGTAGGAAGAGTCATTCTTCTTGTACTTAAGTTGGCATTGTTGCTTTTCTATTTAATTCCGATGCAATTTCTGTGTTTCATCGTCAATAAGAAGGTCAGAGGGAAACAGTAAACCTGAAGTGAATCATCGGAAACTATAACTAGTGTCACAGGAATGGTTCAAATCATAGACAGTAGGAAGAGTCAGTTTACATGTACTTAAGTCGGCATTGTGCCTTTTGTATTTAATTCCGATGAAATTTCTGTGTTTCATCGTCAATAAGAAGGTCAGAGGGATACAGTAAACCTGAAGTGAAGCATCAGAATCTATAACTAGTGTCACAGGAATGGTTCAAAACATAGACATTAGGTGGAGTCAGTCTTCTTGTACTTAAGTCAGAATTGTGCCTTTTCTATTTAATTCCGATCCAATTTCTGTGTTTCATCGTCAATAAGAAGGTCAGAGGGTTACAGTAAATCTGAAGTGAATCATCGGAATCTATAACTAGTGTCACAGGAATGGTTCAAAACATAGACAGTAGGAAGAATCAGTCTTCTTGAACTTAAGTCGGCATTCTGCCTTTTGTATTTAATTCCGATGCAATTTCTGTGTTTCATCGTCGATAAGAAGGTCCAAGGGATACAGTAAACCTGAAGTGAAGCATCGGAATCTATAACTAGTGTCACGGGAATGTTTCAAAACATAGACAGTAAGAAGAGTCATTCATCTTGTAATTAAGTCGGCATCATGCTTTTTGTATCTAATTCCTATGCAATATCTGTGTTCCATCGGCAATTAGAAGGTCAGAGGGATACAGTAAACCTGAAGTGAAGCATCGGAATCTATAACTAGTGTCACAGGAATGGTTCAATACATAGACAGTAGGAAAAGGCATCCTACATGTACTTAAATCGGCATTGTGCCTTTTGTATTTAATTCCGATGCAATTTCTGTGTTTCATCGTCGATAAGAAGGTCCAAGGGATACAGTAAACCTGAAGTGAAGCAACGGAATCTATAACTAGTGTCACGGGAATGTTTCAAAACATACACAGTAAGAAGAGTCATTCCTCTTGTAATTAAGTCGGCATTGTGCATTTTGTATCTAATTCCGATGCAATTTCTGTGTTTCATCGGCAATTAGAAGGTCAGCGGGCAACAGTAAACCTGAAGTGAAGCATCGGAATCTATAACTAGTGTCACAGGAATGGTTCAAAACGTAGACAGTAAGAAGAGTCAGTCTACTTGTACTTAAGTCGGCATTGTGCCTTTTGTTTTTAATTCCGATGCAATTTCTGTGTTTCATCATCAATAAGAAGTTCCAAGGGATACAGTACACCTGAAGTGAAGCATCGGAATCTATAACTAGTGTCACTGGAATGGTTCAAATCATAGACAGTAAGAAGAGTCTGTCTTCTTGAATTTACATCAGCATTGTGCCTTTTCTATTTAATTCCGATGCAATTTCTATGTTTCATCGTCAATAAGAGGCTCAGAGGGATACAGTAAACCTGAAGCGAAGCATCGGAATCTATAACTAGTGTCACAGGAATGGTTAAAAAATAGACAGTAAGAAGAGTCAGTCTTCTCGTACTTAAGACGGCACTGTGCCTTTTGTATTTAATTCCGAGGCAATTTCTGTGTTTCATCGTCAATAAGAAATTCCAAGGGATACAGTAAACATATAGTGAAGCATCGGAATCTAAAACTGGTCTCACAGGAAATGTTCACAACATAGTCAGTAAGAAGAGTCAGTCTTCTTGTACTTAAGTCAGCATTGTGCCTTTTGTATTTAATTCCGATGCAATGTCTGTGTTTCATCGTCAATAAGAAGGTCAGAGGGATACAGTAAACCTGAAGTGAAGTATCGGAATCTATAACTAGTGTCACAGGAATGGTTCAAAACATAGACAGTAGGAAAAGGCAGTCTACATGTACTTAAATCAGCATTGTGCCTTTTGTATTTAATTCCGATGCAATTTCTGTGTTTTATCGTCGATAAGAAGGTCCAAGGGATACAGTAAACCTGAAGTGAAGCAACGGAATCTATAACTAGTGTCACAGAAATGTTTCAAAGCATAGACAGTAAGAAGAGTCATTCCTCTTGTAATTAAGTCGGCATTGTGCATGTTGTATCTAATTGTGATGCAATTTCAGTGTTTCATAGGCAATTAGAAGCCAGAGGGCAACAGTAAACCTGAAGTGAAGCATCGGAATCTATAACTAGTGTCACACGAATGGTTCAAAACGTAGACAGTAAGAAGAGTCAGTCTACGTGTACTTAAGTCGGCATTGTGCCTTTTGTTTTTAATTCCGATGCAATTTCTGTGTTTCATCGTCAATAAGAAGGTCCAAGGAATACAGTACACCTGCAGTGAAGCATCGGAATCTATAACTAGTGTCACTGGAACGGTTCAAATCATAGACAGTAAGAAGAGTCTGTCTTCTTGAACTTACATCAGCATTGTGCCTTTTCTATTTAATTCCGATGCAATTTCTATGTTTCATCGTCAATAAGAAGGTCAGAGATATACAGTAAACCTGAAGTGAAGCATCGGAATCTATAACTAGTGTCACAGGAATGGTTAAAAAATAGACAGTAAGAAGTGTCAGTCTTCTTGTACTTAAGTCAGCATTGTGCCTTTTGTATTTAATTCCGATGCAATGTCTGTGTTTCATCGTCAATAAGAAGTTCAGAGGGATACAGTAAACCTGAAGTGAAGCATCGGAATCTATAACTAGTGTCACAGGGATGGTTCAAAACATAGACATTAGGTAGAGTCAGTCTTCTTGTACTTAAGTCGGCATTGTGCCTTTTCTGTTTAATTCCGATGCTATTTCTGTGTTTCATCGTCAGTAAGAAGGTCAGAGGGATACAGTGAACCTGAGGTGAAGCATCGGAATCTATAACTAGTGTCACAGGAATGGTTCAAAACACAAACATTAGGTAGAGTCAGTCTTCTTGTACCTAAGTCGGCATTGTGCCTATTCTATTTAATTACGATGCAATTTCTGTGTTTCGTCGTCCTTAATATGGTCCTAGGGATACAGTAAATCTGAAGTGAAGCATCGGAATCTATAACTAGTGTCACAGGAATGGTTCAAAACAAAGACATTAAGAAGAGTCAGTCTTCTTGTACTTACGTCGGCATTGTGCCTTTTGTATTTAATTCCGATGCAATTTCTGTGTTTCATCGTCGATAAGAAGGTCCAAGGGATACAGTAAACCTGAAGTGAAGCATCGGAATCTATAACTAGTGTCATAGGAATTGTTCAAACACAGACAGTAAGAAGAGTCAGTCTTCTTGTACTTAAGTCGGCATTGCGCCTTTTGTGTTAAATTCCGATGAAATTTCTTTGTTTCATCGTAATAAGAAGGTCCAAGGGATACAGTAAACCTGAAGTGAAGCAACGGAATCTATAACTAGTGTCACAGGAATGGTTCAAAACATAGACAGGAAGAAGAGTCAGTCTTCTTGTATTTAAGTCGGCATTGTGCCCTTTGTATTTAATTCCGATGCAATTTCTGTGTTTCATCGTCAATAAGAAGGTTAGAGGGATACAGTAAACCTGAAGTGAAGCATCAGAATCTATAACTAGTGTCACAGGAATGGTTAAAAAATGGACAGTAAGAAGAGTCAGGCTTCTTGTACTTAAAACGGAACTGTGCCTTTTGTATTTAATTCCGATGCAATTTCTGTGTTTCATCGTCAATAAGAAGGTCCAAGGAATACAGTAAACAAATAGTGAATCATCGGAATCTAAAACTGTTCTCACAGGAAATGTTCAAAACATAGTCAGTAAGAAGAGTCAGTCTTCTTGTACTTAAGTCGGCATTGTGCCTTTTGTTATTATTTCCGATGCAATTTCTGTGTTTCTTCGTCAATAAGAAGGTCCAAGGGATACAGTAAACATATAGTGAAGCATCGGAATCTAAAACTGGTCTCACAGGAAATGTTCAAAACATAGTCAGTAAGAAGAGTCAGTCTTCTTGTACTTAAGTCGGCATTGTGCATTTTCTATTTAATTCCGATGCAATTTCTGTGTTTCACCGTCAATAAGAGGGTCCAAGGGATACAGTAAACATATAGTGAAGCATCGGAATCTAAAACTGGTCTCACAGGAAATGTTCACAACATAGTCAGTAAGAAGAGTCAGTCTTCTTGTACTTAAGTCAGCATTGTGCCTTTTGTATTTAATTCCGATGCAATGTCTGTGTTTCATCGTCAATAAGAAGGTCAGAGGGATACAGTAAACCTGAAGTGAAGTATCGGAATCTATAACTAGTGTCACAGGAATGGTTCAAAACATAGACAGTAGGAAAAGGCAGTCTACATGTACTTAAATCAGCATTGTGCCTTTTGTATTTAATTCCGATGCAATTTCTGTGTTTCATCGTCGATAAGAAGGTCCAAGGGATACAGTAAACCTGAAGTGAAGCAACGGAATCTATAACTAGTGTCACAGAAATGTTTCAAAACATAGACAGTAAGAAGAGTCATTCCTCTTGTAATTAAGTCGGCATTGTGCATGTTGTATCTAATTGTGATGCAATTTCAGTGTTTCATAGGCAATTAGAAGCCAGAGGGCAACAGTAAACCTGAAGTGAAGCATCGGAATCTATAACTAGTGTCACACGAATGGTTCAAAACGTAGACAGTAAGAAGAGTCAGTCTACGTGTACTTAAGTCGGCATTGTGCCTTTTGTTTTTAATTCCGATGCAATTTCTGTGTTTCATCGTCAATAAGAAGGTCCAAGGAATACAGTACACCTGAAGTGAAGCATCGGAATCTATAACTAGTGTCACTGGAACGGTTCAAATCATAGACAGTAAGAAGAGTCTGTCTTCTTGAACTTACATCAGCATTGTGCCTTTTCTATTTAATTCCGATGCAATTTCTATGTTTCATCGTCAATAAGAAGGTCAGAGATATACAGTAAACCTGAAGTGAAGCATCGGAATCTATAACTAGTGTCACAGGAATGGTTAAAAAATAGACAGTAAGAAGTGTCAGTCTTCTTGTACTTAAGTCAGCATTGTGCCTTTTGTATTTAATTCCGATGCAATGTCTGTGTTTCATCGTCAATAAGAAGTTCAGAGGGATACAGTAAACCTGAAGTGAAGCATCGGAATCTATAACTAGTGTCACAGGAATGGTTCAAAACATAGACATTAGGTAGAGTCAGTCTTCTTGTACTTAAGTCGGCATTGTGCCTTTTCTGTTTAATTCCGATGCTATTTCTGTGTTTCATCGTCAGTAAGAAGGTCAGAGGGATACAGTGAACCTGAGGTGAAGCATCGGAATCTATAACTAGTGTCACAGGAATGGTTCAAAACACAAACATTAGGTAGAGTCAGTCTTCTTGTACCTAAGTCGGCATTGTGCCTATTCTATTTAATTCCGATGCAATTTCTGTGTTTCGTCGTCCTTAAGATGGTCCTAGGGATACAGTAAATCTGAAGTGAAGCATCGGAATCTATAACTAGTGTCACAGGAATGGTTCAAAACAAAGACATTAAGAAGAGTCAGTCTTCTTGTACTTACGTCGGCATTGTGCCTTTTGTATTTAATTCCGATGCAATTTCTGTGTTTCATCGTCGATAAGAAGGTCCAAGGGATACAGTAAACCTGAAGTGAAGCATCGGAATCTATAACTAGTGTCATAGGAATTGTTCAAACATAGACAGTAAGAAGAGTCAGTCTTCTTGTACTTAAGTCGGCATTGCGCCTTTTGTGTTAAATTCCGATGAAATTTCTTTGTTTCATCGTAATAAGAAGGTCCAAGGGATACAGTAAACCTGAAGTGAAGCAACGGAATCTATAACTAGTGTCACAGGAATGGTTCAAAACATAGACAGGAAGAAGAGTCAGTCTTCTTGTATTTAAGTCGGCATTGTGCCCTTTGTATTTAATTCCGATGCAATTTCTGTGTTTCATCGTCAATAAGAAGGTTAGAGGGATACAGTAAACCTGAAGTGAAGCATCAGAATCTATAACTAGTGTCACAGGAATGGTTAAAAAATAGACAGTAAGAAGAGTCAGGCTTCTTGTACTTAAAACGGAACTGTGCCTTTTGTATTTAATTCCGATGCAATTTCTGTGTTTCATCGTCAATAAGAAGGTCCAAGGAATACAGTAAACAAATAGTGAATCATCGTAATCTAAAACTGTTCTCACAGGAAATGTTCAAAACATAGTCAGTAAGAAGAGTCAGTCTTCTTGTACTTAAGTCGGCATTGTGCCTTTTGTTATTATTTCCGATGCAATTTCTGTGTTTCTTCGTCAATAAGAAGGTCCAAGGGATACAGTAAACATATAGTGAAGGATCGGAATCTAAAACTGGTCTCACAGGAAATGTTCAAAACATAGTCAGTAAGAAGAGTCAGTCTTCTTGTACTTATGTCGGCATTGTGCCTTTTGTATTTAATTCCGATGCAATTTCTGTGTCTCATCGTCAATAAGGTCACAGAGATACAGTAAACCTAAAGTGAAGCATCGGAATCTATAACTAGTGTCACAGGAATGGTTAAAACATAGACAGTAAGAAGAGTCAGTCTTCTTGTACTTAAGTCGGCATTGTGCATTTTCTATTTAATTCCGATGCAATTTCTGTGTTTCACCGTCAATAAGAGGGTCCAAGGGATACAGTAAACATATAGTGAAGCATCGGAATCTAAAACTGGTCTCACAGGAAATGTTCACAACATTGTCAGTAAGAAGAGTCAGTCTTCTTGTACTTAAGTCAGCATTGTGCCTTTTGTATTTCATTCCGATGCAATTTCTGTGTTTCATCGTCAATAAGAAGGTCAGAGGGATACAGTAAACCTGAAGTGAAGCATCGGAATCTATAACTAGTGTTACAGGAATGGTTCAAAACATAGACATTAGGTAGAGTCAGTCTTCTAGTACTTAAGTCGGCATTGTGCCTTTTCTATTTAATTCCGATGCTATTTCTGTGTTTCATCGTCAATAAGAAGGTCAGAGGGATACAGTGAACCTGAAGTGAAGCATCGGAATCTATAACTAGTGTCACAGGAATTGTTCAAAACATAGACATTAGGTAGAGTCAGTCTTCTTGTACCTAAGTCGGCATTGTGCCAATTCTATTTAATTCCGATGCAATTTCTGTGTTTCGTCGTCCTTAAGATGGTCCTAGGGATACAGTAATTCTGAAGTGAAGCATCGGAATCTATAACTAGTGTCACAGGAATGGTTCAAAACAAAGACATTAAGAAGAGTCAGTCTTCTTGTACTTACGTCGGCATTGTGCCTTTTGTATTTAATTCCGAAGCAATTTCTGTGTTTCATCGTCGATAAGAAGGTCCAAGGGATACGGTAAACCTGAAGTGAAGCATCGGAATCTATAACTAGTGTCATAGGAATTGTTCAAACATAGACAGTAAGAAGAGTCAGTCTTCTTGTACTTAAGTCGGCATTGCGCCTTTTGTATTCAATTCCGATGAAATTTCTTTGATTCATCGTAATAAGAAGGTCCAGGGGATACAGTAAACCTGAAGTGAAGCATCGGAAACTATAACTAGTGTCACAGGAATGGTTCAAAACATAGACAGGAAGAAGAGTCAGTCTTCTTGTACTTAAGTCGGCATCGTGCCCTTTGTATTTAATCCCGATGCAATTTCTGTGTTTCATCGTCAATAAGAAGGTTAGAGGGATACAGTAAACCTGAAGTGAAGCATCGGAATCTATAACTAGTGTCACAGGAATGGTTCAAAACATAGACACTAGGTAGAATCAGTCGACTTGTAAATAATTCGGCATTGTGCCTTTTCTATTTAATTCCGATGCAACTTCTGTGTTTCGTCGTCAATAACATAGTTCAAGACATACAGTACATCTGAAGTGAAGCATCGGAATCTATAACTAGTGTCACAGGAATGGTTCAAAGCATAGACATTAAGTAGAGTCAGTCTTCTTGTACTTAAGTCGGCACTGTGCCTTATGTATTTAATTCCGATGCAATTTCTGTGTTTCATCGTCAATAAGAAGGTCCAAGTGATACAGTAAACATATAGTGAAGCATCGGAATCTAAAACTGGTCTCACAGGAAAAGTTCAAAACATAGTCAGTAAGAAGAGTCAGTCTTCTTGTACTTAAGTCGGCATTGTGCCTTTTGTATTTAATTCCGATGCAATTTCTGCGTCTCATCGTCAATAAGAAGGTCACAGGGATACAGTAAACCTGAAGTGAAGCTTCGGAATCTATAACTAGTGTCATAGGATTGGTTCAAAACATAGACAGTAAGAAGAGTCAGTCTTCTTGTACTTAAGTTGGCATTGTGCCTTTTCTATTTAATTCCGATGCTATTGCTGTGTTTCATCTTCAATGGGAAGGTCAGAGGGATACAGTAAACCTGAAGTGAAGCATCGGAATCTATAAATAGTGTCACGTGGATGGTTCTAAACATAGACAGTAAGAAGAGTCAGTCTTCTTGTACTAAAGTCGCTATTGTGCCTTTTCTATTTAATTCCGATGCAATTTCTGTGTTTCGTCGTCAATAAGAAGGTCCAAGGTATACAGTAAACCTGAAGTGGACTATCGGAATCTATAACTAGTGTCACAGGAATGTCTCAAAACATAGACAGTGAGAAGAGTCAGCCCTCTTGTACTCAAGTCAGCATTATGCTTTTTGTATTTGATTCCGATGCAGATTCTGTGTTTCTTCGGCAATTAGAAGGTCAGAGGGATACAGAAAACCTGAAGTGAAGCATCGGAATCTATAACTAGTGTCACAGGAATTGTTCAAACATAGACAGTAGGAAAAATCAGTCTACATGTACTTAAGTCGGCATTGTGGCTTTTGTATTTAATTCCGATGCAATTTCTGTGTTTCATCGTCAATAAGAAGGTTAGAGGGATACAGTAAACCTGAAGTGAAGCATCAGAATCTATAACTAGTGTCACAGGAATGGTTCAAAGTATAGACTGTAAGAAGAGTCAGTCTACTTGTACTTAAGACGGCATTGTGCCTTTTCTATTTAATTCCGAAGCAATTTCTGTGTTTCATCGTCAATAAGAAGGTCCAAGGGATACAGTAAACATATAGTGAAGCATCGGAATATAAAACTTGTCTCACAGGAAAAGTTCAAAACATAGTCAGTAAGAAGAGTCAGTCTTCTTGTACTTAAGTCGGCATTGTGCCTTTTGTATTTAATTCCGATGCAATTTCTGTGTTTCATCGTCGATAAGAAGGTCCAAGGGATACAGTAAACCTGAAGTGAAGCATCGGAATCTATAACTAGTGTCACAGGAATTGTTCAAACATAGACAGTAACAACAGTCAGTCTTCTTGTACTTAAGTCGGCTTTGTGCCTTTTGTATTTAATTCCGATGCAATTTCTGTGTCTCATCGTCAATAAGAAGGTCCAAGGGATACAGTAAACCTGAAGTGAAGCATCGGAATCTATAACTAGTGTCACAGGAATGATTTAAATCATTGGCAGTAAGATGAGTCAGTCTTCTTGTACATAAGTCGGCATTGTGCCTTTTCTATTTAATTCCGATGCAATTTCTGTGATTCATCGTCAAAAAGATGGTCCAAGGGATACAATAAACCTGAAGTAAAGCATCGGAATCTATAACTAGTGTCACAGGAATGGTTCAATACACAGACAGTAAGAAGATTCAGTCTTCTTGTACTTAAGTCGGCATTGTGCCTTTTCTATTTAATTCCGAAGCAATTTCTGTGTTTCATCGTCAATAAGAAGGTCCAAGGGATACAGTAAACATATAGTGAAGCATCGGAATATAAAACTTGTCTCACAGGAAAAGTTCAAAACATAGTCAGTAAGAAGAGTCAGTCTTCTTGTACTTAAGTCGGCATTGTGCCTTTTGTATTTAATTCCGATGCAATTTCTGCGTCTCATCGTCAATAAGAAGGTCACAGGGATACAGTAAACCTGAAGTGAAGCTTCGGAATCTATAACTAGTGACATAGGAATGGTATAAATCATAGACAGTAAGATGAGTCAGTCTTCTTGTACATAAGTCGGCATTGTGCCTTTCCTATTTAATTCCGATGCAATTTCTGTGATTCATCGTCAAAAAGAAGGTCCAAGGGATACAGTAAACCTGAAGTGAAGCATCGTAATCTATAACTAGTGTCACAGGAATGGTTCAAAACATAGACAGTAAGAAGAGTCAGTCTTCTTGTACTTAAGTCGGCATTGTGCCTTTTCTATTTAATTCCGATGCTATTTCTGTGTTTCATCTTCAATAGGAAGGTCAGAGGGGTACAGAAAACCTGAAGTGACGCATCGGAATCTATAACTAGTGTCACAGGAATGCTTAAAACATAGACAGTAAGAAGAGTCAGTCCTCTTGAACTTAAGTCGGCATTGTGCTTTTTGTATCTAATTCCGATGCAATTTCTGTGTTTCATCGGCTATTAGAAGGTCAGAGGGTTACAGTAAACCTGAAGTGAAGCATCGGAATCCACAACTAGTGTCACAGGAATGGTTCAAAACATAGACAGTGGGAAAAGTCAGTCTACATGTACTTAAGTCGGCATTGTGGCTTTTGTATTTAATTCCGATGCAATTTCTGTGTTTCATCGTCAATAAGAAGGTTAGAGTGATACAGTAAACCTGAAGTAAAGCATCAGAATCTATAACTAGTGTCACAGGAATGGTTCAAAACATAGACAGTAAGAAAAGTCAGTCTACTTGTACTTAAGACGGCATTGTGCCTTTTGTATTTCATTCCGATGCAATATCTGTGTTACATCGTCAATAAGAAGGTCCAAGGAATACAGTACACCTGAAGTGAAGCATCGGAATCTATAACTAGTGTCACAGGAATGGTTCAAATCATAGACAGTAAGAAGAGGTTGTCTTCTTGTACTTAAGTCAGCATTGTGCCTTTTCTATTTAATTCCGATGCGATTTCTATGTTTCATCGTCAATAAGGAGGTCAGAGGGATACAGTAAACCTGAAGTGAAGCATCGGAATCTATAACTAGTGTCACAGGAATGGTTAAAAAATAGACAGTAAGAAGAGTCAGTCTTCTTGTACTTAAGTCAGCACTGTGCCTTTTGTATTTAATTCCGATGCAATTTCTGTGTTTTATCGTCAATAAGAAGGTCCAAGGGATACAGTAAACATATAGTGAAGCAGCGGGATCTAAAACTGGTCTCACAGGAAATGTTCACAACATAGTCAGTAAGAAGAGTCAGTATTCTTGTACTTAAGTCTGCATTGTGAATTTTGAATTTAATTCCGATGCAATTTCTGTGTTTCATCGTCAATAAGAAGGTCAGAGGGATACAGTAAACCTGAAGGGAAGCATCGGAATCTAGAACTAGTGTCACAGGAATGGTTCAAATCATAGACATTAGGTAGAGTCAGTCTTCTTGTACCTAAGTCGGCATTGTGCCTTTTCTATTTAATTGTGATGCAATTTCTGTGTTTCGTCGTCAATAAGATGGTCCAAGAGATACAGTAAATTTGAAGTGAAGCATCGGAATCTATAACTAGTGTCACAGGAATGGTTCAAAACATATACAGTAAAAAGAGTCAGTCTTCTTGTACTTAAGTCGGCATTGTGCCTTTTGTATTTAATTCCGATGCAATTTCTGTGTCTCATCATCAATAAGAAGGTCCAAGGGATACAGTAAACCTGAAGTGAAGCATCGGAATCTATAACTAGTGTCACAGGAATGGTTTAAATCATAGGCAGTAAGATGAGTCAGTCTTCTTGTACATAAGTCGGCATTGTGCCTTTTCTATTTAATTCCGATGCAATTTCTGTGATTCATCGTCAAAAAGATGGTCCAAGGGATACAGTAAACCTGAAGTGAAGCATCGGAATCTATAACTAGTGTCACAGGAATGGTTCAATACATAGACAGTAAGAAGAGTCAGTCTTCTTGTACTTAAGTCGGCATTGTGCCTTTTCTATTTAATTCATTTGCTATTTCTGTGTTTCATCTTCAATAGGAAGGTCAGAGGGATACAGTGAACCTGAAGTGAAGCATCGGAATCTACAACTAGTGTCACGGGGATGGTTCAAAGCATAGACAGTAGAAGAGTCAGTCCTCTTGTACTTAAGTCGGCATTGTGCCTTTTCTATTTAATTCCGATGCTATCTCTGTGTTTCATCGTCAATAAGAAGGGCAGAGGGATACAGTAAACCTGAAGTGAAGCATCGGAATCTATAACTAGTGTCACAGGATTGGTTCAAAACATAGACAATAGGAAGGGTCAGTCTTCTTGTACTTAAGTCGGCATTGTGCCTTTTCTATTTAATTCCAATGCAATTTCTGTGTTTCGTCGTCAATAAGAAGGTCCAAGATATACAGTAAACCAGAAGTGGAGCATCAGAATCTAAAACTAGTGTCACAAGAATGTCTCAAAACATAGACAGTAAGAAGAGTCAGCCCTCTTATACTCACGTCAGCATTGTGCTTTTTGTATCTAATTCCCATGCAATTTCTGTGTTTCTTCGGCAATTAGAAGGTCAGAGGGAAACAGTAAACCAGAAGTTAAGCATCGGAATCTATAGCTAGTATCACAGAAATGGCTCGAAACATAGACAGTAGGACGAGGCAGTCTTCTTGTACTTAAGTCGGCATTGTGCCTTTTCTATTTAATTCCGATGCAATGTCTGTGTTTCATCGTCAATAAGAAGGTCCAAGGTATACAGTAAACCTGAAGTGAAGTTTCGGAATCTATAACTAGTGTCACAGGAATGGTTCAAAACATAGACAATAGGAAGGGTCAGTCTTCTTGTACTTAAGTCGGCATTGTGCCTTTTGTATTTAATTCCGATGCAATTTCTGTGTTTCATCGTCAATAAGAAGGTCAGAGGGATACAGTAAACCTGTAGTGAAGCATCGGAATCTATAACTAGTGTCACAGGAATGGTTTAAAACATAGACAGTAAGATGAGTCAGTCTTCTTGTACATAAGTCCGCATTGTGCCTTTTCTATTTAATTCCGATGCAATGTCTGTGTTTCATCGTCAATAAGAAGGTCCAAGGTATACAGTAAACCTGAAGTGAAGTTTCGGAATCTATAACTAGTGTCGCAGGAATTGTTCAAACATAGACAGTAAGAAGAGTCAGTCTTCTTGTACTTAAGTCGGCATTGCGCCTTTTGTGTTAAATTCCGATGAAATTTCTTTGTTTCATCGTAATAAGAAGGTCCAAGGGATACAGTAAACCTGAAGTGAAGCAACGGAATCTATAACTAGTGTCACAGGAATGGTTCAAAACATAGACAGGAAGAAGAGTCAGTCTTCTTGTATTTAAGTCGGCATTGTGCCCTTTGTATTTAATTCCGATGCAATTTCTGTGTTTCATCGTCAATAAGAAGGTTAGAGGGATACAGTAAACCTGAAGTGAAGCATCAGAATCTATAACTAGTGTCACAGGAATGGTTAAAAAATAGACAGTAAGAAGAGTCAGGCTTCTTGTACTTAAAACGGAACTGTGCCTTTTGTATTTAATTCCGATGCAATTTCTGTGTTTCATCGTCAATAAGAAGGTCCAAGGAATACAGTAAACAAATAGTGAATCATCGGAATCTAAAACTGGTCTCACAGGAAATGTTCAAAACATAGTCAGTAAGAAGAGTCAGTCTTCTTGTACTTATGTCGGCATTGTGCCTTTTGTATTTAATTCCGATGCAATTTCTGTGTCTCATCGTCAATAAGGTCACAGAGATACAGTAAACCTAAAGTGAAGCATCGGAATCTATAACTAGTGTCACAGGAATGGTTAAAACATAGACAGTAAGAAGAGTCAGTCTTCTTGTACTTAAGTCGGCATTGTGCATTTTCTATTTAATTCCGATGCAATTTCTGTGTTTCACCGTCAATAAGAGGGTCCAAGGGATACAGTAAACATATAGTGAAGCATCGGAATCTAAAACTGGTCTCACAGGAAATGTTCACAACATTGTCAGTAAGAAGAGTCAGTCTTCTTGTACTTAAGTCAGCATTGTGCCTTTTGTATTTCATTCCGATGCAATTTCTGTGTTTCATCGTCAATAAGAAGGTCAGAGGGATACAGTAAACCTGAAGTGAAGCATCGGAATCTATAACTAGTGTCACAGGAATGGTTCAAAACATAGACATTAGGTAGAGTCAGTCTTCTAGTACTTAAGTCGGCATTGTGCCTTTTCTATTTAATTCCGATGCTATTTCTGTGTTTCATCGTCAATAAGAAGGTCAGAGGGATACAGTGAACCTGAAGTGAAGCATCGGAATCTATAACTAGTGTCACAGGAATTGTTCAAAACATAGACATTAGGTAGAGTCAGTCTTCTTGTACCTAAGTCGGCATTGTGCCAATTCTATTTAATTCCGATGCAATTTCTGTGTTTCGTCGTCCTTAAGATGGTCCTAGGGATACAGTAAATCTGAAGTGAAGCATCGGAATCTATAACTAGTGTCACAGGAATGGTTCAAAACAAAGACATTAAGAAGAGTCAGTCTTCTTGTACTTACGTCGGCATTGTGCCTTTTGTATTTAATTCCGAAGCAATTTCTGTGTTTCATCGTCGATAAGAAGGTCCAAGGGATACGGTAAACCTGAAGTGAAGCATCGGAATCTATAACTAGTGTCATAGGAATTGTTCAAACATAGACAGTAAGAAGAGTCAGTCTTCTTGTACTTAAGTCGGCATTGCGCCTTTTGTATTCAATTCCGATGAAATTTCTTTGATTCATCGTAATAAGAAGGTCCCGGGGATACAGTAAACCTGAAGTGAAGCATCGGAAACTATAACTAGTGTCACAGGAATGGTTCAAAACATAGACGGGAAGAAGAGTCAGTCTTCTTGTACTTAAGTCGGCATTGTGCCCTTTGTATTTAATTCCGATGCAATTTCTGTGTTTCATCGTCAATAAGAAGGTTAGAGGGATACAGTAAACCTGAAGTGAAGCATCGGAATCTATAACTAGTGTCACAGGAATGGTTCAAAACATAGACACTAGGTAGAATCAGTCGACTTGTAAATAATTCGGCATTGTGCCTTTTCTATTTAATTCCGATGCAACCTCTGTGTTTCGTCGTCAATAACATAGTTCAAGACATACAGTACATCTGAAGTGAAGCATCGGAATCTATAACTAGTGTCACAGGAATGGTTCAAAGCATAGACATTAAGTAGAGTCAGTCTTCTTGTACTTAAGTCGGCACTGTGCCTTATGTATTTAATTCCGATGCAATTTCTGTGTTTCATCGTCAATAAGAAGGTCCAAGTGATACAGTAAACATATAGTGAAGCATCGGAATCTAAAACTGGTCTCACAGGAAAAGTTCAAAACATAGTCAGTAAGAAGAGTCAGTCTTCTTGTACTTAAGTCGTCATTGTGCCTTTTGTATTTAATTCCGATGCAATTTCTGCGTCTCATCGTCAATAAGAAGGTCACAGGGATACAGTAAACCTGAAGTGAAGCTTCGGAATCTATAACTAGTGTCATAGGATTGGTTCAAAACATAGACAGTAAGAAGCGTCAGTCTTCTTGTACTTAAGTTGGCATTGTGCCTTTTCTATTTAATTCCGATGCTATTTCTGTGTTTCATCTTCAATGGGAAGGTCGGAGGGATACAGTAAACCTGAAGTGAAGCATCGGAATCTATAAATAGTGTCACGTGGATGGTTCTAAACATAGACAGTAAGAAGAGTCAGTCTTCTTGTACTAAAGTCGCTATTGTGCCTTTTCTATTTAATTCCGATGCAATTTCTGTGTTTCGTCGTCAATAAGAAGGTCCAAGGTATACAGTAAACCTGAAGTGGACTATCGGAATCTATAACTAGTGTCACAGGAATGTCTCAAAACATAGACAGTGAGAAGAGTCAGCCCTCTTGTACTCAAGTCAGCATTATGCTTTTTGTATTTGATTCCGATGCAGATTCTGTGTTTCTTCGGCAATTAGAAGGTCAGAGGGATACAGAAAACCTGAAGTGAAGCATCGGAATCTATAACTAGTGTCACAGGAATTGTTCAAACATAGACAGTAGGAAAAATCAGTCTACATGTACTTAAGTCGGCATTGTGGCTTTTGTATTTAATTCCGATGCAATTTCTGTGTTTCATCGTCAATAAGAAGGTTAGAGGGATACAGTAAACCTGAAGTGAAGCATCAGAATCTATAACTAGTGTCGCAGGAATGGTTCAAAGTATAGACTGTAAGAAGAGTCAGTCTACTTGTACTTAAGACGGGCATTGTGCCTTTTGTATTTCATTCCGATGCAATATCTGTGTTACATCGTCAATAAGAAGGTCCAAGGAATACAGTACACCCGAAGTGAAGCATCGGAATCTATAACTAGTGTCACAGGAATGGTTCAAATCATAGACAGTAAGAAGAGTCTGTCTTCTTTTACTTAAGTCAGCATTGTGCCTTTTCTATTTAATTCCGATGCAATTTCTATGTTTCATCGTCAATAAGGAGGTCAGAGGGATACAGTAAACCTGAAGTGAAGCATCGGAATCTATAACTACTGTCACAGGAATGGTTAAAAGATAGACAGTAAGAAGAGTCAGTCTTCTTGTACTTAAGTCGGCACTGTGCCTTTTGTATTTAATTCCGATGCAATTTCTGTGTTTCATCGTCAATAAGAAGGTCCAAGGGATACAGTAAACATATAGTGAAGCAGCGGAATCTAAAACTGGTCTCACAGGAAATGTTCACAACATAGTCAGTAAGAAGAGTCAGTCTTCTTGTACTTAAGTCTGCATTGTGAATTTTGAATTTAATTCCGATGCAATTTCTGTGTTTCATCGTCAATAAGAAGGTCAGAGGGATACAGTAAACCTGAAGGGAAGCATCGGAATCTAGAACTAGTGTCACAGGAATGGTTCAAATCATAGACATTAGGTAGAGTCAGTCTTCTTGTACCTAAGTCGGCATTGTGCCTTTTCTATTTAATTGCGATGCAATTTCTGTGTTTCGTCGTCAATAAGATGGTCCAAGAGATACAGTAAATCTGAAGTGAAGCATCGGAATCTATAACTAGTGTCACAGGAATGGTTTAAAACATATACAGTAAAAAGAGTCAGTCTTCTTGTACTTAAGTCGGCATTGTGCCTATTGTATTTAATTCCGATGCAATTTCTGTGTTTCATCGTCGATAAGAAGGTCCAAGGGATACAGTAAACCTGAAGTGAAGCATCGGAATCTATAACTAGTGTCACAGGAATTGTTCAAACATAGACAGTAAGAACAGTCAGTCTTCTTGTACTTAAGTCGGCTTTGTGCCTTTTGTATTTGATTCCGATGCAATTTCTGTGTCTCATCGTCAATAAGAAGGTCCAAGGGATACAGTAAACCTGAAGTGAAGCATCGGAATCTATAACTAGTGTCACAGGAATGGTTTAAATCATTGGCAGTAAGATGAGTCAGTCTTCTTGTACATAAGTCGGCATTGTGCCTTTTCTATTTAATTCCGATGCAATTTCTGTGATTCATCGTCAAAAAGATGGTCCAAGGGATACAATAAACCTGAAGTAAAGCATCGGAATCTATAACTAGTGTCACAGGAATGGTTCAATACACAGACAGTAAGAAGAGTCAGTCTTCTTGTACTTAAGTCGGCATTGTGCCTTTTCTATTTAATTCCGAAGCAATTTCTGTGTTTCATCGTCAATAAGAAGGTCCAAGGGATACAGTAAACATATAGTGAAGCATCGGAATATAAAACTTGTCTCACAGGAAAAGTTCAAAACATAGTCAGTAAGAAGAGTCAGTCTTCTTGTACTTAAGTCGGCATTGTGCCTTTTGTATTTAATTCCGATGCAATTTCTGCGTCTCATCGTCAATAAGAAGGTCACAGGGATACAGTAAACCTGAAGTGAAGCTTCGGAATCTATAACTAGTGACATAGGAATGGTATAAATCATAGACAGTAAGATGAGTCAGTCTTCTTGTACATAAGTCGGCATTGTGCCTTTCCTATTTAATTCCGATGCAATTTCTGTGATTCATCGTCAAAAAGAAGGTCCAAGGGATACAGTAAACCTGAAGTGAAGCATCGTAATCTATAACTAGTGTCACAGGAATGGTTCAAAACATAGACAGTAAGAAGAGTCAGTCTTCTTGTACTTAAGTCGGCATTGTGCCTTTTCTATTTAATTCCGATGCTATTTCTGTGTTTCATCTTCAATAGGAAGGTCAGAGGGGTACAGAAAACCTGAAGTGACGCATCGGAATCTATAACTAGTGTCACAGGAATGCTTAAAACATAGACAGTAAGAAGAGTCAGTCCTCTTGAACTTAAGTCGGCATTGTGCTTTTTGTATCTAATTCCGATGCAATTTCTGTGTTTCATCGGCTATTAGAAGGTCAGAGGGTTACAGTAAACCTGAAGTGAAGCATCGGAATCCACAACTAGTGTCACAGGAATGGTTCAAAACATAGACAGTGGGAAAAGTCAGTCTACATGTACTTAAGTCGGCATTGTGGCTTTTGTATTTAATTCCGATGCAATTTCTGTGTTTCATCGTCAATAAGAAGGTTTGAGGGATACAGTAAACCTGAAGTAAAGCATCAGAATCTATAACTAGTGTCACAGGAATGGTTCAAAACATAGACAGTAAGAAAAGTCAGTCTACTTGTACTTAAGACGGCATTGTGCCTTTTGTATTTCATTCCGATGCAATATCTGTGTTACATCGTCAATAAGAAGGTCCAAGGAATACAGTACACCTGAAGTGAAGCATCGGAATCTATAACTAGTGTCACAGGAATGGTTCAAATCATAGACAGTAAGAAGAGTCTGTCTTCTTGTACTTAAGTCAGCATTGTGCCTTTTCTATTTAATTCCGATGCGATTTCTATGTTTCATCGTCAATAAGGAGGTCAGAGGGATACAGTAAACCTGAAGTGAAGCATCGGAATCTATAACTAGTGTCACAGGAATGGTTAAAAAATAGACAGTAAGAAGAGTCAGTCTTCTTGTACTTAAGTCAGCACTGTGCCTTTTGTATTTAATTCCGATGCAATTTCTGTGTTTTATCGTCAATAAGAAGGTCCAAGGGATACAGTAAACATATAGTGAAGCAGCGGGATCTAAAACTGGTCTCACAGGAAATGTTCACAACATAGTCAGTAAGAAGAGTCAGTATTCTTGTACTTAAGTCTGCATTGTGAATTTTGAATTTAATTCCGATGCAATTTCTGTGTTTCATCGTCAATAAGAAGGTCAGAGGGATACAGTAAACCTGAAGGGAAGCATCGGAATCTAGAACTAGTGTCACAGGAATGGTTCAAATCATAGACATTAGGTAGAGTCAGTCTTCTTGTACCCAAGTCGGCATTGTGCCTTTTCTATTTAATTGCGATGCAATTTCTGTGTTTCGTCGTCAATAAGATGGTCCAAGAGATACAGTAAATTTGAAGTGAAGCATCGGAATCTATAACTAGTGTCACAGGAATGGTTCAAAACATATACAGTAAAAAGAGTCAGTCTTCTTGTACTTAAGTCGGCATTGTGCCTTTTGTATTTAATTCCGATGCAATTTCTGTGTCTCATCATCAATAAGAAGGTCCAAGGGATACAGTAAACCTGAAGTGAAGCATCGGAATCTATAACTAGTGTCACAGGAATGGTTTAAATCATAGGCAGTAAGATGAGTCAGTCTTCTTGTACATAAGTCGGCATTGTGCCTTTTCTATTTAATTCCGATGCAATTTCTGTGATTCATCGTCAAAAAGATGGTCCAAGGGATACAGTAAACCTGAAGTGAAGCATCGGAATCTATAACTAGTGTCACAGGAATGGTTCAATACATAGACAGTAAGAAGAGTCAGTCTTCTTGTACTTAAGTCGGCATTGTGCCTTTTCTATTTAATTCATTTGCTATTTCTGTGTTTCATCTTCAATAGGAAGGTCAGAGGGATACAGTGAACCTGAAGTGAAGCATCGGAATCTATAACTAGTGTCACGGGGATGGTTCAAAGCATAGACAGTAGAAGAGTCAGTCCTCTTGTACTTAAGTCGGCATTGTGCCTTTTCTATTTAATTCCGATGCTATCTCTGTGTTTCATCG
Source organism: Schistocerca americana (assembly GCF_021461395.2). Taxonomy (NCBI): domain Eukaryota; kingdom Metazoa; phylum Arthropoda; class Insecta; order Orthoptera; family Acrididae; genus Schistocerca; species Schistocerca americana. The sequence continues at coordinate 646,785,008 of NC_060124.1, forward strand.
TCAATAAGAAGGGCAGAGGGATACAGTAAACCTGAAGTGAAGCATCGGAATCTATAACTAGTGTCACAGGATTGGTTCAAAACATAGACAATAGGAAGGGTCAGTCTTCTTGTACTTAAGTCGGCATTGTGTCTTTTCTATTTAATTCCAATGCAATTTCTGTGTTTCGTCGTCAATAAGAAGGCCCAAGATATACAGTAAACCAGAAGTGCAGCATCGGAATCTAAAACTAGTGTCACAAGAATGTCTCAAAACATAGACAGTAAGAAGAGTCAGCCCTCTTATACTCAAGTCAGCATTGTGCTTTTTGTATCTAATTCCCATGCAATTTCTGTGTTTCTTCGGCAATTAGAAGGTCAGAGGGATACAGTAAACCAGAAGTTAAGCATCGGAATCTATAGCTAGTATCACAGAAATGGCTCGAAACATAGACAGTAGGACGAGCCAGTCTTCTTGTACTTAAGTCGGCATTGTGCCTTTTCTATTTAATTCCGATGCAATGTCTGTGTTTCATCGTCAATAAGAAGGTCAGAGGGATACAGTAAACCTGAAGTGAAGCATCGGAATCTATAACTAGTGTCACAGGAATGGTTTAAAACATAGACAGTAAGATGAGTCAGTCTTCTTGTACATAAGTCCGCATTGTGCCTTTTCTATTTAATTCCGATGCAATTTGTGTGATTCATCGTCAAAAAGAAGGTCCAAGGGATACAGTATACCTGAAGTGAAGCATCGGAATCTATAACTAGTGTCACAGGAATGTTTCAAAACATAGATAGTAAGAAGAGTCAGTCATCTTGTACTTAAGTCGGCATTGTGCCTTTTCTATTTAATTCCGATGCTATTTCTGTGTTTCATCTTCAATAGGAAGATCAGAGGGATTCAGTAAACCTGAAGTGAAGCATCGGAATCAATAACTAGTGTCACAGAAATGGTTCAAAGCATAGACAGTAAGAAGAGTCAGTCTTCTTGTACCTAAGTCGGCATTGTGCCTTTTCTAATTAATTCCGATGCAATTTCTGTGTTTCATCGTCAATAAGAGGGGCAGAGGGATACAGTAAACCCGAAGTGAAGCATCGAAATCTATAACTAGAGTCACAGGAATGTTTCAAAACATAGACAGTAAGAAGAGTCAGTCCTCTTGTACTTAAGTCGGCATTGTGCTTTTTGTATCTAATTCCGATGCAATTTCTGTGTTTCATCGGCAATTAAAAGTTCAGAGGGATACAGTAAACCTCTAGTGAAGCATCGGAATCTATAACTAGGGTCACAGGAATGGTTCAAAACATAGACATTAAGAAGAGTCAGTGTTTTTGTACTTAAGTCGGCATTGTGCATTTTGTATTTAATTCCGCTGTAATTTCTGTGTTTCATCGTCGATAAGAAGGTCCAAGGGATACGGTAAACCTGAAGTGAAGCATCGGAATCTATAACTAGTGTCACAGGAATGGTTCAATTCATAGACAGTAAGAAGAGTCTGTCTTCTTGTACTAAAGTCAGCATTGTGCCTTTTCTATTTAATTCCGATGCAATTTCTATGTTTCATCGACAATAAGAAGGTCAGAGGGATACAGTAAACCTGAAGGGAAGCATCGGAATCTATAACTAGTGTCACAGGAATGGTTAAAAGATAGACATTAAGAAGAGTCAGTGTTCTTGTACTTAAGTCGGCATTGTGCCTTTTCAATTTAATTCTGATGCAATTTCTGTGATTCATCGTCAAAAAGATGGTTCAAGGGATACAGTAAACCTGAAGTGAAGCATCGGAATCTATAACTAGTGTCACAGGAATGGTTCAAAACGTAGACAGTGAGAGGAGTCAGTCTTCTTGTACTTAAGTCCTGATTGTGCCTTTTCAATTTAAATCCGACGCTATTTCTGTTTTTCATCTTCAATTGGAAGGTCAGAGGGATACACTAAACCTGAAGTGAAGCATCGGAATCTGTAACTAGTGTCACAGGAATGGTTCAAAGCATAGACAGTAAGAAGAGTCAGTCTTCTTGTACTTAAGTCGGCATTGTGCTTTTTCGATTTAATTCGACGCAATTTCTGTGTTCATCGTCAATAAGTTGGGCAGAGGGATACAGTAAACCTGAGGTGAAGCATCGGAATCTATAACTAGTGTCACAGGAATGGTTCAAAACATAGACAATAGGAAGGGTCAGTCATCTTGTACTTAAGTCGGCATTGTGCCTTTTCTATTTAATTCCAATGCAAATTTCTGTGTTTCATCGTCAATAAGAAGGTCCAAGGCATACAGTAAACCTGAAGTGAAGCATCGAAATCTATAACTAGTGTCACAGGAATGGTACAAAGCATAGACAGTAATAAGAGTCAGTCTTCTTGTACTTAAGTCAGCATTGTGCCTTTTGTATTTAATTCCGATACAATTTCTGTGTTTCATCGTCAATATGAAGGTAAGAGGGATACAGTAAACCTGAAGTGAAGCATCGGAATCTATAACTAGTGTCACAGGAATGGTTCAAAACATAGAGAGTAGGAAGAGTCAGTCTTCTTGCACTTGAGTCGGCATTGTGCCTTCTGTATTTAATTCCGATGCAATTTCTGTGTTTCATCGTCAATAAGAAGGTCAGAGGTATACTATAAACCTGAATTGAAGCATCGGAATGTATGACTAGTTTCACAGGAATCGTTCAATACATAGACAGTAGGAAGATTCAGTCCTCTTCTACTTGAGTCGGCATTGTGCCTTTTGTATTTATGTCCGATGCAATTTCTGTGTTTCATCGTCAATAAGAAGGTCAGAGGGATACAGTAAACCTGAAGTGAAGCATCGGAAACTGTAACTAGTGTCACAGGAATGGTTCAAGGCATAGACAGTAGGAAGAGGCAGTCTTCTTGTACCTAAGTCGGCATTGTGCCTTTTTTATTTAATTCCGATGCAATTTCTGTGTTTCATCGTCAATAAGAAGGTCAGAGGGATACAGTAAACCTGAAGTGAAGCATCAGAATCTATAACTAGTGTCACAGGAATGGTTCAAATCATAGACAGTAAGAAGAGTCAGTCTTCTTGTACTTAAGTCGGCATTGTGCCTTTTGTATTTATTTCCGATGCAATTTCTGTGTTTCATCGTCAATAAGAAGGTCAGAGGGATACAGTAAACCTGAAGTGAAGCATCGGAATCTATAACTAGTGTCACAGGAATGTTTCAAATCATTGACAGTAAGAAGAGTCAGTCCTCTTGTACTTAAGTCGGCATTGTGCTTTTTGTATCTAATTCCGATGCAATTTCTGTGTTTCATCGGCAATTAGACGGTCAGAGGGATACAGTAAACCTGAAGTGAAGCATCGGAATCTATAACTAGTGTCACAGGAATGGTTCAAAACATAGACAATAGGAAGGGTTAGTCTTCTTGTACTTAAGTCGGCATTGTGCCTTTTCCTATTTAATTCCGATGCAATATCTGTGTTTCGTCGTCAATAAGAAGGTCCAAGGGATACAGTAAACCTGAAGTGAAGCATCGGAATCTATAACTAGTGTCACAGGAATGTTTCAAATCATTGTCAGTAAGAAGAGTCAGTCCTCTTGTACTTATGTCGGCATTGTGCTTTTGGTATCTAATTCCGATGCAATTTCTGTGTTTCATCGGCAATTAGAAGGTCAGAGGGATACAGTAAATCTGAAGTGAAGCATCGGAATCCATAACTAGTGTCAGAGGAATGGTTCAAAACATAGACAGTAAGATGAGTCAGTCTTCTTGTACATAAGTCGGCATTGTGCCTTTTGTATTTAATTCCGATGCAATTTCTGTGTTTCATCGTCAATAAGAAGGTCCAAGGGATACAGTAAATGTGATGTGAAGCATCGAAATGTATAACTAGTGACACAGGTATGGTTCAAAACATAGACAGTAATAAGAGTCAGTCTTCTTGTACTTAAGTCGGCATTGTGCCTTTTGTATTTAACTCCGATGCAATTTCTGTGTTTCATCGTCAATAAGAAGGTCCAAGGGTTACAGTAAACCTGAAGTGAAGCATCGGAATCTATAACTAGTGTCACAGGAATGGTTCGAAACATAGTCAGTAAGAAGAGTAAGTCTTCTTGTACTTAAGTCGGCATTGTGCCTTTTCTATTTAATTCCGATGCAATTTCTGTGTTTCATCGTCAATAAGAAGGTCCAAGGGATGCAGTACACCAGAGACGAAGCATCGGAATCTATAACTAGTGTAACAGGAATGGTTCAAAACATAGACAGTAAGAAGAGTCAGTCTTCTTGTACTTAAGTCGGCATTGTGCCCCTTCTATTTAATTCCGATGCAATTTCTGTGTATCATCGACAATAAGAAGGTCAGAGGGATACAGTAAACCTGAAGTGAAGCATCGGAATCTATAACTAGTGTCACAGGAATGGTTCAAAACATAGAGAGTAGGAAGAATCAGTCTTCTTGTACTTAAGTCGGCATTGTGCCTTCTGTATTTAATTCCGATGCAATTTCTGTGTTTCATCGTCAATAAGAAGGTTAGAGGGATACATTAAACCTGAAGTGAAGCATAGAAATCTATAAATTGTGTCACAGGAATGGTACAAAGCATAGACTGTAATAAGAGTCAGTCTTCTTGTACTTAAGTCGGCATTGTGCCTTTTGTATTTAATTCCGATACAATTTCTGTGTTTCATCGTCAATATGAAGGTAAGAGGGATACAGTAAACCTGAAGTGAAGCATCGGAATCTATAAATAGTGTCACAGGAATGGTTAAAAGATAGACATTAAGAAGAGTCAGTGTTCTTGTACTTAAGTCGGCATTGTGCCTTTTCAATTTAATTCTGATGCAATTTCTGTGATTCATCGTCAAAAAGATGGTTCAAGGGATACAGTAAACCTGAAGTGAAGCATCGGAATCTATAACTAGTGTCACAGGAATGGTTCAAAACGTAGACAGTGAGAGGAGTCAGTCTTCTTGTACTTAAGTCCTGATTGTGCCTTTTCAATTTAAATCCGACGCTATTTCTGTTTTTCATCTTCAATTGGAAGGTCAGAGGGATACACTAAACCTGAAGTGAAGCATCGGAATCTGTAACTAGTGTCACAGGAATGGTTCAAAGCATAGACAGTAAGAAGAGTCAGTCTTCTTGTACTTAAGTCGGCATTGTGCTTTTTCGATTTAATTCGACGCAATTTCTGTGTTCATCGTCAATAAGTTGGGCAGAGGGATACAGTAAACCTGAAGTGAAGCATCGGAATCTATAACTAGTGTCACAGGAATGGTTCAAAACATAGACAATAGGAAGGGTCAGTCATCTTGTACTTAAGTCGGCATTGTGCCTTTTCTATTTAATTCCAATGCAAATTTCTGTGTTTCATCGTCAATAAGAAGGTCCAAGGCATACAGTAAACCTGAAGTGAAGCATCGAAATCTATAACTAGTGTCACAGGAATGGTACAAAGCATAGACAGTAATAAGAGTCAGTCTTCTTGTACTTAAGTCAGCATTGTGCCTTTTGTATTTAATTCCGATACAATTTCTGTGTTTCATCGTCAATATGAAGGTAAGAGGGATACAGTAAACCTGAAGTGAAGCATCGGAATCTATAACTAGTGTCACAGGAATGGTTCAAAACATAGAGAGTAGGAAGAGTCAGTCTTCTTGCACTTGAGTCGGCATTGTGCCTTCTGTATTTAATTCCGATGCAATTTCTGTGTTTCATCGTCAATTAGAAGGTCAGAGGTATACTATAAACCTGAATTGAAGCATCGGAATGTATGACTAGTTTCACAGGAATCGTTCAATACATAGACAGTAGGAAGATTCAGTCCTCTTCTACTTGAGTCGGCATTGTGCCTTTTGTATTTATGTCCGATGCAATTTCTGTGTTTCATCGTCAATAAGAAGGTCAGAGGGATACAGTAAACCTGAAGTGAAGCATCGGAAACTGTAACTAGTGTCACAGGAATGGTTCAAGGCATAGACAGTAGGAAGAGGCAGTCTTCTTGTACCTAAGTCGGCATTGTGCCTTTTTTATTTAATTCCGATGCAATTTCTGTGTTTCATCGTCAATAAGAAGGTCAGAGGGATACAGTAAACCTGAAGTGAAGCATCAGAATCTATAACTAGTGTCACAGGAATGGTTCAAATCATAGACAGTAAGAAGAGTCAGTCTTCTTGTACTTAAGTCGGCATTGTGCCTTTTGTATTTATTTCCGATGCAATTTCTGTGTTTCATCGTCAATAAGAAGGTCAGAGGGATACAGTAAACCTGAAGTGAAGCATCGGAATCTATAACTAGTGTCACAGGAATGTTTCAAATCATTGACAGTAAGAAGAGTCAGTCCTCTTGTACTTAAGTCGGCATTGTGCTTTTTGTATCTAATTCCGATGCAATTTCTGTGTTTCATCGGCAATTAGACGGTCAGAGGGATACAGTAAACCTGAAGTGAAGCATCGGAATCTATAACTAGTGTCACAGGAATGGTTCAAAACATAGACAATAGGAAGGGTTAGTCTTCTTGTACTTAAGTCGGCATTGTGCCTTTTCCTATTTAATTCCGATGCAATATCTGTGTTTCGTCGTCAATAAGAAGGTCCAAGGGATACAGTAAACCTGAAGTGAAGCATCGGAATCTATAACTAGTGTCACAGGAATGTTTCAAATCATTGTCAGTAAGAAGAGTCAGTCCTCTTGTACTTATGTCGGCATTGTGCTTTTTGTATCTAATTCCGATGCAATTTCTGTGTTTCATCGGCAATTAGAAGGTCAGAGGGATACAGTAAATCTGAAGTGAAGCATCGGAATCCATAACTAGTGTCAGAGGAATGGTTCAAAACATAGACAGTAAGATGAGTCAGTCTTCTTGTACATAAGTCGGCATTGTGCCTTTTGTATTTAATTCCGATGCAATTTCTGTGTTTCATCGTCAATAAGAAGGTCCAAGGGATACAGTAAATGTGATGTGAAGCATCGAAATGTATAACTAGTGACACAGGTATGGTTCAAAACATAGACAGTAATAAGAGTCAGTCTTCTTGTACTTAAGTCGGCATTGTGCCTTTTGTATTTAACTCCGATGCAATTTCTGTGTTTCATCGTCAATAAGAAGGTCCAAGGGTTACAGTAAACCTGAAGTGAAGCATCGGAATCTATAACTAGTGTCACAGGAATGGTTCGAAACATAGTCAGTAAGAAGAGTAAGTCTTCTTGTACATAAGTCGGCATTGTGCCTTTTCTATTTAATTCCGATGCAATTTCTGTGTTTCATCGTCAATAAGAAGGTCCAAGGGATGCAGTACACCAGAGACGAAGCATCGGAATTTATAACTAGTGTAACAGGAATGGTTCAAAACATAGACAGTAAGAAGAGTCAGTCTTCTTGTACTTAAGTCGGCATTGTGCCCCTTCTATTTAATTCCGATGCAATTTCTGTGTATCATCGACAATAAGAAGGTCAGAGGGATACAGTAAACCTGAAGTGAAGCATCGGAATCTATAACTAGTGTCACAGGAATGGTTCAAAACATAGAGAGTAGGAAGAATCAGTCTTCTTGTACTTAAGTCGGCATTGTGCCTTCTGTATTTAATTCCGATGCAATTTCTGTGTTTCATCGTCAATAAGAAGGTTAGAGGGATACATTAAACCTGAAGTGAAGCATCGAAATCTATAAATTGTGTCACAGGAATGGTACAAAGCATAGACTGTAATAAGAGTCAGTCTTCTTGTACTTAAGTCGGCATTGTGCCTTTTGTATTTAATTCCGATACAATTTCTGTGTTTCATCGTCAATATGAAGGTAAGAGGGATACAGTAAACCTGAAGTGAAGCATCGGAATCTATAAATAGTGTCACAGGAATGGTTCAAAACATTGAGAGTAGGAAGAGTCAGTCTTCTTGTACTTAAGTCGGCATTGTGCCTTCTGTATTTAATTCCGATGCAATTTCTGTGTTTCATCGTCAATAAGAAGGTCAGAGGTATACTATAAACCTGAATTGAAGCATCGGAATGTATGACTAGTTTCACAGGAATCGTTCAAAACATAGACAGTAGGAAGATTCAGTCCTCTTCTACTTGAGTCGGCATTGTGCCTTTTGTATTTATGTCCGATGCAATTTCTGTGTTTCATCGTCAATAAGAAGGTCAGAGGGATGCAGTAAACCTGAAGTGAAGCATCGGAAACTATAACTAGTGTCACAGGAATGGTTCAAGTCATAGACAGTAGGAAGAGGCAGTCTTCTTGTACTTAAGTCGGCATTGTGCCTTTTTTATTTAATTCCGATGTAATTTCTGTGTTTCATCGTCAATAAGAAGGTCAGAGGGATAAAGTAAACCTGAAGTGAAGCATCAGAATCTATAACTAGTGTCACAGGAATAGTTCAAAACATAGACAGTAAGAAGAGTCAGTCTACTTGTACTTAAGTCGGCATTGTGCCTTTTGTATTTAATTCCGATGCATTTTCTGTGTTTCATCGTCAACAAGAAGGTCCAAGGATACAGTACACCCGACGTGAAGCATCGGAATCTATAACTAGTGTCACAGGAATGGTTCAAATCATAGACAGTAAGAAGAGTCAGTCTTCTTGTACTTAAGTCGGCATTGTGCCTTTTGTATTTAATTCCGATGCAATTTCTGTGTTTCATCGTCAATAAGAAGGTCAGAGGGATACAGTAAACCTGAAGTTAAGCATCGGAATCCATAACTAGTGTCACAGGAATGTTTCAAATCATTGACAGTAAGAAGAGTCAGTCCTCTTGTACTTAAGTCGGCATTGTGCTTTTTGTATCTAATTCCGATGCAATTTCTGTGTTTCATCGGCAATTAGACGGTCAGAGGGATACAGTAAACCTGAAGTGAAGCATCGGAATCTATAACTAGTGTCACAGGAATGGTTCAAAACATAGACAATAGGGAGGGTTAGTCTTCTTGTACTTAAGTCGGCATTGTGCCTTTTCCTATTTAATTCCGATGCAATTTCTGTGTTTCGTCGTCAATAAGAAGGTCCAAGGGATACAGTAAACCTGAAGTGAAGCATCGGAATCTATAACTAGTGTCACAGGAATGTTTCAAATCATTGTCAGTAAGAAGAGTCAGTCCTCTTGTACTTTAGTCTTCATTGTGCTTTTTGGATCTAATTCCGACGCATTTTCTGTGTTTCATCGGAAATTAGAAGGTCAGAGGGATACAGTAAACCTGAAGTGAAGCATCGGAATCCATAACTAGTGTCAGAGGAATGGTTCAAAACATAGACAGTAAGATGAGTCAGTCTTCTTGTACATAAGTCGGCATTGTGCCTTTTGTATTTAATTCCGATGCAATTTCTGTGTTTCATCGTCAATAAGAAGGACCAAGGGATACAGTAAACGTGATGTGAAGCATCGAAATCTATAACTAGTGTCACAGGTATGGTTCAAAACATAGACAGTAATAAGAGTCAGTCTTCTTGTACTTAAGTCGGCATTGTGCCTTTTGTATTTAACTCCGATGCAATTTCTGTGTTTCATCGTCAATAAGAAGGTCCAACTGATACAGTAAACCTGAAGTGAAGCATCGGAATCTATAACTAGTGTCACAGGAATGGTTCGAAACATAGTCAGTAAGAAGAGTAAGTCTTCTTGTACTTAAGTCGGCATTGTGCCTTTTCTATTTAATTCCGATGCAATTTCTGTGTTTCATCGTCAATAAGAAGGTCCAAGGGATGCTGTACACCTGAGACGAAGCATCGGAATCTATAACTTGTGTAACAGGAATGGTTCAAAACATAGACAGTAAGAAGAGTCAGTCTTTTTGTACTTAAGTCGGCATTGTGCCCTTTCTATTTAATTCCGATGCAATTTCTGTGTATCATCGACAATAAGAAGGTCAGAGGGATACAGTAAACCTGAAGTGAATCATCGGAATCTATAACTAGTGTCACAGGAATGGTTGAAAACATAGACAGTAGGAAGAGTCAGTCTACATGTACTCAAGTCGGCATTGTGCCTTTTGTATTTAATTCTGATGTAATTTCTGTGTTTCATCGTCAATAAGAAGGTCAGAGGGATACAGTAAAGCTGAAGTGAAGCATCGGAATCTGTAACTAGTGTCACAGGAATGTTTCAAATCATTGTCAGTAAAAAGAGTCAGTCCTCTTGTACTTACGTCGGCATTGTGCTTTTTGTATCTAATTCCGATGCAATTTCTGTGTTTCATCGGCAATTAGAAGGTCAGAGGGATACAGTAAACCTGAAGTGAAGCATCGTAATCTATAACTAGTGTCACAGGAATGTTTCAAATCATAGACAGTAAGAAGACTCAGACCTCTTGTACTTAAGTCGGCATTGTGCTATTCGTATCTAATTCCGATGCAATTTCTGTGTTTCATCGTCAATAAGAAGGTCAGAGGGACACAGTAAACCTGAAGTGAAGCATCGGAATCTATAACTAGTGTCGCAGGAATGGTTCATATCACGGTCAGTAAGAAGAGTCAGTCTTCTTGTACTCAATTCGGCATTGTGCCTTTTTATTTAATTCCCATGCAATTTCTGTGTTTCATCGTCAATAAGAAGGTCAGAGGGATGCAGTAAACCTGAAGTGAAGCATCGGAACGTATAACTAGTGTCACAGGAATGGTTCAAAATATAGAGAGTAGGAAGAGTCAGTCTTCTTGTACTTAAGTCGGCATTGTGCCTTTTGTATTTAATTCCGATGCAATTTCTGTGTTTCATCGTTAATATGAAGGTCAGAGGGATACATTAAACGTGAAGTGAAGCATCAGAATCTATAACTAGTGTCACAGGAATGGTTCAAAACATGGTCAGTAAGAAGAGTCAGTCTTCTTGTACTTAATTCGGCATTGTGCTTTTTTATTTAATTGGGATGCAATTTCTGTGCTTCATCGTCAATGCGAATGTCAGAGGGATAAAGTTAACCTGAAGCGAAGCATCGGAATCTATAACTAGTGACACAGAAATGGTTCAAAGCATAGTCAGTAAGAAGAGTCAGTCTTCTTGTACCTAAGTCGGCATTGTGCCTTTTCTATTAAACCCGATGCAATTTCTGTGTTTCATCGGCAATAAGAAGGTCAGAGGGATACAGTAGACCTGAATAGAAGCATCGGAATGTATGACTAGTGTCACAGGAATGGTTCAAAGCATAGACAATAGGAAGGGTCAGTCTTCTTGTACTTACGTCGGCATTGTGCCTTTTCTATTTAATTCCGATGCAATTTCAATGTTTCGTCGTCTATAAGAAGGTCCACGGGATACAGTAAACCTGAAGTGAAGCATCGGAATCTATAACTAGTGTCACAGGAATGTTTCAAATCATTGTCAGTAAGAAGAGTCAGTCCTCTTGTACTTAAGTCGGCATTGTGCTTTTTGTATCTAATTCCGATGCAATTTCTGTGTTTCATCGGCAATTAGAAGGTCAGAGGGATACAGTAAACCTAAAGTGATGCATCGGAATCTATAACTAGTGTCACAGGAATGGTTCAAAACATAGACAGTAATAAGAGTCAGTCCTCTTGTACTTAAGTCGGCATTGTGCCTTTTGTATTTAATTCCGATGAAATTTCTGTGTTTCATCGTCAATAAGAAGGTCACAGGGATACAGTAAAAGTGAAGTGAAGCATCGGAATCTATAACTAGTGTCACAAGAATGGTTCAAAACATGGTCAGTAAGAAGAGTCAGTCTTCTTGTACTTAATTCGGCATTGTGCTTTTTTATTAAATTCCGATGCAATTTCTGTGCTTCATCGTCAATGCGAAGGTCAGAGGGATACAGTTAACCTTAAGTGAAGCATCGGAATCTATAACTAGTGTCACAGAAATGGTTCAAAACATAGTCAGTAAGAAGAGTCAGTCTTCTTGTACCTAAGTCGGCATTGTGCCTTTTCTATTAAACCCGATGCAATTTCTGTGTTTCATCGGCAATAAGAAGGTCAGAGAGATACAGTAAACCTGAATTGAAGCATCGGAATGTACGACTAGTGTCACAGGAATCGTTCAAAACATAGACAGTAGGAAGAGTCAGTCCTCTTCTACTTGAGTCGGCATTGTGCCTTTTGTATCTATTTCCGATGCAATTTCTGTGTTTCATCGGCAATAAGAAGGTCAGAGGGATACAGTAATCCTGAAGTGAAGCATCGGAATGTATGACTAGTGTCACAGGAATCGTTCAAATCATAGACAGTAGGAAGAGTCAGTCTACTTGTACTTAAGTCGGCATTGTGCCTTTTGTATTTAATTCCGATGCATTTACTGTGTTTCATCGTCAATAAGAAGGTCCAAGGATACCGTACACCTGAAGTGAAGCATCGGAATCTATAACTAGTGTCTAAGGAATGTTTCAAATCATTGTCAGTAAGAAGAGTCAGTCCTCTTGTACTTAAGTCGGCATTGTGCTTTTTGTATCTAATTCCGATGCAATTTCAGTGTTTCATCGGCAATTAGAAGGTCAGAGGGATACAGTAAACCTGAGGTGAAGCATCGGAATGTATGACTAGTGTCACAGGAATGATTCAAAACATAGACAGTAGGACGAGTCAATCTTCATGAACTTAAGTCGGCATTGTGCCTTTTCTATTTAATTCCGATGCAATTTCTGTGTTTCATCGTCAATAACGCGATCCAAGGGATGCAGTACACCTGAAACGAAGCATCGGAATCTATAACTAGTGTAACATTAATGGTTCAAAACATATACAGTAAGAAGAGTCAGTCTTCATGTACTTAAGTCGGCATTGTGCCTTTTCTATTTAATTCCGATGCAATTTCTGTGTTTCATCGTCAATAAGAAGGTCCAAGGGATACAGAAATCCTTAAGTGAATCATCGGAATCTATAACTAGTGTCACAGGAATGGTCCAAAACATATACAGTAGGAAAAGTCAGTCTTCTTGTACTTAAGTCGGCATTGTGCCTTTTGTATTTAATTCCGATGAAATTTCTTTGTTTCATCGTCAATAAGAAGATCCAAGGGATACAGTAAACCTGAAGTGAAGCATCGGAATCTATAACTAGTGTCACAGGAATGGTTCAAAACATACACAGTAAGATGAGTCAGTCTTCTTGTACATAAGTCGGCATTGTGCCTTTTCTATTTAATTCCGATTCAATTTCTGTGATTAATCGTCAATTAGAAGGTCCAAGGGATACAGTAAACCTGAAGTGAAGCATCGGAATCTATAACTAGTGTCACAGGAATGGTTCAACGCATAGACAGTAAGAAGAGTCAGTCGTCTTGTACTTATGTCGGCATTGTGCCTTTTCTATTTAATTCCGATGCAATTTCTGTGTTTCGTCGTCAATAAGTAGGTCCAAGGGATACAGTATACCTGAAGTGAAGCATCGGAATCTATAACTAGTGTCACAGGAATGTTTCAAAACATAGACAGTACGAAGAGTCAGTCCTCTTTTACTTAAGTCGGCATTGTGCTTTTTGTATCTAATTCCGATGCAATATCTGAGTTTCATCGTCAATTAGAAGGTCAGAGGGATACAGTAAACCTGAAGTGAAGCATCGGAATCTATAACTAGTGTCACAGGTATGGTTCAACACATAGACAGTAAGAAGAGTCAGTCTTCTTGTACTTAAGTCGGCATTGTGCCTTTTCTATTTAATTCCGATGCAATTTTTGTTTTTCATCGTCAATAAGAAGGTCAGAGGGATACAGTGAACCTGAAGTGAAGCATCGGAATCTATAACTAGCGTCACAGGAATGGTTCAAAACATAGACAATAGGAAGGGTCAGTCTTCTTGTATTTAAGTCGGCATTGTGCCATTTCTGTTTAATTCCGATGCAATTTCAGTGTTTCGTCGTCAATAAGAAGGTCCAAGGGATACAGTAAACCTGAAGTGAAGCATCGGAATCTATAACTAGTGTCACAGGAATATTTCAAAACATAGACAGTAAGAAGGGTCAGTCCTCTTTTACTTAAGTCGGCATTGTGCTTTTTGTATCTAATTGCGATGCAATTTCTGAGTTTCATCGTCAATTAGAAGGTCAGACGGATACAGTAATCCTGAAGTGAAGCATCGGAATGTATAACTAGTGTCACAGGAATGGTTCAAAACTTAGACAGTAAGAAGAGTCAGTCTTCTTGTACTTAAGTCGGCATTGTGCCATTTCTATTTAACTCCGACGCAATTTCTGTGTTTCATCGTCAATAAGATGCTGAGAGGGATACAGTGACCCCGAAGTGAAGCATCGGAATCTATAACTAGCGTCACAGGAATGGTTCAAAACATAGACAATAGGAAGGGTCAGTCTTCTTGTATTTAAGTCGGCATTGTGCCTTTTCTATTTAATTCCGATGCAATTTCTGTGTTTTGTCGTCAATAAGAAGGTCCAAGGGATACAGTAAACCTGAAGTGAAGCACCGGAATCTATAACTAGTGTCACAGGAATGTTTCAAAACATAGACAGTAAGAAGAGTCAGACCTGTTGTACTTAAGTCGGCATTGTCCTTTTTGTATCTAATTCCGATGCAATTTCTGAGTTTCATCGTCAATTAGAAGGTCAGAGGGATACAGTAATCCTGAAGAGAAGCATCGGAATCTATAACTAGTGTCACAGGAATGGTTCAAACATAGACTGTAAGAAGAGTCCTTCTTCTTGTACTGAAGTCGGCATTGTACCATTTCTATTTAATTCCGACGCAATTTCTGTGTTTCATCGTCAATAAGAAGGTGAGAGGGGTACAGTAAACCTGAAGTGAAGCATCGGAATCTATAACTAGTGTCACAGGAATGGTTTAAAACGTAGACAGTAGGAAGAGTCAGTCTTTTTGTACTTAAGTCGGCATTGTGCCTTTTGTATTTACTTCCGATGCTATTTCTGTGTTTCATCGCCAATAAGAAGGTCAGAGGGATACAGTAAACCAGATGTGAGGCATCGGAATCTATAACTAGTGTTACAGGAATGATTCAAAACGTAGACAGTAGGATGAGTCAGTCTTCTTGTATTTAAGTCGGCATTGTGCCTTTTCTATTTAATTCCGATGCAATTTCTGTGTTTCATCGTCAATAAGAAGGTCAGATGGATACAGTAAACCTGAAGTGAACCATCGGAATCTATAACTAGTGTCACAGAAATGGTTCAAAACATAGTCAGTAAGAAGAGTCAGTCTTTTTGTACTTATGTCGGCATTGTCCCTTTTCTATTTAATTCCGATGCAATTTCTGTGTTTCATCGTCAAGAAGAAGGTCAGAGGGATACAGTAAACCAGAAGTGAAGCATCGGAATGTATTACTAGTGTCACAGGAATCGTTCAAAACATAGACAGTAGGAAGAGTCAGTATTATTCTACTTGATTCGGCATTGTGCCTTTTGTATTTATTTCCGATGCAATTTCTGTGTTTCATCGTCAATAACAAGGTCAGAGGGATACAGTAAACCTGAAGTGAAGCATCGTAATCTGTAACTAGTGTCACAGGAATGGTTCAATTCATAGTCAGTAAGAAGAGTCAGTCTTTTTGTACTTATGTCGGCATTGTCCCTTTTCTATTTAATTCCGATGCAATTTCTGTGTTTCATCGTCAATAAGAAGGTCAGAGGGATACAGTAAACCAGAAGTGAAGCATCGGAATGTATAACTAGTGTCACAGGTATCGTTCTAAACATAGACAGTAGGAAGAGTCAGTCTTATTCTACTTGATTCATCATTGTGCCTTTTGTATTTATTTCCGATGCAATTTCTGTGTTTCATCGTCAATAACAAGGTCAGAGGGATACAGTAAACCTGAAGTGAAGCATCGGAATCTATAACTAGTGTCACAGGAATAGTTCAAACATAGATAGTACGAAGAGTCAGTCTTCTTGTACTTAAGTCGGCATTGTGCCTTTTGTATTTAATTCCGATGAAATTTCTTTGTTTCTTCGTCAATAAGAAGATCCAAGGGATACAGTAAACCTGAAGTGAATCATCGGAATCTATAACTAGTGTCACAGGAATGATTCAACACATAGACAGTAAGAAGAGTCAGTCTTCTTGTACTTAAGTCGGCACTGTGCCTTTTGTATCTAATTCCGATGCAATTTCTGTGTTTCATCGTCAATAAGAAGGTCCAAGGGATACAGTAAACATATAGTGAAACATCGGAATCTAAAACTGGTCTCACAGGACATGTTCACAACATAGTCAGTAAGAAGAGTCAGTCTTCTTGTACTTAAGTAGGCATTGTGCATTTTGTATTTAATTCCGATGCAATTTCTGTGTTTCATCGTCAATAAGTAGGTCAGAGGGTTACAGTAAACCTGAAGTGAAGCATCGAAATCTTTAACTAGTGTCACAGGAATGGTTCAAAACATAGACATTAGGTAGAGTCAGTCTTCTTGTACTTTAGTCGGCATTGTGCCGTCTCTATTTAATTCCGATGCAATTTCTGTATTTCGTCGTCAATAAGAAGGTCCAAGGGATACAGTAAATCTGAAGTGAAACATCGGAATCTATAACTAGTGTCACAAGATTGGTTCAAAACATAGACAGTAAGAGGAGTCAGTCCTCTTATACTTAAGTCGGCATTGTGCCTTTTGTATTTAATTATGATGCAATTTCTGAGTTTCATCGTCGATAAGAAGGACCAAGGTATACAGTAAACCTGAAGTGAAGCATCGGAATCTATAACTAGCGTCACAGGAATGGTTCAAAACGTAGACAACAGGAAGGGTCAGTCTTAATGTATTTAAGTCGGCATTGTGCCTTTTCTATTTAATTCCGATGCAATATCTGTGTTTCGTCGTCAATAAGAAGGCCGGAGGGATACAGTAAAACTTGAAGTGAAGCATCGGAATCTTTAACTAGTGTCACAGGAATGTTTCAAAACATAGACAGTGAGAAGAGTCAGTCCTCTTGTACTTAAGTCGGCATTGTGCTTTTTGTATCTAATTCCGATGCAATTTCTGAGTTTCATCGTCAATTAGAAGGTCAGAGGGATACAGTAATCCTGAAGTGAAGCATCGGAATCTATAACTAGCGTCACAGGAATGGTTCAAAACATAGTCAGTAAGAAGAGTCAGTCTTCTTGTACTTAAGTCGGCATTGTGCCTTTTTTATTTAATTCCGATGCAATTTCTGAGTTTCATCGTCAATTAGAAGGTCAGAGGGATACAGTAATCCTGAAGTGAAGCATCGGAATCTATAACTAGTGTCACAGGAATGGTTCAAACATAGACTGTAAGAAGAGTCAGTCTTCTTGTACTTAAGTCGGCATTGTGCCATTTCTATTTAATTCCGACGCAATTTCTGTGTTTCATCGTCAATAAGAAGGTGAGAGGGATACAGTAAACCTGAAGTGAAGCATCGGAATCTATAACTAGTGTCACAGGAATGGTTCAAACATAGACAGTAGGAAGAGTCAGTCTTTTTGTACTTAAGTCGGCATTGTGCCTTTTGTATTTACTTCCGATGCAATTTCTGTGTTTCATCGCCAATAAGAAGGTCAGAGGGATACAGTAAACCAGATGTGAGGCATCGGAATCTATAACTAGTGTTACAGGAATGATTCAAAACGTAGACAGTAGGAAGAGTCAGTCTTCTTGTACTTAAGTCGGCATTGTGCCTTTTGTATTTAATTTCTGTGTTTCATCGTCAATAAGAAGGTCCAAGGAATACAATAAACCTGAAGTGAGGCATCGGAACCTATAACTAGAGTCACAGGACGGGTTCAAAACATAGTCAGTAGGAAGAGTCAGTCTTCTTGTACTTAAGACGGCATTGTGCCCTTTGTATTTAATTCCGATGAAATTCCTTTGTTTCATCGTCAATAAGAAGATCCAAGGGATACAGTAAACCTGAAGTGAAGCATCGGAATCTATAACTAGTGTCACAGGAATGTTTCAAAACATAGACAGTAAGAAGAGTCAGTCCCCTTTTACTTAGGTCTGCATTGTGCTTTTTGTATCTAATTCCTATGCAATTTCTGAGTTTCATCGTCAATTAGAAGGTCAGAGGGATACAGTAAACCTGAAGTGAAGCATCGGAATCTGTAACTAGTGTCACAGGAATGGTTCAACACATAGACAGTAAGAAGAGTCAGTCTTCTTGTTCTTAAGTCGGCATTGTGCCTTTTCTATTTAATTCCGATGCAATTTCTGTTTTTCATCGTCAATAAGAAGGTCAGAGGGATACAGTGAACCTGAAGTGAAGCATCGGAATCTATAACTAGCGTCACAGGAATGGTTCAAAACATAGACAATAGGAAGGGTCAGTCTTCTTGTATTTAAGTCGGCATTGTGCCTTTTGTATTTAATTCCGATGCAATTTCTCGTTGTATCATCGTCAATAAGTAGGTCCAAGGAATACAGTACACCAGAAGTGAAGCATCGGAATCTATAACTAGTGTCACAGGAATGTTTCAAAACATAGACAGTATGAAGAGTCAGTCCTCTTTTACTTAAGTCGGCATTGTGCTTTTTGTATCTAATTCCGATGCAATTTCTGAGTTTCATCGTCAATTAGAAGGTCAGACGGATACAGTAATCCTGAAGTGAAGCATCGGAATCTATAACTAGTGTCACAGGAATGGTTCAAAACATAGACTGTAAGAAGAGTCAGTCTTCTTGTACTTAAGTCGGCATTGTGCCATTTCTATTTAACTCCGACGCAATTTCTGTGTTTCATTGTCAATAAGATGCTGAGAGGGATACAGTGACCCTGAAGTGAAGCATCGGAATCTATAACTAGCGTCACAGGAATGGTTCAAAACATAGACAATAGGAAGGGTCAGTCTTCTTGTTCTTAAGTCGGCATTGTGCCTTTTCTATTTAATTCCGATGCAATTTCTGTGTTTTGTCGTCAATAAGAAGGTCCAAGGGATACAGTAAACCTGACGTGAAGCACCGTAATCTATAACTAGTGTCACAGGAATGTTTCAAAACACAGACAGTAAGAAGAGTCAGACCTGTTGTACTTAAGTCGGCATTGTCCTTTTTGTATCTAATTCCGATGCAATTTCTGAGTTTCATCGTCAATTAGAAGGTCAGAGGGATACAGTAATCCTGAAGTGAAGCATCGGAATCTATAACTAGTGTCACAGGAATGGTTCAAACATAGACTGTAAGAAGAGTCAGTCTTCTTGTACTTAAGTCGGCATTGTGCCATTTCTATTTAATTCCGACGCAATTTCTGTGTTTCATCGCCAATAAGAAAGTCAGAGGGATACAGTAAACCAGATGTGAGGCATCGGAATCTATAAATAGTGTTACAGGAATGATTCAAAACGTAGACAGTAGGATGAGTCAGTCTTCTTGTATTTATGTCGGCATTGTGCCTTTTCTATTTAATTCCGATGCAATTTCCGTGTTTCATCGGCAATAAGAAGGTCAGATGGATACAGTAAACCTGAAGTGAACCATCGGAATCTATAACTAGTGTCACAGAAATGGTTCAAAACATAGTCAGTAAGAAGAGTCAGGCTTTTTGTACTTATGTCGGCATTGTCCCTTTTCTATTTAATTCCGATGCAATTTCTGTGTTTCATCGTCAATAAGAAGGTCATAGGGATACAGTAAACCAGAAGTGAAGCATCGGAATGTATAACTAGTGTCACAGGAATCGTTCAAATCATAGACAGTAGGAAGAGTCAGTCTTATTCTACTTGATTCGACATTGTGCCTTTTGTATTTATTTCCGATGCAATTTCTGTGTTTCATCGTCAATAACAATGTCAGAGGGATACAGTAAACCTGAAGTGAAGCATCGGAATCTATAACTAGTGTCACAGGAATAGTTCAAACATAGATAGTACGAAGAGTCAGTCTTCTTGTACTTAAGTCGGCATTGTGCCTTTTGTATTTAATTCCGATGAAATTTCTTTGTTTCATCGTCAATAAGAAGATCCAAGGGATACAGTAAACCTGAAGTGAATCATCGGAATCTATAACTAGTGTCACAGGAATGATTCAACACATAGACAGTAAGAAGAGTCAGTCTTCTTGTACTTAAGTCGGCACTGTGCCTTTTGTATCTAATTCCGATGCAATTTCTGTGTTTCATCGTCAATAAGAAGGTCCAAGGGATACAGTAAACATATAGTGAAACATCGGAATCTAAAACTGGTCTCACAGGACATGTTCACAACATAGTCAGTAAGAAGAGTCAGTCTTCTTGTACTTAAGTAGGCATTGTGCATTTTGTATTTAATTCCGATGCAATTTCTGTGTTTCATCGTCAATAAGTAGGTCAGAGGGTTACAGTAAACCTGAAGTGAAGCATCGAAATCTATAACTAGTGTCACAGGAATGGTTCAAAACATAGACATTAGGTAGAGTCAGTCTTCTTGTACTTTAGTCGGCATTGTGCCGTCTCTATTTAATTCCGATGCAATTTCTGTATTTCGTCGTCAATAAGAAGGTCCAAGGGATACAGTAAATCTGAAGTGAAACATCGGAATCTATAACTAGTGTCACAAGATTGGTTCAAAACATAGACAGTAAGAGGAGTCAGTCCTCTTATACTTAAGTCGGCATTGTGCCTTTTGTATTTAATTATGATGCAATTTCTGAGTTTCATCGTCGATAAGAAGGACCAAGGTATACAGTAAACCTGAAGTGAAGCATCGGAATCTATAACTAGCGTCACAGGAATGGTTCAAAACGTAGACAACAGGAAGGGTCAGTCTTAATGTATTTAAGTCGGCATTGTGCCTTTTCTATTTAATTCCGATGCAATTTCTGTGTTTCGTCGTCAATAAGAAGGCCGGAGGGATACAGTAAACCTGAAGTGAAGCATCGGAATCTATAACTAGTGTCACAGGAATGTTTCAAAACATAGACAGTGAGAAGAGTCAGTCCTCTTGTACTTAAGTCGGCATTGTGCTTTTTGTATCTAATTCCGATGCAATTTCTGAGTTTCATCGTCAATTAGAAGGTCAGAGGGATACAGTAATCCTGAAGTGAAGCATCGGAATCTATAACTAGCGTCACAGGAATGGTTCAAAACATAGTCAGTAAGAAGAGTCAGTCTTCTTGTACTTAAGTCGGCATTGTGCCTTTTTTATTTAATTCCGATGCAATTTCTGAGTTTCATCGTCAATTAGAAGGTCAGAGGGATACAGTAATCCTGAAGTGAAGCATCGGAATCTATAACTAGTGTCACAGGAATGGTTCAAACATAGACTGTAAGAAGAGTCAGTCTTCTTGTACTTAAGTCGGCATTGTGCCATTTCTATTCAATTCCGACGCAATTTCTGTGTTTCATCGTCAATAAGAAGGTGAGAGGGATACAGTAAACCTGAAGTGAAGCATCGGAATCTATAACTAGTGTCACAGGAATGGTTTAAAACATAGACAGTAGGAAGAGTCAGTCTTTTTGTACTTAAGTCGGCATTGTGCCTTTTGTATTTACTTCCGATGCAATTTCTGTGTTTCATCGCCAATAAGAAGGTCAGAGGGATACAGTAAACCAGATGTGAGGCATCGGAATCTATAACTAGTGTTACAGGAATGATTCAAAACGTAGACAGTAGGAAGAGTCAGTCTTCTTGTACTTAAGTCGGCATTGTGCCTTTTGTATTTAATTCCGATGCAATTTCTGTGTTTCATCGTCAATAAGAAGGTCCAAGGAATACAATAAACCTGAAGTGAGGCATCGGAACCTATAACTAGAGTCACAGGACGGGTTCAAAACATAGTCAATAGGAAGAGACAGTCTTCTTGCACTTAAGACGGCATTGTGCCCTTTGTATTTAATTCCGATGAAATTCCTTTGTTTCATAGTCAATAAGAAGATCCAAGGGATACAGTAAACCTGAAGTGAAGCATTGGAATCTATAACTAGTGTCACAGGAATGGTTCAAAACATACACAGTAAGAAGAATCAGTCCTCTTGTACTTAAGTCGGCACTGTGCCTTTTGTACTTAATTCCGATGCAATTTCTGTGTTTCATCGTCAATAAGAAGGTCTGAAGGATACAGTAAACCTGAAGTGAAGAATCGGAATCTATAACTAGTGTCACAGGAATGGTTCAAAGCACAGACAGTAAGATGAGTCAGTCTTCTTGTACATAAGTCGGCATTGTGCCTTTTCTATTTAATTCCGATTCAATTTCTGTGATTAATCGTCAATAAGAAGGTCCAAGGGATACAGCAAACCTGAAGCGAAGCATCGGAATCTATAACTAGTGTCACAGGAATGGTTCAACACATAGACAGTAAGAAGAGTCAGTCTTCTTGTACTTATATCGGCATTGTGCCTTTTCTATTTAATTCCGATGCAATTTCTGTGTTTCGTCGTCAATAAGAAGGTCCAAAGGATACAGTATACCTGAAGTGAAGCATCGGAATCTATAACTAGTGTCACAGGAATGTTTCAAAACATAGACAGTAAGAAGAGTCAGTCCCCTTTTACTTAAGTCCGCATTGTGCTTTTTGTATCTAATTCCGATGCAATTTCTGAGTTTCATCGTCAATTAGAAGGTCAGAGGGATACAGTAAACCTGAAGTGAAGCATCGGAATCTATAACTAGTGTCACAGGAATGGTTCAAACATAGACAGTAGGAAGAGTCAGTCTTTTTGTACTTAAGTCGGCATTGTGCCTTTTGTATTTACTTCCGATGCAATTTCTGTGTTTCATCGCCAATAAGAAGGTCAGAGGGATACAGTAAACCAGATGTGAGGCATCGGAATCTATAACTAGTGTTACAGGAATGATTCAAAACGTAGACAGTAGGAAGAGTCAGTCTTCTTGTACTTAAGTCGGCATTGTGCCTTTTGTATTTAATTTCTGTGTTTCATCGTCAATAAGAAGGTCCAAGGAATACAATAAACCTGAAGTGAGGCATCGGAACCTATAACTAGAGTCACAGGACGGGTTCAAAACATAGTCAGTAGGAAGAGTCAGTCTTCTTGTACTTAAGACGGCATTGTGCCCTTTGTATTTAATTCCGATGAAATTCCTTTGTTTCATCGTCAATAAGAAGATCCAAGGGATACAGTAAACCTGAAGTGAAGCATCGGAATCTATAACTAGTGTCACAGGAATGTTTCAAAACATAGACAGTAAGAAGAGTCAGTCCCCTTTTACTTAGGTCTGCATTGTGCTTTTTGTATCTAATTCCTATGCAATTTCTGAGTTTCATCGTCAATTAGAAGGTCAGAGGGATACAGTAAACCTGAAGTGAAGCATCGGAATCTGTAACTAGTGTCACAGGAATGGTTCAACACATAGACAGTAAGAAGAGTCAGTCTTCTTGTTCTTAAGTCGGCATTGTGCCTTTTCTATTTAATTCCGATGCAATTTCTGTTTTTCATCGTCAATAAGAAGGTCAGAGGGATACAGTGAACCTGAAGTGAAGCATCGGAATCTATAACTAGCGTCACAGGAATGGTTCAAAACATAGACAATAGGAAGGGTCAGTCTTCTTGTATTTAAGTCGGCATTGTGCCTTTTGTATTTAATTCCGATGCAATTTCTCGTTGTATCATCGTCAATAAGTAGGTCCAAGGAATACAGTACACCAGAAGTGAAGCATCGGAATCTATAACTAGTGTCACAGGAATGTTTCAAAACATAGACAGTATGAAGAGTCAGTCCTCTTTTACTTAAGTCGGCATTGTGCTTTTTGTATCTAATTCCGATGCAATTTCTGAGTTTCATCGTCAATTAGAAGGTCAGACGGATACAGTAATCCTGAAGTGAAGCATCGGAATCTATAACTAGTGTCACAGGAATGGTTCAAAACATAGACTGTAAGAAGAGTCAGTCTTCTTGTACTTAAGTCGGCATTGTGCCATTTCTATTTAACTCCGACGCAATTTCTGTGTTTCATTGTCAATAAGATGCTGAGAGGGATACAGTGACCCTGAAGTGAAGCATCGGAATCTATAACTAGCGTCACAGGAATGGTTCAAAACATAGACAATAGGAAGGGTCAGTCTTCTTGTTCTTAAGTCGGCATTGTGCCTTTTCTATTTAATTCCGATGCAATTTCTGTGTTTTGTCGTCAATAAGAAGGTCCAAGGGATACAGTAAACCTGACGTGAAGCACCGTAATCTATAACTAGTGTCACAGGAATGTTTCAAAACACAGACAGTAAGAAGAGTCAGACCTGTTGTACTTAAGTCGGCATTGTCCTTTTTGTATCTAATTCCGATGCAATTTATGAGTTTCATCGTCAATTAGAAGGTCAGAGGGATACAGTAATCCTGAAGTGAAGCATCGGAATCTATAACTAGTGTCACAGGAATGGTTCAAACATAGACTGTAAGAAGAGTCAGTCTTCTTGTACTTAAGTCGGCATTGTGCCATTTCTATTTAATTCCGACGCAATTTCTGTGTTTCATCGCCAATAAGAAAGTCAGAGGGATACAGTAAACCAGATGTGAGGCATCGGAATCTATAAATAGTGTTACAGGAATGATTCAAAACGTAGACAGTAGGATGAGTCAGTCTTCTTGTATTTATGTCGGCATTGTGCCTTTTCTATTTAATTCCGATGCAATTTCTGTGTTTCATCGGCAATAAGAAGGTCAGATGGATACAGTAAACCTGAAGTGAACCATCGGAATCTATAACTAGTGTCACAGAAATGGTTCAAAACATAGTCAGTAAGAAGAGTCAGGCTTTTTGTACTTATGTCGGCATTGTCCCTTTTCTATTTAATTCCGATGCAATTTCTGTGTTTCATCGTCAATAAGAAGGTCATAGGGATACAGTAAACCAGAAGTGAAGCATCGGAATGTATAACTAGTGTCACAGGAATCGTTCAAAACATAGACAGTAGGAAGAGTCAGTCTTATTCTACTTGATTCGACATTGTGCCTTTTGTATTTATTTCCGATGCAATTTCTGTGTTTCATCGTCAATAACAATGTCAGAGGGATACATTAAACCTGAAGTGAAGCATCGGAATCTATAACTAGTGTCACAGGAATAGTTCAAACATAGATAGTACGAAGAGTCAGTCTTCTTGTACTTAAGTCGGCATTGTGCCTTTTGTATTTAATTCCGATGAAATTTCTTTGTTTCATCGTCAATAAGAAGATCCAAGGGATACAGTAAACCTGAAGTGAATCATCGGAATCTATAACTAGTGTCACAGGAATGATTCAACACATAGACAGTAAGAAGAGTCAGTCTTCTTGTACTTAAGTCGGCACTGTGCCTTTTGTATCTAATTCCGATGCAATTTCTGTGTTTCATCGTCAATAAGAAGGTCCAAGGGATACAGTAAACATATAGTGAAACATCGGAATCTAAAACTGGTCTCACAGGACATGTTCACAACATAGTCAGTAAGAAGAGTCAGTCTTCTTGTACTTAAGTAGGCATTGTGCATTTTGTATTTAATTCAGATGCAATTTCTGTGTTTCATCGTCAATAAGTAGGTCAGAGGGTTACAGTAAACCTGAAGTGAAGCATCGAAATCTATAACTAGTGTCACAGGAATGGTTCAAAACATAGACATTAGGTAGAGTCAGTCTTCTTGTACTTTAGTCGGCATTGTGCCGTCTCTATTTAATTCCGATGCAATTTCTGTATTTCGTCGTCAATAAGAAGGTCCAAGGGATACAGTAAATCTGAAGTGAAACATCGGAATCTATAACTAGTGTCACAAGATTGGTTCAAAACATAGACAGTAAGAGGAGTCAGTCCTCTTATACTTAAGTCGGCATTGTGCCTTTTGTATTTAATTATGATGCAATTTCTGAGTTTCATCGTCGATAAGAAGGACCAAGGTATACAGTAAACCTGAAGTGAAGCATCGGAATCTATAACTAGCGTCACAGGAATGGTTCAAAACGTAGACAACAGGAAGGGTCAGTCTTAATGTATTTAAGTCGGCATTGTGCCTTTTCTATTTAATTCCGATGCAATTTCTGTGTTTCGTCGTCAATAAGAAGGCCGGAGGGATACAGTAAACCTGAAGTGAAGCATCGGAATCTATAACTAGTGTCACAGGAATGTTTCAAAACATAGACAGTGAGAAGAGTCAGTCCTCTTGTACTTAAGTCGGCATTGTGCTTTTTGTATCTAATTCCGATGCAATTTCTGAGTTTCATCGTCAATTAGAAGGTCAGAGGGATACAGTAATCCTGAAGTGAAGCATCGGAATCTATAACTAGCGTCACAGGAATGGTTCAAAACATAGTCAGTAAGAAGAGTCAGTCTTCTTGTACTTAAGTCGGCATTGTGCCTTTTTTATTTAATTCCGATGCAATTTCTGAGTTTCATCGTCAATTAGAAGGTCAGAGGGATACAGTAATCCTGAAGTGAAGCATCGGAATCTATAACTAGTGTCACAGGAATGGTTCAAACATAGACTGTAAGAAGAGTCAGTCTTCTTGTACTTAAGTCGGCATTGTGCCATTTCTATTCAATTCCGACGCAATTTCTGTGTTTCATCGTCAATAAGAAGGTGAGAGGGATACAGTAAACCTGAAGTGAAGCATCGGAATCTATAACTAGTGTCACAGGAATGGTTTAAAACATAGACAGTAGGAAGAGTCAGTCTTTTTGTACTTAAGTCGGCATTGTGCCTTTTGTATTTACTTCCGATGCAATTTCTGTGTTTCATCGCCAATAAGAAGGTCAGAGGGATACAGTAAACCAGATGTGAGGCATCGGAATCTATAACTAGTGTTACAGGAATGATTCAAAACGTAGACAGTAGGAAGAGTCAGTCTTCTTGTACTTAAGTCGGCATTGTGCCTTTTGTATTTAATTCCGATGCAATTTCTGTGTTTCATCGTCAATAAGAAGGTCCAAGGAATACAATAAACCTGAAGTGAGGCATCGGAACCTATAACTAGAGTCACAGGACGGGTTCAAAACATAGTCAATAGGAAGAGACAGTCTTCTTGCACTTAAGACGGCATTGTGCCCTTTGTATTTAATTCCGATGAAATTCCTTTGTTTCATAGTCAATAAGAAGATCCAAGGGATACAGTAAACCTGAAGTGAAGCATTGGAATCTATAACTAGTGTCACAGGAATGGTTCAAAACATACACAGTAAGAAGAATCAGTCCTCTTGTACTTAAGTCGGCACTGTGCCTTTTGTACTTAATTCCGATGCAATTTCTGTGTTTCATCGTCAATAAGAAGGTCTGAAGGATACAGTAAACCTGAAGTGAAGAATCGGAATCTATAACTAGTGTCACAGGAATGGTTCAAAGCACAGACAGTAAGATGAGTCAGTCTTCTTGTACATAAGTCGGCATTGTGCCTTTTCTATTTAATTCCGATTCAATTTCTGTGATTAATCGTCAATAAGAAGGTCCAAGGGATACAGCAAACCTGAAGTGAAGCATCGGAATCTATAACTAGTGTCACAGGAATGGTTCAACACATAGACAGTAAGAAGAGTCAGTCTTCTTGTACTTATATCGGCATTGTGCCTTTTCTATTTAATTCCGATGCAATTTCTGTGTTTCGTCGTCAATAAGAAGGTCCAAAGGATACAGTATACCTGAAGTGAAGCATCGGAATCTATAACTAGTGTCACAGGAATGTTTCAAAACATAGACAGTAAGAAGAGTCAGTCCCCTTTTACTTAAGTCCGCATTGTGCTTTTTGTATCTAATTCCGATGCAATTTCTGAGTTTCATCGTCAATTAGAAGGTCAGAGGGATACAGTAAACCTGAAGTGAAGCATCGGAATCTATAACTAGTGTCACAGGAATGGTTCAACACATAGACAGTAAGAAGAGTCAGTCTTCTTGTTCTTAAGTCGGCATTGTGTCTTTTCTATTTAATTCCGATGCAATTTCTGTTTTTCATCGTCAATAAGAAGGTCAGAGGGATGCAGTGAACCTGAAGTGAAGCATCGGAATCTATAACTAGCGTCACAGGAATGGTTCAAAACATAGACAATAGGAAGGGTCAGTCTTCTTGTATTTAAGTCGGCATTGTGCCTTTTGTATTTAATTCCGATGCAATTTCTCGTTGTATCATCGTCAATAAGTAGGTCCAAGGAATACAGTACACCAGAAGTGAAGCATCGGAATCTATAACTAGTGTCACAGGAATGTTTCAAAACATAGACAGTATGAAGAGTCAGTCCTCTTTTACTTAAGTCGGCATTGTGCTTTTTGTATCTAATTCCGATGCAATTTCTGAGTTTCATCGTCAATTAGAAGGTCAGACGGATACAGTAATCCTGAAGTGAAGCATCGGAATCTATAACTAGTGTCACAGGAATGGTTCAAAACATAGACAGTAAGAAGAGTCAGTCTTCTTGTACTTAAGTCGGCATTGTGCCATTTCTATTTAACTCCGACGCAATTTCTGTGTTTCATCGTCAATAAGATGCTAAGAGGGATTCAGTGACCCTGAAGTGAAGCATCGGAATCTATAACTAGCGTCACAGGAATGGTTCAAAACATAGACAATAGGAAGGGTAAGTCTTCTTGTATTTAAGTCGGCATTGTGCCTTTTCTATTTAATTCCGATGCAATTTCTGTGTTTTGTCGTCAATAAGAAGGTCCAAGGGATACAGTAAACCTGAAGTGAAGCACCGTAATCTATAACTAGTGTAACAGGAATGTTTCAAAACACAGACAGTAAGAAGAGTCAGACCTGTTGTACTTAAGTCGGCATTGTACTTTTTGTATCTAATTCCGATGCAATTTCTGAGTTTCATCGTCAATTAGAAGGTCAGAGGGATACAGTAATCCTGAAGTGAAGCATCGGAATCTATAACTAGTGTCACAGGAATGGTTCAAACGTAGACTGTAAGAAGAGTCAGTCTTCTTGTACTTAAGTCGGCATTGTGCCATTTCTATTTAATTCCGCCGCAATTTCTGTGTTTCATCGCCAATAAGAAAGTCAGAGGGATACAGTAAACCAGATGTGAGGCATCGGAATCCATAAATAGTGTTACAGGAATGATTCAAAACGTAGACAGTAGGATGAGTCAGTCTTCTTGTATTTATGTCGGCATTGTGCCTTTTCTATTTAGTTCCGATGCAATTTCTGTGTTTCATCGGCAATAAGAAGGTCAGATGGATACAGTAAACCTGAAGTGAACCATCGGAATCTATAACTAGTGTCACAGAAATGGTTCAAAACATAGTCAGTAAGAAGAGTCAGTCTTTTTGTACTTATGTCGGCATTGTCCCTTTTCTATTTAATTCCGATACAATTTCTGTGTTTCATCGTCAATAAGAAGGTCATAGGGATACAGTAAACCAGAAGTGAAGCATCGGAATGTATAACTAGTGTCACAGGAATCGTTCAAAACATAGACAGTAGGAAGAGTCAGTCTTATTCTACTTGATTCGGCATTGTGCCTTTGGTATTTATTTCCGATGCGATTTCTGTGTTTCATCGTCAATAACAAGGTCAGAGGGATACAGTAAACCTGAAGTGAAGCATCGTAATCTATAACTAGTGTCACAGGAATGGTTCAATTCATAGACAGTAGGAAGAGTCAGTCGTCTTGTACTTAAGTCGGCATTGTGCCTTTTGTATTTACTTCCGATGCAATTTCTGTGTTTCATCGCCAATAAGAAAATCAGAGGGATACAGTAAACCAGATGTGAGGCATCGGAATCTATAACTAGAGTCACAGGACGGGTTCAAAACATAGTCAGTAGGAAGAGTCAGTCTTCTTGTACTTAAGACGGCATTGTGCCCTTTGTATTTAATTCCTATGAAATTCCTTTGTTTCATCGTCAATAAGAAGATCCAAGGGATACAGTAAACCTGAAGTGAAGCATCGGAATCTATAACTAGTGTCACAGGAATGGTTCAAAACATACACAGTAAGAAGAATCAGTCCTCTTGTACTTAAGTCGGCACTGTGCCTTTTGTACTTAATTCCGATGCAATTTCTGTGTTTCATCGTCAATAAGAAGGTCTGATGGATACAGTAAACCTGAAGTGAAGAATCGGAATCTATAACTAGTGTCACAGGAATGGTTCAAAGCACAGACAGTAAGATGAGTCAGTCTTCTTGTACATAAGTCGGCATTGTGCCTTTTCTATTTAATTCCGTTTCAATTTCTGTGATTAATCGTCAATAAGAAGGTCCAAGGGATACAGCAAACCTGAAGTGAAGCATCGGAAACTATAACTAGTGTCACAGGAATGGTTCAACACATAGACAGTAAGAAGAGTCAGTCTTCTTGTACTTATATCGGCATTGTGCCTTTTCTATTTAATTCCGATGCAATTTCTGTGTTTCATCGTCAATAAGTAGGTCCAAGGAATACAGTACACCAGAAGTGAAGCATCGGAATCTATAACTAGTGTCACAGGAATGTTTCAAAACATAGACAGTATGAAGAGTCAGTCCTCTTTTACTTAAGTCGGCATTGTGCTTTTTGTATCTAATTCCGATGCAATTTCTGAGTTTCATCGTCAATTAGAAGGTCAGACGGATACAGTAATCCTGAAGTGAAGCATCGGAATCTATAACTAGTGTCACAGGAATGGTTCAAAACATAGACAGTAAGAAGAGTCAGTCTTCTTGTACTTAAGTCGGCATTGTGCCATTTCTATTTAACTCCGACGCAATTTCTGTGCTTCATCGTCAATAAGATGCTGAGAGGGATACAGTGACCCTGAAGTGAAGCATCGGAATCTATAACTAGCGTCACAGGAATGGTTCAAAACATAGACAATAGGAAGGGTCAGTCTTCTTGTATTTAAGTCGGCATTGTGCCTTTTCTATTTAATTCCGATGCAATTTCTGTGTTTTGTCGTCAATAAGAAGGTCCAAGGGATACAGTAAACCTGAAGTGAAGCACCGTAATCTGTAACTAGTGTCACAGGAATTTTTCAAAACACAGACAGTAAGAAGAGTCAGACCTAATGTACTTAAGTCGGCATTGTCCTTTTTGTATCTAATTCCGATGCAATTTCTGAGTTTCATCGTCAATTAGAAGGTCAGAGGGATACAGTAATCCTGAAGTGAAGCATCGGAATCTATAACTAGTGTCACAGGAATCGTTCAAAACATAGACAGTAGGAAGAGTCAGTCTTATTCTACTTGATTCGGCATTGTGCCTTTTGTATTTATTTCCGATGCAATTTCTGTGTTTCATCGTCACTAACAAGGTCAGAGGGATACAGTAAACCTGAAGTGAAGCATCGTAATCTATAACTAGTGTCACAGGAATGGTTCAATTCATAGACAGTAGGAAGAGTCAGTCGTCTTGTACTTAAGTCGGCATTGTGCCTTTTGTATTTAATTCCGATGCAATTTCTGTGTTTCATCGTCAATAAGAAGGTCCAAGGAATACAGTACACCTGAAGTGAAGCATCCGAATCTATAACTAGTGTCACAGGAATGGTTCAAAACATAGACAGTAAGAAGAGTCAGTCTTCATGTACTTAAGTCGTCATTGTGCCTTTTGTATTTAATTCTGATGCCATTTCTGTGTCTCATCGTCAATAAGAAGGTCAGAGGGATACAGTAAACCTGAAGTGATGCATCGGAATGTCTAACTAGTGTCACAGGAATGATTCTAAACATAGAGAGTAGGAAGAATCAGTCTTCATGTACTTAAGTCGGCATTGTGCCATTTCTATTGAATTCCGATGCAATTTCTGTGTTTCATCGTCAATAAGAGGGTCAGATGGATACAGTAAACCTGAAGTGTAGCATCGGAATCTATAACTAGTGTCACAGGAATGGTTCAAACATAGATAGTAGGAAGAGTCAGTCTTCCTGTACTTAAGTCATCATTGTGCCTTTTGTATTTAATTCCGATGGAATTTCTGTGTTCCAACGTCGATAAGAAGGACCAAGGTGTACAGTAAACCTTACGTAAAGCATCGGAATCTATAACTAGTGTCACAGGAATATTTCAAACATAGATAGTACGAAGAGTCAGTCTTCTTGTACTTAAGTCGCCATTGTGCCTTTTGTATTTAATTCCGATGAAATTTCTTTGTTTCATCGTCAATAAGAAGATCCAAGGGATACAGTAAACCTGAAGTGAAGCATCGGAATCTATAACTAGTGTCACAGGAATGATTCAACACATAGACAGTAGGAAGAGTCAGTCTTCTTGTACTTAAGTCGGCACTGTGCCTTTTGTATCTAATTCCGATGCAATTTCTGTGTTTCATCGTCAATAAGAAGGTCCAAGGGATACAGTAAACATATAGTGAAACATCGGAATCTAAAACTGGTCTCACAGGACATGTTCACAACATAGTCAGTAAGGAGAGTCAGTCTTCTTGTACTTAAGTAGGCATTGTGCATTTTGTATTTAATTCCGATGCAATTTCTGTGTTTCATCGTCAATAAGTAGGTCAGAGGGTTACAGTAAACCTGAAGTGAAGCATCGAAATCTATAACTAGTGTCACAGGAATGGTTCAAAACATAGACATTAGGTAGAGTCAGTCTTCTTGTACTTTAGTCGGCATTGTGCCTTCTCTATTTAATTCCGATGCAATTTCTGTATTTCGTCGTCAATAAGAAGGACCAAGGGATACAGTAAATCTGAAGTGAAACATCGGAATCTATAACTAGTGTCACAAGATTGGTTCAAAACATAGACAGTAAGAAGAGTCAGTCTTCTTATACTTAAGTCGGCATTGTGCCTTTTGTATTTAATTCCGATGCAATTTCTGTGTTTCATCGTCGATAAGAAGGACCAAGGTATACAGTAAACCTGACGTGATGCATCGGAATCTATAACTAGCGTCACAGGAATGGTTCCAAACGTAGACAATAGGAAGGGTCAGTCTTCATGTATTTCAGTCGGCATTGTGCCTTTTCTATTTAATTCCGATGCAATTTCTGTGTTTCGTCGTCAATAAGAAGGCCGATGGGATACAGTAAACCTGAAGTGAAGCATCGGAATCTATAACTAGTGTCACAGGAATGTTTCAAAACATAGACAGTGAGAAGAGTCAGTCCTCTTGTACTTAAGTCGGCACTGTGCTTTTTGTATCTAATTCCGATGCGATTTCTGAGTTTCATCGTCAATTAGAAGGTCAGAGGGATACAGTAATCCTGAAGTGAAGCATCGGAATCTATAACTAGCGTCACGGGAATGGTTCGAAACATAGTCAGTAAGAAGAGTCAGTCTTCTTGTACTTAAGTCGGCATTGTGCCTTTTTTATTTAATTCCGATGCAATTTTTGTGTTTCATCGTCAATAAGAACGGCCAAGGGATACAGTAAACCTGAAGTGAAGGATCGGAATCTATAACTAGTGTCACAGGAATGGTTCAAAACATAGACAGTAAGAAGAGTCAGTCTTCTTGTACTTACGTCGGCATTGTGTCATTTCTATTTAATTCCGACGCAATTTCTGTGTGTTTCATCGTCAATAAGAAGGTGAGAGGGATACAGTGAACCTGAAGTGAAGCATCGGAAACTATAACTAGCGTCACAGGAATGGTTCAAAACATAGTCAGTAAGAAGAGTCAGTCTTCTTGTACTTAAGTCGGCATTGTGCCTTTTTTATTTAATTCCGATTCAATTTCTGAGTTTCATCGTCAATAAGAAGGCCGAAGGGAAACAGTAAACCTGAAGTGAAGCATCGGAATCTATAACTAGTGTCAGAGGAATGTTTAAAACATAGACAGTGAGAAGAGTCAGTCCTCTTGTACTTAAGTCGGCATTGTGCTTTTTGTATCTAATTCCGATGCAATTTCTGAGTTTTATCGTCAATTAGAAGGTCAGAGGGATTCAGTAATCCTGAAGTGAAGCATCGGAATCTATAACTAGCGTCACAGGAATGGTTCAAAACATAGTCAGTAAGAAGAGTCAGTCTTCTTGTACTTTAGTCGGCATTGTGCCTTTTTTATTTAATTCCGATGCAATTTCTGAGTTTCATCGTCAATTAGAAGGTCAGAGGGATACAGTAATCCTGAAGTGAAGCATCGGAATCTATAACTAGTGTCACAGGAATGGTTCAAACATAGACTGTAAGAAGAGACAGTCTGCTTGTTTTTAAGTCGGCATTGTGCCATTTCTATTTAATTCCGACGCAATTTCTGTGTTTCATCGTCAATAAGAAGGTGAGAGGGATACAGTAAACCTGAAGTGAAGCATCGGAATCTATAACTAGTGTCACAGGAATGGTTTAAAACATAGACAGTAGGAAGAGTCAGTCTTTTTGTACTTAAGTCGGCATTGTGCCTTTTGTATTTACTTCCGATGCAATTTCTGTGTTTCATCGCCAATAAGAAGGTCAGAGAGATACAGTAAACCAGATGTGAGGCATCGGAATCTATAACTAGTGTTACAGGATTGATTCAAAACGTAGACAGTAGGATGAGTCAGTCTTCTTGTAAATAAGTCGGCATTGTGCCTTTTCTATTTAATTACGATGCAATTTCTGTGTTTCATCGTCAATAAGAAAGTCAGATGGATACAGTAAACCTGAAGTGAACCATCGGAATCTATAACTAGTGTCACAGAAATGGTTCAAAACATAGTCAGTAAGAAGAGTCAGTCTTTTTGTACTTATGTCGGCATTGCCCCTTTTCTATTTAATTCCGATGCAATTTCTGTGTTTCATCGTCAATAAGAAGGTCAGAGGGATACAGTAAACCAGTAGTGAAGCATCGGAATGTATAACTAGTGTCACAGGAATGGTTCAAACATAGACAGTAAGAAGAGTCAGTCTTCATGTACTTAAGTCGTCATTGTGCCTTTTATATTTAATTCTGATGAGATTTCTGTGTTTCATCGTCAATAAGAAGGTCAGAGGGATACAGTAAACGTGAGGTGAAGCATCGGAATGTCTAACTAGTGTCACAGGAATGATTCTAAACATAGACAGTAGGAAGAATCAGTCTTCATGTACTTAAGTCGGCATTGTGACTTTTCTATTTAATTCCGATGCAATTTCTGTGTTTCATCGTCAATAAGAAGGCCAGATGGATACAGTAAACCTGAAGTGTAGCATCGGAATCTATAACTAGTGTCACAGGAATGTTTCAAACATAGACAGTAGGAAGAGTCAGTCTTCTTGTACTTAAGTCGGCATTGTGCCTTTTGTACTTAATTCCGATGCAATTTCTGTGTTTTATCGTCAATAAGAAGGTCAGAAGGATACAGTAAACCTGAAGTGAAGCATCGGAATCTATAACTAGTGTCACAGGAATGGTTCAAAACACAGACAGTAAGTTGAGTCAGTCTTCTTGTACATAAGTCGGCATTGTGCCTTTTCTATTTAATTCCGATTCAATTTCTGTGATTAATCGTCAATAAGAAGGTCCAAGGGATACAGTAAACCTGAAGTGAAGCATCGGAATCTATAACTAGCGTCACAGGAATGGTCCAAAACGTAGACAATAGGAAGGGTCAGTCTTCATGTATTTAAGTCGGCATTCTGCCTTTTCTATTTAATTCCGATGCAATTTCTGTGTTTCGTCGTCAATAAGAAGGCCGAAGGGATACAGTAAACCTGAAGTGAAGCATCGGAATCTATAACTAGTGTCACAGGAATGTTTCAAAACATAGACAGTGAGAAGAGTCAGTCCTCTTGTACTTAAGTCGGCATTGTGCTTTTTGTATCTAATTCCGATGCAATTTCTGAGTTTCATCGTCAATTAGAAGGTCAGTGGGATACAGTAATCCTGAAGTGAAGCATCGGAATCTATAACTAGCGTCACAGGAATGGTTCAAAACATAGTCAGTAAGAAGAGTCAGTCTTCTTGTACTTAAGTCGGCATTGTGGCTTTTTTATTTAATTCCGATGCAATTTTTGTGTTTCATCGTCAATAAAAACGGCCAAGGGATACAGTAAACCTGAAGTGAAGGATCGGAATTTATAACTAGTGTCACAGGAATGGTTCAAAACATAGACAGTAAGAAGAGTCGGTCTTCTTGTACTTAAGTCGGCATTGTGCCATTTCTATTTAATTCCGACGAAATTTCTGTGTCTCATCGTCAATAAGAAGGTGAGAGGGATACAGTGAACCTTAAGTGAAGCATCGGAAACTATAACTAGCGTCACAGAAATGGTTCAAATCATAGTCAGTAAGAAGAGTCAGTCTTCTTGTACTTAAGTCGGCATTGTGCCTTTCTTATTTAATTCCGATGCAATTTCTGAGTTTCATCGTCAATAGGAAGGCCGAAGGGATACAGTAAACCTGAAGTGAAGCATCTGAATCTATAACTAGCGTCACAGGAATGTTTCAAAACATAGACAGTGAGAAGAGTCAGTCCTCTTGTACTTAAGTCGGCATTGTGCTTTTTGTATCTAATTCCGATGCAATTTCTGAGTTTCATCGTCAATTAGAAGGTCAGAGGGATACAGTAATCATGAAGTGAAGCATCGGCATCTATAACTAGCGTCACAGGAATGGTTCAAAACATAGTCAGTAAGAAGAGTCAGTCTTCTTGTACTTAAGTCGGCATTGTGCCTTTTTTATTTAATTCCGATGCAATTTCTGAGTTTCATCGTCAATTAGAAGGTCAGAGGGATACAGTAATCCTGAAGTGAAGCTTCGGAATGTATAACTAGTGTCACAGGAATCGTTCAAACATAGACAGTAGGAAGAGTCAGCCTTCCTCTACTTGATTCGGCATTGTGCCTTTTGTATTTATTTCCGATGCAATTTCTGAGTTTTATCGTCAATTAGAAGGTCAGAGGGATTCAGTAAACCTGAAGTGAAGCATCGTAATCTATAACTAGTGTCACAGGAATGGTTCAGTTCATACACAGTGGGAAGAGTCAGTCTTCTTGTACTTTAGTCGGCATTGTGCCTTCTCTATTTAATTCCGATGCAATTTCTGTATTTTTCGTCAATAAGAAGGACCAAGGAATACAGTAAATCTGAAGTGAAACATCGGAATCTATAACTAGCGTCACAAGATTGGTTCAAAACATAGACAGTAAGAAGAGTCAGTCTTCTTATACTTAAGTCGGCATTGTGCCTTTTGTATTTAATTCCCATGCAATTTCTGTGTTTCATCGTCGATAAGAAGGACCAAGGTATACAGTAAACCTGAAGTGACGCATCGGAAACTATAACTAGCGTCACAGGAATGGTTCAAAACGTAGACAATAGGAAGGGTCAGTCTTCATGTATTAAAGTCGGCATTGTGCCTTTTCTATTTAATTCCGATGCAATTTCTGTGTTTCGTCGTCAATAAGAAGGCCGATGGGATACAGTAAACCTGAAGTGAAGCATCGGAATCTATAACTAGTGTCACAGGTATGTTTCAAAACATAGACAGTGAGAAGAGTCAGTCCTCTTGTACTTAAGTCGGCATTGTGCTTTTTGTATCTAATTCCGATGCAATTTCTGAGTTTCATCGTCAATTAGAAGGTCAGAGGGATACAGTAATCCTGAAGTGAAGCATCGGAATCTATAACTAGCGTCACAGGAATGGTTCGAAACATAGTCAGTAAGAAGAGTCAGTCTTCTTGTACTTAAGTCGGCATTGTGCCTTTTTTCTTTAATTCCGATGCAATTTTTGTGTTTCATCGTCAATAAGAACGGCCAAGGGATACAGTAAACCTGAAGTGAAGGATCGGAATCTATAACTAGTGTCACAGGAATGGTTCAAAACATAGACAGTAAGAAGAGTCAGTCTTCTTGTACTTACGTCGGCATTGTGCCATTTCTATTTAATTCCGACGCAATTTCTGTGTTTCATCGTCAATAAGAAGGTGAGAGGGATACAGTGAACCTGAAGTGAAGCATCGGAATCTATAACTAGTGTCAGAGGAATGTTTCAAAACATAGACAGTGAGAAGAGTCAGTCCTCTTGTACTTAAGTCGGCATTGTGCTTTTTGTATCTAATTCCGATGCAATTTCTGAGTTTAATCGTCAATTAGAAGGTCAGAGGGATTCAGTAATCCTGAAGTGAAGCATCGGAATCTATAACTAGCGTCACCGGAATGGTTCAAAACATAGTCAGTAAGAAGAGTCAGTCTTCTTGTACTTAAGTCGGCATTGTGCCTTCTTTATTTAATTCCGATGCAATTTCTGAGTTTCATCGTCAATTAGAAGGTCAGAGGGATACAGTAATCCTGAAGTGAAGCATCGGAATCTATAACTAGTGTCACAGGAATGGTTCAAACATAGACTGTAAGAAGAGACAGTCTTTTGTACTTAAGTCGGCATTGTGCCATTTCTATTTAATTCCGACGCAATTTCTGTGTTTCATCGTCAATAAGAAGGTGAGAGGGATACAGTAAACCTGAAGTGAAGCATCGGAATCTATAACTAGTGTCACAGGAATGGTTTAAAACATAGACAGTAGGAAGAGTCAGTCTTTTTGTACTTAAGTCGGCATTGTGCCTTTTGTATTTACTTCCGATGCAATTTCTGTGTTTCATCGCCAATAAGAAGGTCAGAGGGATACAGTAAACCAGATGTGAGGCATCGAAATCTATAACAAGTGTTACAGGAATGATTCAAAACGTAGACAGTAGGATCAGTCAGTCTTCTTGTATTTAAGTCGGCATTGTGCCTTTTCTATTTAATTCCGATGCAATTTCTGTGTTTCATCGTCAATAAGAAGGTCAGATGGATACAGTAAACCTGAAGTGAACCATCGGAATCTATAACTAGTGTCACAGAAATGGTTCAAAACATAGTCAGTAAGAAGAGTCAGTCTTTTTGTACTTATGACGGCATTGTCCCTTTTCTATTTAATTCCGATGCAATTTCTGTGTTTCATCGTCAATAAGAAGGTCAGAGGGATACAGTAAACCAGTAGTGAAGCATCGGAGTGTATAACTAGTGTCACAGGAATCGTTCAAAACATAGACAGTAGGAAGAGTCAGTCTTATTCTACTTGATTCGGCATTGTGCCTTTTGTATTTATTTCCGATGCAATTTCTGTGTTTCATCGTCAATAACAAGGTCAGAGGGATACAGTAAACCTGAAGTGAAGCATCGTAATCTATAACTAGTGTCACAGGAATGGTTCAATTCATAGACAGTAGGGAGAGTCAGTCGTCTTGTACTTAAGTCGGCATTGTGCCTTTTGTATTTAGTTCAGATGCAATTTCTGTGTTTCATCGTCAATTAGAAGGTCCAAGGAATACAGTACACCTGAAGTGAAGCATCCGAATCTATAACTAGTGTCACAGGAATGGTTCAAACATAGACAGTAAGAAGAGTCAGTCTTCATGTACTTAAGTCGTCATTGTGCCTTTTGTATTTAATTCTGACGAGATTTCTGTGTTTCATCGTCAATAAGAACGTCTGAGGGATACAGTAAACCTGAAGTGAAGCATCGGAATGTCTAACTAGTGTCACAGGAATGATTCTAAACATAGACAGTAGGAAGAATCAGTCTTCATGTACTTAAGTCGGCATTGTGCCTTTTCTATTTAATTCCGATGCAATTTCTGTGTTTCATCGTCAATAAGAAGGCCAGATGGATACAGTAAACCTGAAGTGTAGCATCGGAATCTATAACTAGTGTCACAGGAATGGTTCAAACATAGACAGTAGGAAGAGTCAGTCTTCTTATACGTAAGTCGGCATTGTGCCTTTTGTACTTAATTCCGATGCAATTTCTGTGTTTTATCGTCAATAAGAAGGTCAGAAGGATACAGTAAACCTGAAGTGAAGCATCGGAATCTATAACTAGTGTCACAGGAATGGTTCAAAACACAGACAGTAAGATGAGTCAGTCTTCTTGTACATAAGTCGGCATTGTGCCTTTTCTATATAATTCCGATTCAATTTCTGTGATTAATCGTCAATAAGAAGGTCCAAGGGATACAGTAAACCTGAAGTGAAGCATCGGAATCTATAACTAGCGTCACAGGAATGGTTCAAAACGTAGACAATAGGAAGGGTCAGTCTTCATGTATTTAAGTCGGCATTGTGCCTTTTCTATTTAATTCCGATGCAATTTCTGTGTTTCGTCGTCAATAAGAAGGCCGAAGGGATACAGTAAACCTGAAGTGAAGCATCGGAATCTATAACTAGTGTCACAGGAATGTTTCAAAACATAGACAGTGAGAAGAGTCAGTCCTCTTGTACATAAGTCGGCATTGTGCTTTTTGTATCTAATTCCGATGCAATTTCTGAGTTTCATCGTCAATTAGAAGGTCAGAGGGATACAGTAATCCTGAAGTGAAGCATCGGAATCTATAACTAGCGTCACAGGAATGGTTCAAAACACAGTCAGTAAGAAGAGTCAGTCTTCTTGTACTTAAGTCGGCATTGTGGCTTTTTTATTTAATTCCGATGCAATTTTTGTGTTTCATCGTCAATAAAAACGGCCAAGGGATACAGTAAACCTGAAGTGAAGAATCGGAATCTATAACTAGTGTCACAGGAATGGTTCAAAACATAGACAGTAAGAAGAGTCAGTCTTCTTGTACTTAAGTCGGCATTGTGCCATTTCTATTTAATTCCGACGCAATTTCTGTGTTTCATCGTCAATAAGAAGGTGAGAGGGATACAGTGAACCTGAAGTGAAGCATCGGAAACTATAACTAGCGTCACAGAAATGGTTCAAATCATAGTCAGTAAGAAGAGTCAGTCTTCTTGTACTTAAGTCGGCATTGTGCCTTTTTTATTTAATTCCGATGCAATTTCTGATTTTCATCGTCAATAAGAAGGCCGAAGGGATACAGTAAACCTGAAGTGAAGCATCGGAATCTTTAACTAGTGTCACAGGAATGTTTCAAAACATAGACAGTGAGAAGAGACAGTCCTCTTGTACTTAAGTCGGCATTGTGCTTTTTGTATCTAATTCCGATGCAATTTCTGAGTTTCATCGTCAATTAGAAGGTCAGAGGGATACAGTAATCCTGAAGTGAAGCATCGGCATCTATAACTAGCGTCACAGGAATGGTTCAAAACATAGTCAGTAAGAAGAGTCAGTCTTCTTGTACTTAAGTCGGCATTGTGCCTTTTTTATTTAATTCCGATGCAATTTCTGAGTTTCATCGTCAATTAGAAGGTCAGAGGGATACAGTAATCCTGAAGTGAAGCATCGGAATGTATAACTAGTGTCACAGGAATCGTTCAAACATAGACTGTAGGAAGAGTCAGCCTTTTTCTACGTGATTCGGCATTGTGCCTTTTGTATTTATTTCCGATGCAATTTCTGTGTTTCATCGTCAATAAGAAGGTCAGAGGGATACAGTAAACCTGAAGTGAAGCATCGGAATCTATAACTAGCGTCACAGGAATGGTTCAAAACATAGTCAGTAAGAAGAGTCAGTCTTCTTGTACTTATGTCGGCATTGTGCCTTTTTTATTTAATTCCGATGCAATTTCTGTGTATCGTCGTCAACATAAAGGTCAGAGGGATACAGTAAACCTGAAGTGAAGCATCAGAATCTATAACTAGTGTCACAGGAATGGTTCCAAACATAGACAGTAGGAAGAGTCAGACTACTTGTACTTAAGTCGGCATTGTGAATTTTGTATTTAATTCCGATGTAATATCTGTGTTTTACCGTCAATAAGAAGGTCCAGGGAATACAGTTCACCTGAAGTGAAGCATCGGAATCTATAACTAGTGTCACAGGAATGGTTCAAATCATAGACAGTAAGAAGAGTCAGTCTTCATGTACTTAAGTCGGCATTGTGCCTTTTGTATTTAATTCCGATGCCATTTCTGTGTTTCATCGTCAATAAGAAGGTCAGAGGGATACATTAAACCTGAAGTGAAGCATCGGAATGTATAACTAGTGTCACAGGAATGATTCATAACATAGACAGTAGGAAGAATCAGTCTTCATGTACTTAAGTCGGCATTGTGCCTTTTGTATTTAATTCCGATGCCATTTCTGTGTTTCATCGTCAATAAGAAGGTCAGAGGGATACATTAAACCTGAAGTGAAGCACCGGAATGTATAACTAGTGTCACAGGAATGGTTCAAACATAGACAGTGGGAAGAGTCAGTCTTCTTGTACTTAAGTCGGCATTGTGCCTTTTCTATTTAATTCCGATGCAATTTCTGTGTTTCATCGTCAATAAGAAGGTCCAAGGAATACAATAAACCTGAAGTGAGGCATCGGAATCTATAACTAGTGTCACAGGACGGTTTCAAAACATAGTCAGTAGGAAAAGTCAGTCTTCTTGTACTTAAGTCAGCATTGTGCCTTTCGTATTTAATTCCGATGCTATTTCTGAGTTCCATCGTCGATAAGAAGGACCAAAGTGTACAGTAAACCTGAAGTAAAGCATCGGAATCTATAACTAGTGTCACAGGAATAGTTCAGACATAGACAGTACGAGGAGTCAGTCTTCTTGTACTTAAGTCGGCATTGTGCCTTTTGTATTTAATTCCGATGAAATTTCTTTGTTTCATCGTCAATAAGAAGATCCAAGGGATACAGTAAACCTGAAGTGCAGCATCGGAATCTATAACTAGTGTTACAGGAATGGTTCAAAACATAGACAGTAAGAAGAGTCAGTCTTCTTGTACTTAAGTCGGCATTGTGCCTTTTGTACTTAATTCCGATGCAATTTCTGTGTTTCATCGTCAATAAGAAGGTCAGAAGGATACAGTAAACCTGAAGTGAAGCATCGGAATCTATAACTAGTGTCACAGGAATGGTTCAAAACACAGACAGTAAGATGAGTCAGTCTTCTTGTACATAAGTCGGCATTGTGCCTTTTCTATTGAATTCCGATTCAATTTCTGAGATTAATCGTCAATAAGAAGGTCGAAGGGATACAGTAAACCTGAGGTGAAGCATCGGAATCTATTACTAGTGTCACAGGAATGGTTCAACACATAGACAGTAAGAAGAGTCAGTCTTCTTGTACTTAAGTCGCATTGTGCCTTTTCTATTTAATTCCGATGCAATTTCTGTTTTTCATCGTCAATAAGAAGGTCAGAGGGATACAGTGAACCTGAAGTGAAGCATTGGAATCTATAACTAGCGTCACAGGAATGGTTCAAAACATAGACAAAAGGAAGGGTCAGTCTTCTTGTATTTAAGTCGGCATTGTGCCTTTTCTATTTAATTCCGATGCAATTTCTGTGTTTCGTCGTCAATAAGAAGGTCCAAGGGATACAGTAAACCTGAAGTGAAGCATCGGAATCTATAACTAGTGTCACAGGAATGTTTCGAAACATAGACAGTAAGAAGAGTCAGTCCTCTTGTACTTAAGTCGGCATTGTGCTTTTTTTATCTAATTCCGAAGCAATTTCTGTGTTTCATCGTAAATTAGAAGGTCAGAGGGATACAGTAATCCTGAAGTGAAGCATCGGAATCTATAACTAGTGTCACAGGAATGGTTTAAAACATTGACAGTGAGATGAGTCAGTCTTCTTGTACTTAAGTCGGCATCGTGCCATTTCTATTTGATTCAGACGCAATTTCTGTGTTTCATCGTCAATAAGAAGGTGAGAGGGATACAGTAAACCTGAAGTGAAGCATCGACATCTATAACTAGTGTCACAGGAATATTTCAAAACATAGACAGTAGGAAGAGTCAGTCTTTTTGTACTTAAGACGGCATTGTGCCTTTTGTATTTACTTCCGATGCAATTTCTGTGTTTCATCGTCAATAAGAAGGTCAGAGGGATACAGTAAGCCTGATGTGAGGCATCGGAATCCATAACTAGTGTTACAGGAATGATTCAAAATCGTAGACAGTAGGATGAGTCAGTCTTCTTGTACTTAAGACGGCATTGTGCCTTTTGTATTTACTTCCGATGCAATTTCTGTGTTTCATCGTCAATAAGAAGGTCAGAGGGATACAGTAAGCCTGATGTGAGGCATCGGAATCTATAACTAGTGTTACAGGAATGATTCAAAATCGTAGACATTAGGATGAGTCAGTCTTCTTGTGTTTAAGTCGGCATTGTGGCTTTTCTATTTAATTCCGATGCAATTTCTGTGTTTCATCGTCAATAAGAAGGTCAGATGGATACAGTAAG
The DNA here is from genome assembly GCF_021461395.2 of Schistocerca americana. Classification (NCBI taxonomy): domain Eukaryota; kingdom Metazoa; phylum Arthropoda; class Insecta; order Orthoptera; family Acrididae; genus Schistocerca; species Schistocerca americana. The sequence goes on from NC_060124.1 coordinate 646,828,679, forward strand.
CCTGAAATGAAACATCGGAATCTATAACTAGTGTCACTGAAATGGTTCAAAATATAGTCAGTAAGAAGAGTTAGTCTTTTTGTACTTATGTCGGCATTGTCCATTTTCTATTTAATTCCGATGCAATTTCTGTGTTTCATCGTCAATAAGAAGGTCAGAGGGATACAGTAAACCAGAAGTGGTGCATCGGAATGTATAACTAGTGTCACAGGAATCGGTCAAAACATAGACAGTAGGAAGAGTCAGTCTTCTTCTACTTGATTCGGCATTGTGCCTTTTGTATTTATTTCCGATGCAATTTCTGTGTTTCATCATCAATAAGAAGGTCAGAGGGATACAGTTAACCTGAAGTGAAGCATCGGAATCTATAACTAGTCTAACAGGATGGTAAAAAACATAGACAGCAGAGGAGTCATTCTTCTTGTACTTAAGTCGGCATTGTGCCTTGTCTATTTAATTCCGATGCAATTTCTGTGTTTCATCGTCAATAAGAAGGTCAGAGGGATACAGTAAACCTGAAGTGAATCATCGGAATCTATAACTAGTGTCACAGGAATGGTTTATAGCATAGAGAGTAGGAAGAGTCAGTCTTCTTGTACTTAAGTCGGCATTGTGCCTTTTGTATTTTATTCCGATGCAATTTGTATGTTTCATAGTCAATAAGAATGTCAGAGGGATACATTAAACCTGAAGTGAAGCATCGGAATCTATAACTAGTGTCACAGGAATGGTTCAAATCATAGTCAGTAAGAAGGATCAGTCTTCTTGTACTTAATTCGGCATTGTGCCTTTTTATTTAATTCCGATGCAATTTCTGTGTTTCATCGTCAATAAGAAGTTCAAAGGGATACAGTAATCCTGAAGCATCGGAACCTATAACTAGTGTCACAGAAATGGTTCAAAACATAGTCAGCAAGAAGATTCAGTCTTCTTGTACTTAGGTCGCCATTGTGCCTTTTCTATTTACTTCCGATGCAATTTCTGAGTTTCATCGTCAATACGAAAGTCAGAGGGATACAGTAAACCTGAAGTGAAGCAACGGAATCTATAACTAGTGTCACAGGAATGGTTCAAGTCTTAGACAGTAGGAAGAGTCAGTCTACATGTACTTAAGTCGGCATTGTTCATTTTGTATTTAATTCCGACGCAATTTTTGTGTTTCATCGTCAATAAGAAGGTCCAAGGGATACAGAAAAACTGAAGTGAAGAATCGGAATCTATACCTAGTGTCACAGGAATGGTTCAAAACATAGTCAGTATGAGGAGTCAGTCTTCTTGTACTTAAGTCAGCATTGTGCCTTTTCTATTTAATTCCGATGCAATTTCTGTGGTTCATCGTCAATAAGAAGGTCAGAGGGATACACTACACCTGAAGTGAAGCATCGGAATCTATTACTAGTGTCACAGGAATGGTTTAAACATAGACAGTAGGAAGAGTCAGTCTTCATGTACTTAAGTCGGCATTGTGGATTTTGTATTTAATTCCGATGCAATTTCTGTGTTTCATCGTCAATAAGAAGGTCCAAGGGATACAGTAAACCTGAAGTGAGGCATCGGAATCTATAACTATTGTCACAGGAATGGTTCAAACATAGTCGGTAAGAAGAGTCAGTCTTCTTGTACTTAAGTCGGCATTGTGCCTTTTCTATTTAATTCCGATGCAATTTCTGTGTTTCATCGTCAATAAGACGGTCAGAGGGATACAGTAAATCTGAAGTGAAGCATCGGAATGTATAACTAGTGTCCATGGAATGGTTCATAACATAAACTGTAGGAAGAGTCAGTCTCCTTGTACTTGAGTCGGCATTGTGCATTTTGTATTTAATTCCGATGCAATTTCTGTGTTTCATCGTCAATAAGAAGGTCCAAGGGATACAGTAAACCTGAAGTGAAGCAACGGAATCTATAACTAGTGTCACAGGAATGGTTCAAAACATAGACAGTAGGAAGAGTCCGTCTTCTCGTACTTAAGTCGGCATTGTGCCTTTTGTATTTAATTCCGATGCAATTTCTGTGCTTCATCGTCAATAAGAAGGTCAGAGGGATACAGCAAAGCTGAAGTGAAGCATCGGAATGTATAACTAGTGTCACAGGAATGATTCAAAACAAAGACTGTAGGAAGAATCAGTCTTCATGTACTTAAGTCTGCATTGTGCCTTTTCTATTTAATTCCGATGCAATTTCTGTGTTTCATCGTCAACAAGAAGGTCAGAGGGATACAGTAAACCTGAAGTGAAGCAACGGGATCTATAACTAGTGTCACTGGAATGGTTCAAAACAAAGACAGTAGGAAGAGTCAGTCTTCTTGTTCTTAAGTCGGCATTGAGACTTTTCTATTTAATTCCGATGCAATTTCTGTGTTTCATCGTCAATAAGAAGGTGCAAGGAATACAGTAAACCTGAAGTGAGGCATCGGAATCTATAACTAGTGTCACAGGAATGGTTCAAAACATAGTCAGTAGGGAGAGTCAATCTCCTTGTACTTAGGGCGGCATTGTGACTTTTCTATTTAACTCCGATGCAATTTCTGTATTTTATCGACATTACGAAGGTCCAAGGGATGCAGTACACCTGAAGTGCAGAATCGGAATCTAAAACTAGTGTCACAGGAATGGTTCAAAACATAGTCAGTAAGAAGAGTCAGTCTTCTTGTACTTAGGTCGCCATTGTGCCTTTTCTATTTATTTCCGATGCAATTTCTGTGTTTCATCGTCAATAAGAAGGTCAGAGGGATACAGTAAACCTGAAGTGAAGCAACGGGATCTATAACTAGTGTCACTGGAATGGTTCAAAATGTAGACAGTAGGAAGAGTCAGTCTTCTTGTTCTTAAGTCGGCATTGAGACTTTTCTATTTAATTCCGATGCAATTTCTGTGTTTCATCGTCAATAAGAAGGTCAAAGGGATACAGTAAACCTGAAGTGAAGCATCGGAATGTATAACTAGTGTCACAGGAATCGTTCAAAGCATAGACAGTAGGAAGAGTCAGTCTTCATCTACTTGATTCGGCATTGTGCCTTTTGTATCTATTTCCGATGCAATTCCTGTGTTTCATCGTCAATAAGAAGGTCCGAGGGACACAGTAAACCTGAAGTGAAGCATCGGAATGTATAACTAGTGTCTCAGGAACGATTCAAACATAGACAGTTGGAAGAATCAGTCATCATGTTCTTAAGTCGGCATTGTGCCTTTTCTATTTAATTCCGATGCAATTTGTGTGTTGCATCGTCAATAAGAAGGTCAGAGGGATACAGTAAACCTGAAGTGAAGCATCGGAATCTATAACTAGTGTCACAGGAATGGTTCAAAACATAGACAGTAGGGAGAGTCAGTCTTTTTGTACTTAAGTAGTCATTGTGCCTCTTGTATTTAATTCCGATGCAATTTCTGTGTTTCATCGTCAACATGAAGGTCAGAGGGATACAGTAAACGTGATGCGAGGCATCGGAATCTATAACTAGTGTTACAGGAATGACTCAAAACGTAGACAGTAGGAAGAGTCAGTCTTCTTCTACTTGATTCGGCATTGTGCCTTTTGTATTTATTGCCGATGCAATTCCTGTGTTTCATCGTCAAAATGAAGGTCAGAGGGATACAGTAAACCTGAAGTGAAGCATCGGAATGTATAACTAGTGTCACAGGAATGATTCAAAACATAGACAGTTGGAAGAATCAGTCTTCATGTACTTAAGTCGGCATTGTGCATTTTCTATTTATGTCACTGGAATGATTGTAAACTTAGACTGGAGGAAGAATCAGTCTTCTTGTACTTAAGTCTGCATTGCGCCTTTTCTATTTAATTCCGATGCAATTTCTGTGTTTCATCGTCAATAAGAAGGTCGGAGGGATACAGTAAAACTGAAGTGAAGCAACGGAATCTATAACTAGTGTCACTGGAATGGTTCAAAACATAGACAGTAGGAAGAGTCAGTCTTCTTGTTCTTAAGTCGGCATTGTGACTTTTCTATTTGATTCCGATGCCATTTCTGTGTTTCATCGTCAATACGAAGGCCAGAGGGATACAGTAAACCTGAAGTGAGGCATCGGAATGTATAACTAGTGTCACAGGAATTGTTCAAAGCATAGACAGTAGGAAGAGTCAGTCTTCTTGTACTTAAGTCGGCATTGTGCCTTTTGTATTTAATTCCGATGCAATTTCTGTGTTTTATCGTCAATAAGAAGGTCAGAGGGATACAGTAAACCTGAAGTGAAGCATCGGAATCTATAACTAGTGTCACAGGAATGGTTCAAAACATAGACAGTAGGGAGAGTCAGTCTTTTTGTACTTAAGTAGTCATTGTGCCTTTTGTATTTAATTCCGATGCAATTTCTGTGTTTCATCGTCAACAAGAAGGTCAAAGGGATACAGTAAACGTGATGCGAGGCATCGGAATCTATAACTAGTGTTACAGGAATGACTCAAAACGTAGACAGTAGGAAGAGTCAGTCTTCTTGTATTTAAGTCGGCATTGTGCCTTTTCTATTTAATTCCGATGCAATTTCTGTGTTTCATCGTCAATAAGAAGGTCAGATGGATACAGTAAACCTGAGGCGAAGCATCGGAATCTATAACTAGTGTCACAGGAATGGTTCAAATGATAGACAGTAGGAGGAGTCAGTCTTCTTGTACTTAAGTCGGCATTGTGCCTTTTGTATTTAATTCCGATGCAATTTCTGCGTTTCATCGTCAATAAGAAGGTCAGAGGGATACAGTAAACCTGAAGTGAAGCATCGGAATGTATAACTAGTGTCACAGGAATCGCTCAAAGCATAGACAGTAGGAAGAGTCAGTCTTCTTCTATTTGATTCGGCATTGTGCCTTTTGTATTTATTTCCGATGCAATTTCTGTGTTTCATCGTCAATAAGAAGCTCAGAGGGATACAGTAAACATGAAATGAAGCATCGTAATCTATAACTAGTGTCACAGGAATGGTTCAAAACATAGACAGTTAGAAAAGTCAGTCTTCTTGTACTTATGTCGGCATTGTGCCTTTTCTATTTAATTCCGACGCAATCTCTGTGTTTCATCGTCAATAAGAAGGTCAGAGGGATACAGTAAACCTGAAGTGAAGCATCGGACTCTATAAGTGGTGTCACAGGAATGGTTCAAACATAGTCAGTAAGAAGAGTCAGTCTTCTTGTACTTAAGTCGGCATTGTGCCTTTTCTATTTAATTCCGATGCAAATTCTGTGTTTCATCGTCAATAAGAAGGTCAGAGGGATACAGTAAATCTGAAGTGAAGCACCGGAATGTATAACTAGTGTCCATGGAATGGTTCAAAACATAGACAGTAGGAAGAGTCAGTCTCCTTGTACGTGAGTCGGCATTGTGCATTTTGTATTTGTTTCCGATGCAATCTCTGTGTTTCATCATCAATAAGATGGTCAGAGGTATACAGTAAACCTGAAGTGAAGCATCAGATTCTATAACTAGTGTCACAGGAATGGTTCAAAACATAGACAGCAGGAAGAGTCTTTCTTCTTGTACTTAAGTCGGCATTGTGCCTTTTCTATTTAATTCCGCTGCAATTTCTGTGTTTCATCATCAATAAGAAGGTCAGAGGGATACAGTAAACCTAAAGTGAGTCATCGGCATCTATAACTAGTGTCACAGGAATAGTTCAAAACATAGAGAGTAGGAAGAGTCAGTCTACATGTACTTAAATCTGCATTGTGCCTTTTGTATTTAATTCCGATGCAGTTTTTGTGTTTCATCGTCAATAGGAAGGTCCAAGGGATACAGTAAACCTGAAGTGAAGAATCGGAACCTATAACTAGTGTCACAGGAATGGTTCAAAACATAGTCAGGAAGAAGAGTCAGTCTTCTTGTACTTAAGTCGGCATTGTGCCTTTTCTATTTTCTTCCGATGCAATTTCTGTGTTTCATCGTCAATACGAAAGTCAGAGGGATACAGTAAACCTGAAATGAAGCAACGGAATCTATAACTAGTCGCACAGGAATGGTTAAAAACATAGACAGTAGGAAGAGTCAGTCTTCTTGTTCTTAAGTCGACATTGTGCCTTTTGTATTTAATTCCGATGCAATTTCTGTGTTTTATCGTCAATAAGAAGGTCCAAGGAATACAGTAAACCTGAAGTGAGGCATCGGAATCTATAACTAGTGTCACAGGAATGGTTCAAAACATAGTCAAAAGAGAAGAGTCAATCTTCTTGTACTTAAGTCGGCATTGTGACTTTTCTATTTAATTCCTATGCAATTTCTGTATTTTATCGACAATGCGAAGGTCCAAGGGATACAGTAAACCTGAAGTGAAGCATCAGATTCTATAACTAGTGTCACAGGAATGGTTCAAAACATAGACTGTAGGAAGAATCAGTCTTCTTGTACTTAAGTCTGCATTGTGCCTTTTCTATTTCATTCCGATGCAATTTCTGTGCTTCATCGTCAACAAGAAGGTCAGAGGGATACAGTAAACCTGAAGTGAAGCATCGGAATCCATAACTAGTGCCACACGATTGGTTCAAAACATAGACAGTAGGAAGAGTCAGTCTTCTTGTTCGTAAGTCGGCATTGTGCCTTTTGTATTTAATTCCGATGCAATTTCTGTGTTTTATCGTCAATAATAAGGTCCAAGGAATACAGTAAACCTGAAGTGAGGCATCGGAATCTATAACTAGTGTCACAGGAATGGTTAAAACGTAGTCAGTAAGAAGAGTCAGTCTTCTTGTACTTAAGTCGCCATTGTGCCTTTTCTATTTATTTCCCATGCAATTTCTGTGTTTCATCGTCAATAAGAAGGTCAGAGGGATACAGTAAACCTGAAGTGAAGCAACGGAATCTATAACTAGTGTCACTGGAATGGTTCAAAACATAGACAGTAGGAAGAGTCAGTCTTCTTCTACTTGATTCGGCATTGTGCCTTTTGTATTTATTTCCGATGCAATTCCTGTGATTCATCGTCAAAAAGAAGGTAAGAGGGATACAGTAAACCTGAAGTGAAGCATCGGAATGTATAACTAGTGTCACAGGAATGATTCAAAACATAGACAGTTGGAAGAATCAGTCTTCATGTACTTAAGTCGGCATTGTGCATTTTCTATTTAATTCCGATGCAATTTCTGTGTTTCATCGTCAATAAGAAGGTCAGAGGGATACAGTAAACCTGAAGTGAAGCATCGGAATTCATAACTAGTGTCACAGGATTGGTTCAAAGCATATACAGTAGGAAGAGTCAGTCTTCTTGTACTTAAGTCGGCATTGTGCCTTTTGTATTTAATTCCGATGCAATATCTGTGTTTTATCGGCAATAAGAAGGTCCAAGGGTTGCAGTACACCTGAAGTGAAGCATCGGAATCTATAACTAGTGTCACAGGAATGGTTCATAACATAGACAGTAAGAAGAGTCAGTCTCCTTGTACTTAAGTCGGCATTGTGCCTTTTCTATTTAATTCCGATGCAATTTCTGTGTTTTATCGTCAATAATAAGGTCCAAGGAATACAGTAAACCTGAAGTGAGGCATCGGAATCTATAACTAGTGTCACAGGAATGGTTCAAAACGTAATTAGTAAGAAGAGTCAGTCTTCTTGTACTTTAGTCGCCATTGTGCCTTTTCTATTTATTTCCGATGCAATTTCTGTGTTTCATCGTCAATAAGATGGTCAGAGGGATACAGTAAACCTGAAGTGAAGCAACGGAATCTATAACTAGTGTCACTGGAATGGTTCAAAACATAGACAGTAGGAAGACTCAGTCTTCTTGTTCTTAAGTCGGCATTGTGACTTTTGTATTTAATTCCGATGCCATTTCTGTGTTTCATCGTCAATACGAAGGCCAGAGGGACACAGTAAACCTCAAGTGAGGCATCGGAATGTATAACTAGTGTCACAGGAATCGTTCAAAGCATAGCCAGTAGGAAGAGTCAGTCTTCTTCTACTTGATTCGGCATTGTGCCTTTTGTATTTATTTCCGATGCAATTCCTGTGTTTCATCGTCAAAAAGAAGGTCAGAGGGATACAGTAAACCTGAAGTGAAGCATCGGAATGTATAACTAGTGTCACAGGAATGATTCAAAACATAGACAGTTGGAAGAATCAGTCTTCATGTACTTATGTCGGCATTATGCATTTTCTGTTTAATTCCGATGCAATTTCTGTGTTTCATCGTCAATAAGAAGGTCAGAGGGATACAGTAAACCTGAAGTGAAGCATCGAAATTCATAACTAGTGACACAGGATTGGTTCAAAGCATAGACAGTAGGAAGAGTCAGTCTTCTTGTACTTAAGTCGGCATTGTGCTTTTTCTATTTAATTCCGACGCAATTTCTATGTTTCATCGACAATAAGAAGGTCAGAGGGATACACGAAACCTGAAGGGAAGCATCGGAATCTATAACTAGTGTCACAGGAATTGTTAAAAGATAGACATTAAGAAGAGTCAGTGTTCTTGTACTTAAGTCGGCATTGTGCCTTTTCAATTTAATTCTGATGCAATTTCTGTGATTCATCGTCAAAAAGATGGTTCAAGGGATACAGTAAACCTGAAGTGAAGCATCGGAATCTATAACTAGTGTCACAGGAATGGTTCAAAGCGTAGACAGTAAGAGGAGTCAGTCTTCTTGTACTTAAGTCGGGATTGTGCCTTTTCTATTTAAATCCGATGCTATTTCTGTTTTTCATCTTCAATTGGAAGGTCAGAGGGATACAGTAAACCTGAAGTGAAGCAACGGAATCTATAAGTGGTGTCACAGGAATGGTTCAAACATAGTCAGTAAGAAGAGTCAGTCTTCTTGTACTTAAGTCGGCACTATGTCTTTCGTATTTAATTCCGATGAAATTTCGGTGTTTCATCGTCAATAAGAAGGTCCAAGAGATACAATAAATATGAAGTGAAGCATCGGAATCTATAACTAGTGTCACAGGAATGGTTCAAACATAGTCAGTAAAAAGAGTCAGTCTTCTTGTACTTAAGTCGGCATTGTGCCTTTTCTATTTAATTCCGATGCAATTTCTGTGTTTCATCGTCAATAAGAAGGTCAGAGGGATACAGTAAGTCTGAAGTGAAGCATCGGAATCTATAACTAGTGTCACAGGAATGGTTCAAAACATAGACAGTAGAAAGAGTCAGTCTTCTTGTACTTCAGTCGGCATTGTGCCTTTTCTATTTAATTCCGATGCAATTTCTGTGTTTCATCGTCAACAAGAGGGTCAGAGGGATACAGTAAACCTGAAGTGAAGCAACGGAATCCATAACTAGTGTCACACGATTGGTTCAAAACATAGACAGTAGGAAGAGTCAGTCTTCTTGTTCTTAAGTCGGCATTGTGCCTTTTGTATTTAATTCCGATGCGGTTTCTGTGTTTTATCGTCAATAAGAAGGTCCAAGGAATACAGTAAACCTGAAGTGAGGCATCGGAATCTATAACTAGTGTCACAGGAATGGTTCAAAACATTAACAGTAAGCAGAGTCAGTCTTCTTGTACTTAAGTCGTCATTGTGCCTTTTCTATTTAATTCCGACGCAGTCTCTGTGTTTCATCGTCATTAAGAAGGTCAGAGGGATACAGTAAACCTGAAGTGAAGCATCGGAATCTATAATTGGTTTCACAGGAAAAGTTCAAACATAGTCAGTAAGAAGAGTCAGTCTTCTTGTACTTAAGTCGGCATTGTGCCTTTCGTATGTAATTCCGATGCAATTTCGGTGTTTCATCATCAATACGAAGGTATAAGGGATACAATAAACCTGAAGTGAAGCATCGGAATCTATGACTAGTGTCACAGGAATGGTTCAAAACATAGTCAGTAAGAAGAGTCGGTCTTCTTGTACTTAAGTCAGCATTGTGCCATTTCTATTTAATTCCGATGCAATTTCTGTGTTTCACGTCAATAAGAAGGTCAGAGGGATACAGTAAATCTGAAGTGAAGCATCGGAATGTATAACTAGTCTCAAAGGAATGGTTCAAGCATAGAGAGTTAGAAGAGTCAGTCTCCTTGTACTTAAGTCGGCATTGTGCCTTTTGTATTTAATTACGATGCAATTTCTGTGTTACATCGTCAATAAGGAGGTCCAAGGAATACAGTAAATATGAAGTCAGGCATCGGAATCTGTAACTAGTGTCACAGGAATGGTTCAAAACATAGTCAGTAAGAAGAGTCACTCTTCTTGTACTTAAGTCGGCATTGTGCCTTTTCTATTTAATTCCGATGCAATTTCTGTGTTTTATCGGCAATAAGAAGGTCCAAGGGATGCAGTACACCTGAAGTGAAGCATCGGAATCTATAACTAGCGTCACAGGAATGGTTCATAACATAGACAGTAAGAAGAGTCAGTCTCCTTGTACTTAAGTCGGCATTGTGCATTTTCTATTTAATTCCGACGTAATCTCTGTGTTTCATCGTCAATAAGAAGGTCAGAGGGATACTGTAAACCTGAAGTGAATCATTGGAATCTATAACTAGTGTCACAGGAATGGTTCAAAACATTGACAGTAAGAAGAGTCAGTCTACATGTAATTAAGTCGGCATTGTGCCTTTTGAATTTAATTCCGATGCAATTTTTGTGTTTCATCGTCAATAAGAAGGTCTTAGGGATACAGTAAACCTGAAGTGAAGAATCGGAATCTATAACTAGTGTCACAGGAATGGTTCAAAACATAGTCGGTAAGAAGAGTCAATCCTCTTGTACTTAAGTCGGCGTTGTGCCTTTTCTATTTACTTCCGATGCAATTTCAGTGTTTCATCGTCAATAAAAAGGTCACAGGGATACAGTAAACCTGCAGTGTAGCATCAGAATCTATAACTCGTGTCAGAGGAATGGTTCAAAACATAGACAGTAGAAAGAGTCAGTCTTCTTGTACTTAAGTCGGCATTGTGCCTTTTGTATTTAATGCCGATGCAATCTCTGTGTTTCATCGTCAATAAGAAGGTCAGAGGGATACAGTAAACCTGAAGTGAAGCATCAGAATCTATAACTAGTGTCACAGGAATGGTTCAAAACATAGACAGTAAGAAGAGTCAGTCTACTTGTAATTATGTCGGCATTGTGCCTTTTGTATTTAGTTCCGACGCAATTTCTGTGTTTCATCGTCATTAAGAAGTTCCAAGGGATATAGTACACCTGAAGTGAAGAATCTGAATCTATAACTAGTGTCACAGGAATGGTTCAAATCATAGACAGTAAGAAGAGTCAGTCTTCTTGTACTTAAGTCAGCATTGTGCCTTTTCTATTTAATTCCGATGCAATTTCTGTGTTTCATCGTCAACAACAAAGTCTGAGGGATACACTAAACCTGAAGTGAAGCATCGGAATCTATTACTAGTGTCACAGGAATGGTTCAAAACATAGACAGTAGGAAGAGTCAGTCTTCTTGTACTTAAATCGGCATTAAGCATTTTGTATTTAATTCCGATGCAATTTCTGTGTTTCATCGTCAATAAGAAGGCCAAGGGATACAGTAAAACTGAAGTGAAGCATCGGAATCTATAACCAGTGTCACAGGAATGGTTCAAAACGTAGACAGTAGGAAGAGTCAGTCTTCTTGAACTTAAGTCGGCATTGTGCCTTTTCTATTTAATTCTGATTTAATTTCAGTGTTTCATTGTCAATTAGAAGGTAAGAGGGATACAGTAAACCTGAAGTGAAGCATCGTAATCTATAACTAGTGCTACAGGAGTTTTTCAAAACATAGTCAGTAAGAAGAGTCACTCTTTTTGTACTTGAGTCGGCATTGTGCCTTTTGCATTTAATTCCGATGCAATTTCTGTGTTTCATCGTCAATAGGAAGGTCAGAGGGATACAGTAAACCTGAAGTGAAGCATCGGAATCTATAACTAGTGTCACAGAAATGGTTCAAAACATAGACAGTAAGAAGAGTCAGTCTTCTTGTACTTAAGTCGGCTATGTGCCTTTTCTATTTAATTCCGATGCAATTTCTGTGTTTCATCGTCAATAAGAAGGTCAGAGGGATACAGTAAACCTGAAGCGAAGCATCGGAATCTATAAGTGGTGTCACAGGAATGGTTCCAAACGTAGTCAGTAAGAAGAGTCAGTCTTCTTGTACTTAAGTCGGCATTGTGCCTTTTCTATTTAAATCCGATGCAATTTCTGTGTTTCATCATCAATAAGAAGGTCAAAGGGATACAGTAAACCTGAAGTGAGGCATCGGAGTCTATAACTAGTGTCACAGGAATGGTTCAAAACATAGACAGTAGGAAGAGTCAGTCTTCTTGTACTTAAGTCGGCATTGTGCCTTTTGTATTTAATTCCGATGCAATTTCTGTGTTTCATCGTCAATAAGAAAGTCCAAGGGATACAGTAAACCTGAAGTGAGGCATCGGAATCTATATTTAGTGTCACAGGAATGGTTCAAAACAGAGACAGTAAGAAGAGTCAGGCTTCTTGTACTTAAGTCGGCATTGTGCATTTCGTATTAAATTCCGATGCAATTTCGGTGTTTCATCGTCGATAAGAAGGTCCAAGGGATACAGTAAACCTGAAGTGAAGCATCGGAATCTATAACTAGTGTCACATTAATGGTTCAAAACATAGACAGTAAGAAGAGTCAGTATTCTTGTACTTAAGTCGGCATTGTGCCTTTTCTATTTAATTCCGATGCAATTTCTGTGTTTCATCATCAATAAGAAGGTCAGAGGGATACAGTAAACCTGAAGTGTAGCATCGGAGGCTATAACTAGTGTCACAGGAATGGTTCAAAGCGTAGTCAGTAAGAAGAGTCAGTCTTCTTTTACTTAAGTCGGCATTGTGCTTTTTCTATTTAATTCCGATGCAATTTCTGTGTTTCATCGTCAATAAGAAGGTCAGAGGGATACAGTAAACCTGAAGTGAAGCATCGGAATCTATAACTAGTGTCACAGGAATGGTTCAAAACAAAGTCAGTAAGAAAAGTCAGTCTTTTTTTACTTGAGTCGGCATTGTGCCTTTTGTATTTAATTCCGATGCAATTTCTGTGTGTCATCGTCAATAAGAAGGTCACATTGATACAGTAAACCTGAAGTGAAACATCGGAATCTATAATTAGTGTCATAGGAATGGTTCAAAACATAGCCAGTAGGAAGAGTCAGTCTTCTTATGCTTAAGTCGGCATTGTGCTTTTTCTATTTAATTCCGATGCAATTTCTGTGTTTCATCATCAATAATAAGGTCAGAGGGATACAGTAAACCTGAAGTGAAGCATTGCAATCTATAACTTGTGTCACAGGAATGGTTCAAAACATTGACAGTAGGAAGAGTCAGTCTTCTTGTACTTAAGTCGGCATTGTGCCTTTTGTATTTAATTCCGATGCAATTTCTGTGTTACATCATAAGTAAGAAGGTCCAAGTGATACAGTAAACCTGAGTGAGAATTCGGAATCGATAACTAGTGTCACAGGAATGGTTCAAAACATAGTCAGTAAGAAGAGTCAGTCTTCTTGTACTTAAGTCGGCATTGTGCCTTTTGTATTTTATTCCGATGCAATTTCTGTGTTTTATCGTCAATAAGAAGGTATGAGGGATACAGTAAACCTGAAGTGAAGCATCGGAATCTATAACTAGTGTCACAGGGATGGTTCAAAACATAGACAGTAGGAAGAGTCAGTCTTCTTGTACTTAAGTCGGAATTGCGCCTATTGTACTTAATTCCGATGCAATTTATGTGTTTCATCCTCAATAAGAAAGTCCAAGGGATACAGTGAACCTGAAGTGAGGCATCGGAATCTATAACTTGTGTCACAGAAATGGTTCAAAACAGAGACAATAAGAAGAGTCAGTCTTCTTGTACTTAAGTCGGCATTGTTCGTTTTCTATTTAATTCCGATGCAATTTCTGTGTTTCATCGTCAATAAGAAGGTCACAGGGATACAGTAAACCTGAAGTGAAGTATCATCGGAATCAATAAGTGGTTTCACAGGAATGGTTCAAAAAATAGTCATTAAGAAGAGTCAGTCTTCTTGTACTTAAGTTTGCATTGTGCATTTCGTATTCAATTCCGATGCAATTTCGGTGTTTCATCGTCAATAAGAATGTCCAAGGGATACAGTAAACTTGAAGTGAAACATCGGAATCTATAACTAGTGTCACAGGAATGGTTCAAAACATAGACAGTAAGAAGAGTCAGTCTTCGTTTACTTAAGTCGGCATTGTACTTTTTCTATTTGATTCTGATTCAATATCTGTGTTTCATCGTCAATAAGAAGGTCAGAGGGATATTGTAAACCTGAAGTGAAGCATCGGAATCTATAACTAGTGTCACAGGAATGCTTCAAAACATAGATAATAGGAAGAGTCAGTCTTCTTGTACTTAAGTCGGCATTGTGCCTTTTGTATTTAATTCCGATGCAATTTCTGTGTTTCATCGTTAATAAGAAGGTCAGAGGGATACAGTAAACATGAAGTGAAGCATCAGAATCAAAAAGTGGTGTCGAAGGAATGGTTCAAAGCACAGTCAGTAAGAAGAATCAGTCTTCTTGTACTTAAGTCGGCAATGTGCATTTCCTATTCAATTCCGATGCAAATTCGGTGTTTCATTGTCAATAATAAGGTCCAAGGGATACAGTAAACCTGTCGTGAAGCATCGGAATCTATAACTAGTGTCACAGGAATGTTTCAAAACATAGACAGTATGAAGAGTCAGTCTTCTTGTACATAAGTCGGCATTGTGCCTTTTCTATTTAATTCCGATGCAATTTCTGTGTTTCATCATCAATAAGAAGGTCAGAGGGATACAGTAAACCTGAAGTGTAGCATCGGAGGCTATAACTAGTGTCACAGGAATGGTTCAAAGCATAGTCAGTAAGAGGAGTCAGTCTTCTTGTACTTATGTCGTTATTGTGCTTTTTCTATTTAATTCCGATGCAATTTCTGTGTTTCATCGTCAATAAGAAGGTCAGAGGGATACAGTAAACCTGAAGTGATGCATCGGAATCTATAACTAGTGTCACAGGAATGGTTCAAAACATAGTCAGTAAGAAGAGTCAGTCTTTTTTTAATTGGGTCGGCATTGTGCCTTTTGTATTTAATTCCGATGCAATTTCTGTGTTTCATCGTCAATAAGAAGGTCAGAGGGATACAGTAAACCTGAAGTGAAGCATCGGAATCTGTAACTAGTGTCACAGGAATGGTTCAAAACGTAGGCAGTAGGAAGAGTCAGTCTTCTTATACTTAAGTCGGCATTGTGCTTTTTCTATTTATCCCGATGCAATTTCTGTGTTTCATCATCAATAATAAGGTCAGAGGATACAGTAAACCTGAAGTGCAGTATTGGAATCTATAATTAGTGTCACAGGAATGGTTCAAAACATTGACAGTAGGAGGAGTCAGTCTTCTTGTACTTAAGTCGGCATTGAGCCTTTTGTATTTAATTACGATGCAATTTCTGTGTTTCGTCATAAATAAGAAGGTCCAAGGGATACAGTAATCCTGAAGTGAGAATTCGGAATCGATAACTAGTGTCACAGGAATGGTTCAAAACATAGTCAGTAAGAAGAGTCAGTCTTCTTGTACTTAAGTCGGCATTGTGCCTTTTGTATTTAATTCCGATGCAATTTCTATGTTTTACCGTCAATAAGAAGGTCGGAGGGATACAGTAAAACTGAAGTGAAGCATCGGAATCTATAACTAGTGTCACAGGTATGGTTCAAAACATAGACAGTAGGAAGAGTCAGTCTTCTTGTACTTAAGTCGGAATTGTGCCTTTTTTATTTAATTCCGATGCATTTTCTGTGTTTCATCGTCAATAAGAAAGTCCAAGGGATACAGTGAACCTGAAGTGAGGCATCGGAATCTATAACTAGTGTCACAGGAATGATTCAAAAGGTAGACAGTAGGAAGAGTCCGTCTTCTTGTATTTAAGTCGGATTGTGCGTTTCCATTTAATTCCGATGCAATTTCTGTTTTTCATCGTCAATAAGAAGGTCAGATGGATACAGTAAACCTGAAGTGAAGCATCGGAATCTATAACTAGTGTCACAGGAATGGTTCAAAACATAGACAGTAGGAAGAGTCAGTCTTCCTGTACATAAGTCGGCATTGTGCCTTTTGTATTTAATTCCGATGCAATTACTGTGTTTCATCGTCAATAAGAAGGTCCAAGGGATACAGTAAACCTGAAGTGAGGCATCGGAATCTATAACTAGTGTCACAGGAATGGTTCAAATCATAGTCAGTTAGAAGAGTCAGTCTTCTTGTACTTTAGTCGGCATTGTGCCTTTTCTATTTAATTCCGTAGCAATTTAAGTGTTTTTGATCGTCAATAAGAAGGTCCAAGGGATGCAGTACACCCGAAGTGAAGCATCGGAATCTATAACCAGTGTCACAGGAATGGTTCAAATTATAGACAGTAAGAAGAGTCAGTCTTCTTGTACTTAAGCGGGCATTGTGCCTTTTCTATTCAATTCCGATGCAATTTCTGTGTTTCATCGTCAATAAGAAGGTCAGAGGGATACAGTAAACCTGAAGTGAAGCATCGGAATCTATAAGTGGTGTCACAGGAGTGGTTCAAAACATAGTCAGTATGAAGAGTCAGTCTTCTTGTAGTTAAGTCGTAATTGTGGCTTTCGTATTTAATTCCGATGCAATTTCGGTGTTTCATCGTCAATAAGAAGGTCCAAGGGATACAGAAAACCTGAAGTGAAGCATCGGAATCAAAAACTAGTGTCACAGGAATGGTTCAAAACATAGCCAGAAGGAAGAGTCAGTCTTCTTGTACTTAAGTCTGCATTGTGCCTTTTTCTATTTAATTCTGATGCAATTTCTGTGTTTCATCATCAATAATAACGTCAGGGGGATACAGTAAACCTGAAGTGAAGCATTGGAATCTGTAACTAGTGTCACAGGAATGGTTCAAAACATAGGCGGTAGGAAGAGTCAGTCTTCTTGTACTTAAGTCGGCATTGTGCCTTTTGTATTTAATTCCGATGCAATTTCTGTGTTTCATCGTCAATAAGAAGGTCCAAGGGATACAGTAAACATATAGCGAAGCATCGGAATCTAAAACTTGTCTCACAGGAAATGTTCAAACATAGTCATTAAGAAGAGTCAGTCTTCTTGTACTTAAATCGGCATTGTGCCTTTTCTATTTAATTCCGATGTAATTTCTGTGTTTCGTCGTCAATAGGAAGGTACAAGTAATACAGTAAACCTGAAGTGAAGCATCGGAATCTATAAGTGGTGTCACAGGAATGGTTCAAAGCATAGTCAGTAAGAAGAATCAGTCTTCTTGTACTTAAGTCGGCATGGTGCATTTCGTATTCAATTCCAATGCAATTTCGGTGTTTCATCGTCAATAAGAAGGTCCAAGGGATACAGTAAACCTGAAGTGAAGCATCGGAATCTATAACTAGTGTCACAGGAATGGTTCAAATCATAGACAGTAAGAAGAGTCAGTCTTCTTGTACTTAAGTCGGCATTGTGCCTTTTCTATTTAATTCCGATGCAATTTCTGTGTTTCATCATCTATAAGAAGGTCGGAGGGATTCAGTAAACCTGAAGTGTAGCATCGGAGGCTATAACTAGTGTCACAGGAATGGGTCAAAGCATAGTCAGCAAGAAGAGTCAATCTTCTTGTCCTTAAGTCGGCATTGTGCTTTTTCTATTTAATTCCGATGCAATTTCTGTGTTTCATCGTCAATAAGAAGGTCCAAGGGATACAGTAAACCAGAAGTGAGGCATCGGAATCTGTAACTAGTGTCACAGGAATGGTTCAAACATAGTCAGTAAGAAGAGTCAGTCTTCTTGTACTTAAGTCGGCATTGTGTCTTTTCTATTTAATTCCGATGCAATTTCTGTGTTTCGTCGACAATAGGAAAGTACACGTAATACAGTAAACCTGAAGTGAAGCATCGGAATCTAAAACCGGTCCCACAGGAAAGGTTCAAAACATAGAGAGTAACCAGAACCAGTCGTCTTGTATTTGAGTCAGCATTGTGCCTTTTGTATTTAATTACGAAGCAATTTATGTGTTTCATTGTCAATAAGAAGGTCAGAGGGATACAGTAAACCTGAAGTGAAGCATTGGAATCTATAATTAGTGTCACAGGAATGGTTCAAAACATTGACAGTAGGAGGAGTCAGTCTTCTTGTACTTAAGTCGGCATTGAGCCTTTTGTATTTAATTACGATGCAATTTCTGTGTTTCGTCATAAATAAGAAGGTCCAAGGGATACAGTAATCCTGAAGTGAGAATTCGGAATCGATAACTAGTGTCACAGGAATGGTTCAAAACATAGTCAGTAAGAAGAGTCAGTCTTCTTGTACTTAAGTCGGCATTGTGCCTTTTGTATTTAATTCCGATGCAATTTCTATGTTTTACCGTCAATAAGAAGGTCGGAGGGATACAGTAAAACTGAAGTGAAGCATCGGAATCTATAACTAGTGTCACAGGTATGGTTCAAAACATAGACAGTAGGAAGAGTCAGTCTTCTTGTACTTAAGTCGGAATTGTGCCTTTTTTATTTAATTCCGATGCATTTTCTGTGTTTCATCGTCAATAAGAAAGTCCAAGGGATACAGTGAACCTGAAGTGAGGCATCGGAATCTATAACTAGTGTCACAGGAATGATTCAAAAGGTAGACAGTAGGAAGAGTCCGTCTTCTTGTATTTAAGTCGGATTGTGCGTTTCCATTTAATTCCGATGCAATTTCTGTTTTTCATCGTCAATAAGAAGGTCAGATGGATACAGTAAACCTGAAGTGAAGCATCGGAATCTATAACTAGTGTCACAGGAATGGTTCAAAACATAGACAGTAGGAAGAGTCAGTCTTCCTGTACATAAGTCGGCATTGTGCCTTTTGTATTTAATTCCGATGCAATTACTGTGTTTCATCGTCAATAAGAAGGTCCAAGGGATACAGTAAACCTGAAGTGAGGCATCGGAATCTATAACTAGTGTCACAGGAATGGTTCAAATCATAGTCAGTTAGAAGAGTCAGTCTTCTTGTACTTTAGTCGGCATTGTGCCTTTTCTATTTAATTCCGTAGCAATTTAAGTGTTTTTGATCGTCAATAAGAAGGTCCAAGGGATGCAGTACACCCGAAGTGAAGCATCGGAATCTATAACCAGTGTCACAGGAATGGTTCAAATTATAGACAGTAAGAAGAGTCAGTCTTCTTGTACTTAAGCGGGCATTGTGCCTTTTCTATTCAATTCCGATGCAATTTCTGTGTTTCATCGTCAATAAGAAGGTCAGAGGGATACAGTAAACCTGAAGTGAAGCATCGGAATCTATAAGTGGTGTCACAGGAGTGGTTCAAAACATAGTCAGTATGAAGAGTCAGTCTTCTTGTAGTTAAGTCGTAATTGTGGCTTTCGTATTTAATTCCGATGCAATTTCGGTGTTTCATCGTCAATAAGAAGGTCCAAGGGATACAGAAAACCTGAAGTGAAGCATCGGAATCAAAAACTAGTGTCACAGGAATGGTTCAAAACATAGCCAGAAGGAAGAGTCAGTCTTCTTGTACTTAAGTCTGCATTGTGCCTTTTTCTATTTAATTCTGATGCAATTTCTGTGTTTCATCATCAATAATAACGTCAGGGGGATACAGTAAACCTGAAGTGAAGCATTGGAATCTGTAACTAGTGTCACAGGAATGGTTCAAAACATAGGCGGTAGGAAGAGTCAGTCTTCTTGTACTTAAGTCGGCATTGTGCCTTTTGTATTTAATTCCGATGCAATTTCTGTGTTTCATCGTCAATAAGAAGGTCCAAGGGATACAGTAAACATATAGCGAAGCATCGGAATCTAAAACTTGTCTCACAGGAAATGTTCAAACATAGTCATTAAGAAGAGTCAGTCTTCTTGTACTTAAATCGGCATTGTGCCTTTTCTATTTAATTCCGATGTAATTTCTGTGTTTCGTCGTCAATAGGAAGGTACAAGTAATACAGTAAACCTGAAGTGAAGCATCGGAATCTATAAGTGGTGTCACAGGAATGGTTCAAAGCATAGTCAGTAAGAAGAATCAGTCTTCTTGTACTTAAGTCGGCATGGTGCATTTCGTATTCAATTCCAATGCAATTTCGGTGTTTCATCGTCAATAAGAAGGTCCAAGGGATACAGTAAACCTGAAGTGAAGCATCGGAATCTATAACTAGTGTCACAGGAATGGTTCAAATCATAGACAGTAAGAAGAGTCAGTCTTCTTGTACTTAAGTCGGCATTGTGCCTTTTCTATTTAATTCCGATGCAATTTCTGTGTTTCATCATCTATAAGAAGGTCGGAGGGATTCAGTAAACCTGAAGTGTAGCATCGGAGGCTATAACTAGTGTCACAGGAATGGGTCAAAGCATAGTCAGCAAGAAGAGTCAATCTTCTTGTCCTTAAGTCGGCATTGTGCTTTTTCTATTTAATTCCGATGCAATTTCTGTGTTTCATCGTCAATAAGAAGGTCCAAGGGATACAGTAAACCAGAAGTGAGGCATCGGAATCTATAACTAGTGTCACAGGAATGGTTCAAACATAGTCAGTAAGAAGAGTCAGTCTTCTTGTACTTAAGTCGGCATTGTGTCTTTTCTATTTAATTCCGATGCAATTTCTGTGTTTCGTCGACAATAGGAAAGTACACGTAATACAGTAAACCTGAAGTGAAGCATCGGAATCTAAAACCGGTCCCACAGGAAAGGTTCAAAACATAGAGAGTAACAAGAACCAGTCGTCTTGTATTTGAGTCAGCATTGTGCCTTTTGTATTTAATTCCGAAGCAATTTATGTGTTTCATTGTCAATAAGAAGGTCAGAGGGATACAGTAAACCTGAAGTGAAGCATTGGAATCTATAACTAGTGTCACAGGAATGGTTAAAAAATAGACAGTAAGAAGAGTCAGTCTTCTTGTACTTAAATCGGCATTGTGCCATTTCCATTTAATTCCGATGCAATTTCGGTGTTTTATCGTCAATAAGAAGGTCCAAGAGATACAGTA
Source organism: Schistocerca americana (assembly GCF_021461395.2). Classification (NCBI taxonomy): domain Eukaryota; kingdom Metazoa; phylum Arthropoda; class Insecta; order Orthoptera; family Acrididae; genus Schistocerca; species Schistocerca americana. The sequence goes on from NC_060124.1 coordinate 646,849,550, forward strand.
AACCTGAAGTGAAGCATCTGAATCTATAACTAGGGTCACAGGAATGGTTCAAAACATAGACAGTAAGAAGAGCCAGTCTTCTTGTACTTAAAACGGCATTTTGCCTTTTGTGTTTAATTCCGATGCAATTTTTGTGTTTCATCGTCAATAAGAAGGTCAGAGGGATACAGTAAACCTGAAGTGAAGCATCGGAATCTATAACTAGTGTCACAGGAATGGTTCAAAACATAGTAAGTAAGATGAGTCAGTCTTCTTGTACATAATTCGGCATTGTGCCTCTTCTATTTAATTCCGATATAATTTCTGTGATTCATCGTCAATAAGAAGGTCCAAGGGATACAGTAAACCTGAAGTGAAGCATCGGAATCTATAACTAGTGTCACAGGAATGGTTCAAAATATATACAGTAAGAAGAGTCAGTCTTCTTGTACTTAAGTCGGCATTGTGCATTGTCTACTTAATTCCGATGCAATATCTGTGTTTCATCGTCAATAGGTAGGTCAGAGGGATACAGTAACCCTGAGGTGAAGCATCGGAATCTATAACTAGTGTTACAGGAATGGTTCAAAACATAGACAGTAACAAGAGTCTGTCTTCTTGTACTTAAGACGGCATTGTGCCTTTCCTATTTAATTCCGACGCAATTTCTGTGTTTCATCGTCAATAGGAAGGTCAGAATGATACAGTTAACCTGAAGTGAAGCATCGGAATCTATAACTAGTGTCACAGGAATGGTTCAAATCATAGACAATAGGAAGGGTCAGACTTCTTGAACTTAAGTCGGCATTGTGCCTTTTCTATTTAATTCCGATGCAATTTCTGTGTTTCATCGTCGATAAGAAGGTCCATGGGATACAGTAAACCTGAAGTGAAGCATCGGAATCTATAACCAGTGTCACAGGAATGTTTCAAAACATAGACAGCAAGAAGAGTCAGTCCTCTTGTACTTAAGTCGGCATTGTGCTTTTTGTATCTAATTCCGATGCTATTTCTGTGTATCATCGTCAATAAGAAGGTCAGAGGGATACAGTAAACCTGAAGTGAAGCTTCGGAATCTACAACTAGTGTCACAGGAATGGTTCAAAACATAGACAGTAGGAAGAGGCATTCTTCTTGTACTTAAGTCGGCATTGTGCCTTTTCTATTTAATTCCGATGCAATTTCTGTGTTTCATCGTCAATAAGAAGGTCAGAGGGATACAGTCAACCTGAAGTGAGTCATCGGAATCTATAACTAGAGTCACAGGAGTGGTTCAAAACATAGACAGTAGGAAGAGTCAGTCTATATGTACTTATGTTGGCATTGTGCCTTTTGTATTTAATTCCGATGCAATTTCTGTGTTTCATCGTCAATAAGAAGGACAGAGGGATACAGAAAATCCTGAAGTGAAGCATCAGAATCTATAACTAGTGTCACAGGAATGGTCCAAAACATAGACAGTACGAAGAGTCAGTCTACTTGTACTTAAGTCGGCATTGTGCCTTTTCTATTTAATTCCGATGCAATTTCTGTGTTTCATCGTCAATAGGAAGGTCCAAGGGATACAGTACACCTGAAGTGAAGCATCGGAATCTATAACTAGTGTCTCAGGAATGGTTCAAATCATAGACAGTAAGAAGAGTCAGTCCTCTTGTATTTAAGTCAGCATTGTGCCTTTTCTATTTACATCCGATGCAATTTCAGTGTTTCATCGTCAGTAAGTAGGTCACAGGGATACAGTAAACCTGAAGTGTAGCATCGGAATCTATAACTAGTGTCACAGGAATGGTTCAAAGCATAGACACTAAGAAGAGTCAGTCTTCTTGTACTTAAGTCTGCATTGTGCCTTTTGTATTTAATTCCGATTCAATTTCTGTGTTTCATCGTCAATAAGAAGGTCAGAGTAATACAGTAAAACTGAAGTGAGGCATCGGAATCTATAACTAGTGTCACAGGAATGGTCAAAACAGAGACAGTATGAAGAGTCAGTCTTCTTGTACTTAAGTCGGCATTGTGCCCTTTCTATTTTATTCCGATGCAATTTCTGTGTTTCATCATCAATAAGAAGGTCGGAGGGATACAGCAAATCTGAAGTGTAGCATCGGAGGCTATAACTAGTGTCACAGGAATGGTTCAAAGCATAGTCAGTAAGAAGAGTCAGTCTTCTTGTACTTAAGTCGGCATTGTGCCTTTTCTATTTAATTTCGATGCAATTTCTGTGTTTCATTGTCAATAAGAAGGTCAGAGGGACACAGTAAACCTGAAGTGAAGCATCGGAATCAATATGTGGTGTCACAAGAATGGTTCAAAACATAGTCAGTAAGAAGAGTCAGTATTCTTGTTCTTAGGTCGGCATTGTGCATTTCGTATTCAATTCCGATGCAATTTCGGTGTTTCATCGTCAATAAGAAGGTCCAAGTGATACAGTAATTCTGAAGCGAAGCAACGGATTCTATAACTAGTGTCACAGGAATGGTTCAAAACATAGACAGTAAGAAGAGTCAGTCTTCTTGTACTTAAGTCGGCATTGTGCCTTTTCTATTTAATTCCGATGCAATTTCAGTGTTTCATCATCAATAAGAACGCCTGAGGGATACAGTAAACCTTAAGTGTAGCATCGGAGGCTATAACTAGTGTCACAGGAATGCTTCAAAGCATTGACAGTAAGAAGAGTCAGTCTTCTTGTACTTAAGTCGGCATTGTGCTTTTTCTATTTAATTCCGATGCAATATCTGTGTTTCATCGTCAATAAGAAGGTCAGAGGGATACAGTAATCCTGAAGTGAAGCATCGGAATCTATAACTAGTGTCACAGGAATGGTTCAAAACATAGATAGTAGGAAGAGTCAGTCTTCTTGTACTTAAGTCAGCATTGTGCCTATTGTATTTAATTCCGATGCAATTTCTGTGTTTCATCGTCAATAAGAAGGTCCAAGGGATACAGTAAACCTGAAGTGAAGCATCGGAATCTATAACTAGTGTCACAGGAATGGTTAAAAAATAGACAGTAAGAAGGGTCAGTCTTCTCGAACTTAAGTCGGCATTGTGCCTTTTGTATTTAATTCCAATGCAATTTCTGTGTTTTATCGTCAATAAGAAGGTCAGAGGGATACAGTAAACCTGAAGTGAAGCATCGGAATCTATAACTCGTGTCACAGGAATGGTTCAAATCATAGACAGTAAGAAGAGTCAGTCTTCTTGTACTTAAGTCGGCATTGTGCCTTTTCTATTTAATTCCGATGCAATTTCTGTGTTTCGTCGACAATTGGAAGATACGAGTAATACAGTAAACCTGAAGTGAAGCATCGGAATCTAAAACCGGTCCCACAGGAAAGGTTCAAAACATAGAGAGTAACAAGAACCAATCATCTTGTATTTGAGTCGGCATTGTGCCTCTTGTATTTAATTCCGATGCAATTTATGTGTTTCATCGTCAATAAGAAGGTCAGAGGGATACAGTAAACCTGAAGTGAAGCATCGGAATCTATAACAAGTGTCACAGGAATGGTTAAAAAATAGACAGTAAGAAGAGTCAGTCTTCTTGTACTTAAGTCGGCATTGTGCCTTTTCTATTTAATTCCGATGCAATTTCGGTGTTTCATCGTCAATAAGATGGTCCAAGCGATACAGTAAACCTGAAGTGAAGCATCGGAATCTATAAGTAGGGTCACAGGAATGGTTCAAAACATAGACAGTAAGAAGTGTCAGTCTTCTTGTACTTAAAACGGCATTTTGCCTCTTGTATTTAATTCCGATGCAATTTTTGTGTTTCATCGTCAATAAGAAAGTCAGAGGGATACAGTAAACCTGAAGTGAAGCATCGAAATCTATAACTAGTGTCACAGGAATGGTTCAAAGCATAGTCAGTAAGAAGAGTCAGTCTTCTTGTACTTAAGTCGGCATTGTGCATTTTCTACTTAATTCCGATGCAATATCTGTGTTTCATCTTCAATAGGAAGGTCAGAGCGATACAGTAAACCTGAGGTGAAGCATCGGAATCTATAACTAGTGTCACAGGAATGGTTCAAAACATAGACAGTAACAAGAGTCAGTCTTCTTGTACTTATGACGGCATTGTGCCTTTCCTATTTAATTCCGACGCAATTTCTGTGTTTCATTGTCAATAGGAAGGTCAGAGGGATACAGTTAACCTGAAGTGAAGCATCGGAATCTGTAACTAGTGTCACAGGAATGGTTCAAATCACAGACAATAGGAAGGGTCAGACTTCTTGAACTTAAGTCGGCATTGTGCCTTTTCTATTTAATTCCGATGCAATTTCTGTGTTTCATCGTCGATATGAAGGTCCAAGGGATACAGTAAACCTGAAGTGAAGCATCGGAATCTATAACCAGCGTCACAGGAATGTTTCAAATCATAGACAGCAAGAAGAGTCAGGCCTCTTGTACTTAAGTCGGCATTGTGCTTTTTGTATCTAATTCCGATGCTATTTCTGTGTATGATCGTCAATAAGAAGGTCAGAGGGATACAGTAAACCTGAAGTGAAGCATCGGAATCTATAACTAGTGTCACAGGAATGGTTCAAAACATAGACAGTAGGAAGAGGCATTCTTCTTGTACTTAACTCGGCATTGTGCCTTTTCTATTTAATTCCGATGCAATTTCTGTGTTTCATCGTCAATATGAAGGCAGAGGGATACAGTCAACCTGAAGTGAGTCATCGGAATCAATAACTAGAGTCACAGGAATGGTTTAAAACATAGACAGTAGGAAGAGTCAGTCTATATGTACTTAAGTCGGCATTGTGCCTTTTGTATTTAATTCCGATGCAATTTCTGTGTTTCATCGTCAATAAGAAGGTCAGAGGGATACAGTAAATCCTGAAGTGAAGCATCAGAATCTATACCTAGTGTCACAGAAATGGTTCAAAACATAGACAGTACGAAGAGTCAGTCTACTTGTACTTAAGTCGGCATTGTGCCTTTTCTATTTAATTCCAATGCAATTTCTGTGTTTCATCGTCAATAGGAAGGTCCAGGGGATACAGTACACCTGAAGTGAAGCATCGGAATCTATAACTAGTGTCTCAGGAATGGTTCAAATCATAGACAGTAAGAAGAGTCAGTCTTCTTGTATTTAAGTCAGCGTTGTGCCTTTTCTATTTACATCCGATGCAATTTCAGTGTTTCAACGTCAATAAGAAGGTCACAGGGATACAGTAAACCTGAAGTGTAGCATCGGAATCTATAACTAGTGTCACAGGAATGGTTCAAAGCATAGACAGTAAGAAGAGTCAGTCTACTTGTACTTAAATCGGCATTGTGCCTCTTGTATTTAATTCCGATGCAATTTTTGTGTTTCATCGTCAGTAAGAAGTTCCAAGGGATATAGTACACCTGAAGTGAAGCATCGGAATCTATAACTAGTGTCACAGGAATGGTTCAAACCATAGATATTAAGAAGAGTCAGTCTCCTTGTAATTAAGTCAGCATTGTGCCTTTTCTATTTAATTCCGATGCAATTTCTGTGTTTCATCGTCGATAAGAACGTCCAAGGGATACAGTAAACCTGTAGTGAAGCATCGGAATCTATAACTAGTGTCACAGGAATTGTTGAAACATAGACAGTAGGAAGAGTCAGTCTACTTGTACTTAAGTAGGCATTGTGCCTTTTGTATTTAATACCGATGCAATTTCACTGTTTCATCGTCAATAAGAAGGTCCAAGGGATACAGTACACCTGAAGTTAAGCATCGGAATCTATAACTAGTGTCACAGGAATGGTTCAAAACATAGACATTAGGTAGAGTAAGACTTCTTGTACTTAAGTCGGCATTGTGCCTTTTCTATTTAATTCCGATGCAATTTCTGTGTTTCATCGCCAATAAGAAGGTCAGAGGGATACAGTCAACCTGAAGTGAGTCATCGGTATCTATAACTAGTGTCACAGGAATGGTTCAAAACATAGACAGTAGGAAGAGTCAGTCTACATGTACCTAAGTCGGCATTGTGCCTTTTGTATTTAATTCCGATGCAATTTCTGTTTTTAATCGTCAATAAGAAGGTCAGAGGGATACAGTAAACTAGAAGTGAAGCATCAGAATCTATAACTAGTGTCACAGGAGTGGTTCAAATCATAGACAGTAAGAAGAGTAAGACTACTTGTACTTAAGTCGGCATTGTGCCTTTGGTATTTAATTCCGATGCAATTTCTGTGTTTCATCGTCAATAAGAAGGTCCAAGGGATACAGTACACCTGAAGTGAAGCACCGGATTCTATACCTAGTGACACAGGAATGGTTCAAATCTTAGACAGTAAGAAGAGTCAGTCTTCTTGTACTTAAGTCAGCATTGTGCCTTTCTATTTCATTCCGATGCAATTTCTGTGTTTCATCGCCAATAAGGAGGTCAGAGGGATACAGTAAACATATAGTGAAGCATCGGAATCTAAAACTGGTCTCACAGAAAATGTTCACAACATAGTCAGTAAGAAGAGTCAGTCTTCTTGTACTTAAGTCGGCATTGTGCCTTTTGTATTTAATTCCCATGCAATTTCTGTGTTTTATCGTCAATAAAAAGGTCAGAGGGATACAGTAAACCTGAAGTGAAGCATCGGAATCTATGACTAGTGTCACACGAAACGTTCAAAACATAGACAGTAGGAAGAGCCAGTCTTCTTCTACTTGAGTCGGCATTGTGCCTCTTGTATTTATATCCGATGCAATTTCTGTGTATCATCGTCAAAAAGAAGGTCAGAGAAATACAGTAAACCTGAAGTGAAGCATCGGAATCTATAACTAGTGTCACGGGAATGGTTCAAAACATAGACAATACGAAGGGTCAGTCTTCTTGTACTTAAGTCGGCTTTGTGCCTTTTCTATTTAATTCCGATGCAATTTCTGTGTTTCGTCGTCAATAAGAAGGTTCAAGGGATACAGTAAACCTGAAGTGGAGCATCGGAATCTATAACTCGTGTCACAGGAATTGTTCAAACATAGACAGTAAGAAGAGTCAGTCTTCTTGTACTTAAGTCGGCATTGTGCCTTTTGTATTTAATTCCGATGAAATTTCTTTGTTTCATCGTCAATAAGAAGGTCGAAGGGATACAGTAAACCTGAAGTGAAGCATCGGAATCTATAACTAGTGTCACAGGAAAGGTTCAAAACATAGACAGTAAGAAGAGTAACTCTTCTTGTACCTAAGTCGGCATTGTGCCTTTTGTATTTAATTCCGATGCAATTTCTGTGTTTCATCATCGATACGAAGGCCATAGGGATACAGTAAACCAGAAGTGAAGCATCGGAATCTATAACTAGTGTCACAGGAATGGTTAAAAACATAGACAGTAAGATGAGTCAGTCTTCTTGTACATAAGTCGGCATTTTGCCTTCTCTATTTAATTCCGATGCAATTTCTGTGATTCATCGTAAATAAGAAGGTCCAAGGGATACAGCAAACCTGAAGTGAAGCATCGGAATCTATACCTTGTGTCACAGGAATGGTTCAAAACATAGACAGTAAGAAGAGTCAGTCTTCTTGTACTTAAGTCGGCATTGTGCCTTTTCTATTTAATTCCGATGTAATTTCTGTGTTTCACCTTCAATAGGAAGGTCAGAGGGATACAGTAAACCTCAAGTGAAGCATCGGAATCTTTAACTAGTGTCACAGGAATGGTTCAAAACATAGACAGTAAAAAGAATCAGTCTTCTTGTACATAAGTCGGCATTGTGCCTTTTCTATTTAATTCCGAAGCAATTTCTGTGTTTCATCGTCAACAAGAAGGTCAGAGGGATACAGTAAACCTGAAGTGAAGCATCGGAATCTATAACTAGTGTCACAGGAATTGTTCAAAACATAGACAGTGGGAAGAGTCACTCTTCTTGTACTTGAGTCGGCATTGTGCCTTTTGTATTTATTTCCGTTGCAATTTCTGTGTTTCATCGTCAATGAGAAAGTCAAAGAGATACAGAAACCTGAATTGAAGCATCGGAATCTATAACTAGTGTTACAGGAATGGTTCAAAACATAGACAGTAGGAAGAGTCATTCTTCTTGTACATAAGTCGGCATTGTGCCTTTTCTATTTAATTCCGATGCAATTTCTGTGTTTCATCGTCAACAAGAAGGTCAGAGGGATACAGTAAACCTGAAGTGAAGCATCGGAATCTATAACTAGTGTCACAGGAATGGTTCAAAACATAGACAGTAGGAAGAGTCACTCTTCTTGTACTTGAGTCGGCATTGTGCCTTTTGTATTTATTTCCGTTGCAATTTCTGTGTTTCATCGTCAATAAGAATGTCAGAGAGATACAGAAACCTGAATTGAAGCATCGGAATCTATAACTAGTGTCACAGGAATGGTTCAAAACATAGACAGTAGGAAGAGTCATTCTTCTTGTACTTAAGTCGGCATTGTGCCTTTTCTATTTCATTCCGATGCAATTTCTGTGTTTCATCGTCAATATGATGGCAGAGGGATACAGTCAACCTGAAGTGAGTCATAGGAATCTATAACTAGAGTCACAGGAATGGTTCAAAACATAGACAGTAGGAAGAGTCAGTCTATATGTACTTAAGTCGGCATTGTGCCTTTTGTATTTAATTCCGATGCAATTTCTGTGTTTCATCGTCGATAAGAAGGTCCAAGGGATACAGTAAACCTGAAGTGAAGCATCGGAATCTATAACCAGTGTCACAGGAATGTTTCAAAACATAGACAGCAAGAAGAGTCAGGCGTCTTGTACTTAAGTCGGCATTGTGCTTTTTGTATCTATTTCCGATGCTATTTCTGTGTATCATCGTCAATAAGAGGGTCAGACTGATACAGTAAACCTGAAGTGAAGCATCGGAATCTATAACTAGTGTCACAGGATTGGTTCAAAACATAGACAGTAGGAAGAGGCATTCTTCTTGTACTTATGTCGGCATTGTGCCTTTTCTATTTAATTCCGATGCAATTTCTGTGTTTCATCGTCAATATGAAGGCAGAGGGATACAGTCAACCTGAAGTGAGTCATCGGAATCTATAACTAGAGTCACAGGAATGGTTCAAAACATAGACAGTAGGAAGAGTCAGTCTATATGTACTTAAGTCGGCATTGTGCCTTTTGTATTTAATTCCGATGCAATTTCACTGTTTCATCGTCAATATGAATGTCCAAGGGATACAGTACACCTGAAGTTAAGCATCGGAATCTATAACTAGTGTCACAGGAATGGTTCAAAACATAGACATTAGGTAGAGTCAGACTTCTTGTACTTAAGTCGGCATTGTGCCTTTTCTATTTAATTCCGATGCAATTTCTGTGTTTCATCGCCAATAAGAAGGTCAGAGGGATACAGTCAACCTGAAGTGAGTCATCGGAATCTATAACTAGTGTCACAGGAATGGTTCAAAACATAGACAGGTGGAAGAGTCAGTCTACATGTACCTAAGTCGGCATTGTGCCTTTTGTACTTAATTCCGATGCAATTTCTGTTTTTAATCGGCAATAAGAAGGTCAGAGGGATACTGTAAACCTGAAGTGAAGCATCAGAATCTATAACTAGTGTCACAGGAGTGGTTCAAAACATAGATAGTAAGAAGAGACAGACTACTTGTACTTAAGTCGGCATTGTGCCTTTGGTATTTAATTCCGATGCAATTTCTGTGTTTCATCGTCAATAAGAAAGTCCAAGGGATACAGTACACCTGAAGTGAAGCACCGGATTCTATAACTAGTGTCACAGGAATGGTTCAAATCTTAGACAGTAAGAAGAGTCAGTCTTCTTGTACTTAAGTCAGCATTGTGCCTTTTCTATTTAATTCCGATGATATTTCTGTGTTTCATCGCCAACAAGAAGGTCAGAGGGATACAGTAAACATATAGTGAAGCATCGGAATCTAAAACTGGTCTCACAGAAAATGTTCACAACATAGTCAGTAAGAAGAGTCAGTCTTCTTGTACTTAAGTCGGCATTGTGCCTTTTGTATTTAATTCCCATGCAATTTCTGTGTTTCATCGTCAATAAAAAGGTCAGAGGGATACAGTAAACCTGAAGTGAAGCATCGGAATCTATAACTAGTGTCACAGGAATCGTTCAAATCATAGACAGTAGGAAGAGTCAGTCTTCTTCTACTTGAGTCGGCATTGTGCCTCTTGTATTTTTATCCGATGAAATTTCTGTGTATCATCGTCAAAAAGAAGGTCAGAGGGATACAGTAAACCTGAAGTGAAGCATCGGAATCTATAACTAGTGTCACAGGAATGGTTCAAAACATAGACAATACGAAGGGTCAGTCTTCTTGTACTTAACTCGGCTTTCTGCCTTTTCTATTTAATTCCGATGCAATTTCTGTGTTTCGTCGTCAATAAGAAGGTTCAAGGGATACAGTAAACCTGAAGTGAAGCATCGGAATCTATAACTAGTGTCACAGGAATGGTTCAAAACATAGACAGTAAAAAGAATCAGTCTTCTTGTACATAAGTCGTCATTGTGCCTTTTCTATTTAATTCCGATGCAATTTCTGTGTTTCATCGTCAACAAGAAGGTCAGAGGGATACAGTAAACCTGAAGTGAAGCGTCGGAATCTATAACTAGTGTCACAGGAATGGTTCAAAACATAGACAGTAGGAAGAGTCACTCTTCTTGTACTTGAGTCGGCATTGTGCCTTTTGTATTTATTTCCGTTGCAATTTCTGTGTTTCATCGTCAATAAGAATGTCAGAGAGATACAGAACCTGAATTGAAGCATCGGAATCTATAACTAGTTTCACAGGAATGGTTCAAAACATAGACAGTAGGAAGAGTCATTCTTCTTGTACTTAAGTCGGCATTGTGAATTTTCTATTTAATTCCGATGCAATTTCTGTGATTCATCGTCAATAAGAAGGTCAGAGGGAGACAGAAAAACCTGAAGTGAATCATCGGAATCTACAACTAGTGTCACAGGAATGGTTCAAAACATAGACAGTAGGAAGAGTCAGTCTACATGTACTTAAGTCGGCATTGTGCCTTTTGTATTTAATTCCGATGCAATTTCTATGTTTCGTCGTCAATACGAAGGTCAGAGGGATACAGTAAACCTGAAGTGAAGCATCAGAATCTATAACTAGTGTCACAGGAATGGTTCAAAACATAGACAGTAAGACGAGTCAGTCTACTTGTACTTAAGTCGGCATTGTGCCTTTTGTATTTAATTCCGATGCAATTTCTGTGTTTCATCGTCAATAAGAAGGTCCAAGGGATGCAGTTCACCTGAAGTGAAGCATCGAAATCTATAACTAGTGTCACAGGAATGGTTCAAATCATAGACAGTAAGAAGAGTCAGTTTTCTTGTAATTAAGTCAGCATTGTGCCTTTTCTATTTAATTCCGATGCAATTTCTGTGTTTCATCGTCAATAAGAAGGTCAGAGGGATACAGTAAACCTGAAGTGAAGCATCGGAATCTATAACTAGTGTCACAGGAATGGTTCAAAACATAGACAAGAGGAAGAGTCAGTCTTCTCGTACTTAAGACGGCATTGTGCCTTTTCTATTTAATTCCGATGCAATTTCTGTGTTTCATCGCCAATAAAAAGGTCAGAGGGATACAGTCAACCTGAAGTGAGTCATCGGAATCTATAACTAGTGTCACAGGAATGGTTCAAAACATAGACACTAGGAGGAGTCAGTCTACATGTACCTAAGTCGGCATTGTGCCTTTTGTATTTGATTCCGATGCAATTTCTGTTTTTAATCGTCAATAAGAAGGTCAGAGGGATATAGTAAACCTGAAGTGAAGCGTCAGAATCTATAACTAGTGTCACAGGAGTGGTTCAAAACATAGACAGTAAGAAGAGTCAGACTACTTGTACTTAAGTCGGCATTGTGCCTTTGGTATTTAATTCCGATGCAATTTCTGTGTTTCATCGTCAATAAGAAGGTCCAAGGGATACAGTACACCTGAAGTGAAGCACCGGATTCTTTAACTAGTGTCACAGGAATGGTTCAAATCTTAGACAGTAAGAGGAGTCAGTCTTCTTGTACTTAAGTCAGCATTGTGCCTTTTCTATTTAATTCCGATGCAATTTCTGTGTTTCATCGCCAATAAGAAGGTCAGAGGGATACAGTAAACATATAGTGAAGCATCGGAATCTAAAACTGGTCTCACAGAAAATGTTCACAACATAGTCAGTAAGAAGAGTCAGTCTTCTTGTACTTAAGTCGGCATTGTGCCTTTTGTATTTAATTCCCATGCAATTTCTGTGTTTCATCGTCAATAAAAAGGTCAGAGGGATACAGTAAACCTGAAGTGAAGCATCGGAATCTATAACTAGTGTCACAGGAATCGTTCAAAACATAGACAGTAGGAAGAGTCAGTCTTCTTCTACTTGAGTCGGCATTGTGCCTCTTGTATTTATATCCGATGCAATTTCTGTGTATCATCGTCAAAACGAAGGTCAGAGGGATACAGTAAACCTGAAGTGAAGCATCGGAATCTATAACTAGTGTCACAGGAATGGTTCAAAACATAGACAGTAGGAAGAGTCAGTCTTCTTGTACTTAAGTCGACATTGTGCCTTTTGTGTTTAATTCCGATGAAATTTCTTTGTTTCATCGTCAATAAGAAGGTCCAAGGGATACAGTAAACCTGAAGTGAAGCATCGGAATCTATAACTAGTGTCACAGAAATGGTTCAAAACATAGACAGTAGGAAGAGTCAGTCTTCTTCTACTTGAGTCGGCATTGTGCCTTTTGTATTTATTTCCGTTGCAATTTCTGTGTTTCATCGTCAATAAGAATGTCAGAGAGATACAGAAACCTGAATTGAAGCATCGGAATCTATAACTAGTGTCACAGGAATGGTTCAAAACATAGACAGTTGGTAATAGTCATTCTTCTTGTACTTAAGTCGGCATTGTGCCTTTTCTATTTAGTTCCGATGCCATTTCTGTGTTTCAACGTCAATAACAAGGTCAGAGGGAGACAGAAAAACCTGAAGTGAATCATCCGAATCTACAACTAGTGTCACAGGAATGGTTCAAAACATAGACAGTAGGAAGAGTCAGTCTACATGTACTTAAGTCGGCATTGTGCCTTTTGTATGTAATTCCGATGCAATTTCTGTGTTTCATCGTCAATACGAAGGTCAGAGGGATACAGTAAACCTGAAGTGTAGCATCAGAATCTATAACTAGTGTCACAGGAATGGTTCAAAACATAGACAGTAAGACGAGTCAGTCTACTTGTACTTAAGTCGGCATTGTGCCTTTTGTATTTAATTCCGATGCAATTTCCGTGTTTCATCGTCAATAAGAAGGTCCAAGGGATACAGTTCACCTGAAGTGAAGCATCGAAATCTATAACTAGTGTCACAGGAATGGTTCAAATCATAGACAGTAAGAAGAGTCAGTCTTCTTGTAATTAAGTCAGCATTGTGCCTTTTCTATTTAATTCCGATGCAATTTCTGTGTTTCATCGTCAATAAGAAGGTCAGAGGGATACAGTAAACCTGAAGTGAAGCATCGGAATCTGTAACTAGTGTCACAGGAATGGTTCAAAACATAGACAAGAGGAAGGGTCAGTCTTCTCGTACTTAAGTCGGCATTGCGTATTTTCTATTTAATTCCGATGCAATTTCTGTGTTTCATCGCCAATAAGAAGATCAGAGGGATACAGTCAACCTGAGGTGAGTCATCGGAATCTATAACTAGTGTGACAGGAATGGTTCAAAACATAGACAGTAGGAAGAGTCAGACTACATGTACCTAAGTCGGCATTGTGCCTTTTGTATTTAATTCCGATGCAATTTCTGTGTTTCATCGTCAATAAGAAGGTCCAAGGGATACAGTACACCTGAAGTGAAGCACCGGATTCTATAACTAGTGTCACAGGAATGGTTCAAATCTTAGACAGTAAGAAGAGTCAGTCTTCTTGTACTTAAGTCAGCATTGTGCCTTTTCTATTTAATTCCGATGCAATTTCTGTGTTTCATCGCCAATAAGAAGGTCAGAGGGACACAGTAAACATATAGTGAAGCATCGGACTCTAAAACTGGTCTCACAGAAAATGTTAACAACATAGTCAGTAAGAAGAGTCAGTCTACATGTACCTAAGTCGGCATTGTGCCTTTTGTATTTATTTCCGTTGCAATTTCTGTGTTTCATCGTCAATAAGAATGTCAGAGAGATAAAGAAACCTGAATTGAAGCATCGGAATGTATAACTAGTGTCACAGGAATGGTTCAAAACATAGACAGTAGGAAGAGTCATTCTTCTTGTACTTAAGTCGGCATTGTGCCTTTTCTATTTAATTCCGATGCCATTTCTGTGTTTCATCGTCAATAAGAAGGTCAGAGGGAGACAGAAAAACCTGAAGTGAATCATCGGAATCTACAACTAGTGTCACAGGAATGGTTCAAACATAGACAGTAGGAAGAGTCAGTCTACATGTACTTAAGTCGGCATTGTGCCTTTTGTATTTAATTCCGATGCAATTTCTGTGTTTCATCGTCAATACGAAGGTCAGAGGGATACAGTAAACCTGAAGTGAAGCATCAGAATCTATAACTAGTGTCACAGGAATGGTTCAAAACATACACAGTAAGACGAGTCAGTCTACTTGTACTTAAGTCGGCATTGTGCCTTTTGTATTTAATTCCGATGCAATTTCTGTGTTTCATCGTCAATAAGAAGGTCCAAGGGATACAGTTTACCTGAAGTGAAGCATCGAAATCTATAACTAGTGTCACAGGAATGGTTCAAATCATAGACAGTAAGAAGAGTCAGTCTTCTTGTAATTAAGTCAGCATTGTGCCTTTTCTATTTAATTCCGATGCAATTTCTGTGTTTCATCGTCAATAATAAGGTCAGAGGGATACAGTCAACCTGAAGTGAGTCATCGGAATCTATAACTAGTGTCACAGGAATGGTTCAAAACATAGACAGTAGGAAGAGTCAGTCTTTATGTACACAGGAGTGGTTCAAAACATAGACAGTAAGAAGAGTCAGACTACTTGTACTTAAGTCGGCATTGTGCCTTTGGTATTTAATTCCGCTGAAATTTCTGTGTTTCATCGTCAATAAGAAGGTCCAAGGGATACAGTACACCTGAAGTGAAGCACCGGATTCTATAACTAGTGTCACAGAAAATGTTCACAACATAGTCTGTAAGAACAGTCAGTCTTCTTGTACTTAAGTCGGCATTGTGCCTTTTGTATTTAATTCCCATGCAATTTCTGTGTTTCATCGTCAATAAAAAGGTCAGAGGGATACAGTAAACCTGAAGTGAAGCATCGGAATCTATAACTAGTGTCACAGGAATCGTTCAGAACATAGACAGTAAGAAGAGTAACTCTTCTTGTACCTAAGTCGGCATTGTGCCTTTTGTATTTAATTCCGATGCAATTTCTGTGTTTCATCATCGATACGAAGGCCATAGGGATACAGTAAACCAGAAGTGAAGCATCGGAATCTATAACTAGTGTCACAGGAATGGTTCAAATCATAGATATTAAGAAGAGTCAGTCTTCTTGTAATTAAGTCAGCATTGTGCCTTTTCTATTTAATTCCGATGCTATTTCTGTTTTTCATCGTCGATAAGAACGTCCAAGGGATACAGTAAACCTGTAGTGAAGCATCGGAATCTATAACTAGTGTCACAGGAATTGTTGAAACATAGACAGTAAGAAGAGTCAGTCTACTTGTACTTAAGTAGGCATTGTGCCTTTTGTATTTAATTCCGATGCAATTTCACTGTTTCATCGTCAATAAGAAGGTCCAAGGGATACAGTACACCTGAAGTTAAGCATCGGAATCTATAACTAGTGTCACAGGAATGGTTCAATACATAGACAGTAGGAAGAGTCAGTCTACATGTACCTAAGTCAGCATTGTGCCTCTTGTATTTAATTCCGATGCAATTTCTGTTTTTAATCGTCAATAAGAAGGTCAGAGGGATACAGTAAACCTGAAGTGAAGCATCAGAATCTACAACTAGTGTCACAGGAGTGGTTCAAAACATAGACAGTAAGAAGAGTCAGACTACTTGTACTTAAGTGGGCATTGTGCTTTTGGTATTTAATTCCGATGCAATTTCTGTGTTTCATCGTCAATAAAAAGGTCCAAGGGATACAGTACACCTGAAGTGAAGCACCGGATTCTATAACTAGTGTCACAGGAATGGTTCAGATCTTAGACAGTAAGAAGAGTCAGTCTTCTTGTACTTAAGTCGGCATTGTGCCTTTTGTATTTAATTCCGATGAAATTTCTTTGTTTCATCGTCAATAAGAAGGTCCAAGGGATATAGTAAACCTGAAGTGAAGCATCGGAATCTATAACTAGTGTCACAGGATAGGTTCAAAACATAGACAGTAAGAAGAGTAACTCTTCTTGTACCTAAGTCGGCATTGTGCCTTTTGTATTTAATTCCGATTCAATTTCTGTGTTTCATTATCGATACAAAGGCCATTGGGATACAGTAATTCAGAAGTGAAGCATCGGAATCCATAACTAGTGTCACAGGAATGGTTCAAAACATAGACAGTAAGATGAGTCTGTCTTCTTGTACATAAGTCGGCATTGTGCCTTTTCTATTTAATTCCGATGTAATTTCTGTGTTTCACCTTCAATAGGAAGGTCAGAGGGTTACAGTAAACCTGAAGTGAAGCATCGGAATCATTAACTAGTGTCACAGGAATGGTTCAAAACATAGACAGTAAGACGAGTCAGTCTACTTGTACTTAAGTCGGCATTGTGCCTTTTGTATTTAATTCCGATGCAATTTCTGTGTTTCATCGTCAACAAGAAGGTCAGAGGGATACAGTAAACCTGAAGTGAAGCATCGGAATCTATAACTAGTGTCACAGGAATGGTTCAAAACATAGACAGTAGGAAGAGTCACTCTTCTTGTACTTGAGTCGGCATTGTGCCTTTTGTATTTATTTCCGTTGCAATTTCTGTGTTTCATCGTCAATAAGAATGTCAGAGAGATACAGAAACCTGAATTGAAGCATCGGAATCTATAACTAGTTTCACAGGAATGGTTCAAAACATAGACAGTAGGAAGAGTCATTCTTCTTGTACTTAAGTCGGCATTGTGCCTTTTCTATTTAATTCCGATGCAATTTCTGTGATTCATCGTCAATAAGAAGGTCAGAGGGAGACAGAAAAACCTGAAGTGAATCATCGGAATCTACAACTAGTGTCACAGGAATGGTTCAAAACATAGACAGTAGGAAGAGTCAGTCTACATGTACTTAAGTCGGCATTGTGCCTTTTGTATTTAATTCCGATGCAATTTCTATGTTTCGTCGTCAATACGAAGGTCAGAGGGATACAGTAAACCTGAAGTGAAGCATCAGAATCTATAACTAGTGTCACAGGAATGGTTCAAAGCATAGACAGTAAGACGAGTCAGTCTACTTGTACTTAAGTCGGCATTGTGCCTTTTGTATTTAATTCCGATGCAATTTCTGTGTTTCATCGTCAATAAGAAGGTCCAAGGGATGCAGTTCACCTGAAGTGAAGCATCGAAATCTATAACTAGTGTCACAGGAATGGTTCAAATCATAGACAGTAAGAAGAGTCAGTTTTCTTGTAATTAAGTCAGCATTGTGCCTTTTCTATTTAATTCCGATGCAATTTCTGTGTTTCATCGTCACTAAGAAGGTCAGAGGGATACAGTAAACCTGAAGTGAAGCATCGGAATCTATAACTAGTGTCACAGGAATGGTTCAAAACATAGACAAGAGGAAGGGTCAGTCTTCTCGTACTTAAGACGGCATTGTGCCTTTTCTATTTAATTCCGATGCAATTTCTGTGTTTCATCGCCAATAAGAAGGTCAGAGGGATACAGTCTACCTGAAGTGAGTCATCGGAATCTATAACTAGTGTCACAGGAATGGTTCAAAACATAGACAGTAGGAGGAGTCAGTCTACATGTATCTAAGTCGGCATTGTGCCTTTTGTATTTGATTCCGATGCAATTTCTGTTTTTAATCGTCAATAAGAAGGTCAGAGGGATATAGTAAACCTGAAGTGAAGCGTCAGAATCTATAACTAGTGTCACAGGAGTGGTTCAAAACATAGACAGTAAGAAGAGTCAGACTACTTGTACTTAAGTCGGCATTGTGCCTTTGGTATTTAATTCCGATGCAATTTCTGTGTTTCATCGTCAATAAGAAGGTCCAAGGGATACAGTACACCTGAAGTGAAGCACCGGATTCTATAACTAGTGTCACAGGAATGGTTCAAATCTTAGACAGTAAGAGGAGTCAGTCTTCTTGTACTTAAGTCAGCATTGTGCCTTTTCTATTTAATTCCGATGCAATTTCTGTGTTTCATCGCCAATAAGAAGGTCAGAGGGATACAGTAAACATATAGTAAAGCATCGGAATCTAAAACTGGTCTCACAGAAAATGTTCACAACATAGTCAGTAAGAAGAGTCAGTCTTCTTGTACTTAAGTCGGCATTGTGCCTTTTGTATTTAATTCCCATGCAATTTCTGTGTTTCATCGTCAATAAAAAGGTCAGAGGGATACAGTAAACCTGAAGTGAAGCATCGGAATCTATAACTAGTGTCACAGGAATCGTTGAAAACATAGACAGTAGGAAGAGTCAGTCTTCTTCTACTTGAGTCGGCATTGTGCCTCTTGTATTTATATCCGATGCAATTTCTGTGTATCATCGTCAAAACGAAGGTCAGAGGGATACAGTAAACCTGAAGTGAAGCATCGGAATCTATAACTAGTGTCACAGGAATGGTTCAAAACATAGACAGTAGGAAGAGTCAGTCTTCTTGTACTTAAGTCGACATTGTGCCTTTTGTATTTAATTCCGATGAAATTTCTTTGTGTCATCGTCAATAAGAAGGTCCAAGGGATACAGTAAACCTGAAGTGAAGCATCGGAATCTATAACTAGTGTCACAGGAATGGTTCAAAACATAGACAGTAGGAAGAGTCAGTCTTCTTCTACTTGAGTCGGCATTGTGCCTTTTGTATTTATTTCCGTTGCAATTTCTGTGTTTCATCGTCAATAAGAATGTCAGAGAGATACAGAGACCTGAATTGAAGCATCGGAATCTATAACTAGTGTCACAGGAATGGTTCAAAACATAGACAGTTGGTAAGAGTCATTCTTCTTGTACTTAAGTCGGCATTGTGCCTTTTCTATTTAGTTCCGATGCCATTTCTGTGTTTCATCGTCAATAAGAAGGTCAGAGGGAGACAGAAAAACCTGAAGTGAATCATCGGAATCTACAACTAGTGTCACAGGAATGGTTCAAAACATAGACAGTAGGAAGAGTCAGTCTACATGTACTTAAGTCGGCATTGTGCCTTTTGTATGTAATTCCGATGCAATATCTGTGTTTCATCGTCAATACGAAGGTCAGAGGGATACAGTAAACCTGAAGTGTAGCATCAGAATCTATAACTAGTGTCACAGGAATGGTTCAAAACATAGACAGTAAGACGAGTCAGTCTACTTGTACTTAAGTCGGCATTGTGCCTTTTGTATTTAATTCCGATGCAATTTCCGTGTTTCATCGTCAATAAGAAGGTCCAAGGGATACAGTTCGACTGAAGTGAAGCATCGAAATCTATAACTAGTGTCACAGGAATGGTTCAAATCATAGACAGTAAGAAGAGTCAGTCTTCTTGTAATTAAGTCAGCATTGTGCCTTTTCTATTTAATTCCGATGCAATTTCTGTGTTTCATCGTCAATAAGAAGGTCAGAGGGATACAGTAAACCTGAAGTGAAGCATCGGAATCTATAACTAGTGTCACAGGAATGGTTCAAAACATAGACAAGAGGAAGGGTCAGTCTTCTCGTACTTAAGTCGGCATTGCGCCTTTTCTATTTAATTCCGATGCAATTTCTGTGTTTCATCGCCAATAAGAAGATCAGAGGGATACAGTCAACCTGAGGTGAGTCATCGGAATCTATAACTAGTGTCACAGGAATGGTTCAAAACATAGACAGTAGGAAGAGTCAGTCTACATGTACCTAAGTCGGCATTGTGCCTTTTGTATTTAATTCCGATGCAATTTCTGTGTTTCATCGTCAATAAGAAGGTCCAAGGGATACAGTACACCTGAAGTGAAGCACCGGATTCTATAACTAGTGTCACAGGAATGGTTCAAATCTTAGACAGTAAGAAGAGTCAGTCTTCTTGTACTTAAGTCAGCATTGTGCCTTTTCTATTTAATTCCGATGCAATTTCTGTGTTTGATCGCCAATAAGAAGGTCAGAGGGATACAGTAAACAGATAGTGAAGCATCGGAATCTAAAACTGGTCTCACAGAAAATGTTCACAACATAGTCAGTAAGAAGAGTCAGTCTACATGTACCTAAGTCGGCATTGTGCCTTTTGTATTTATTTCCGTTGCAATTTCTGTCTTTCATCGTCAATAACAATGTCAGAGAGATACAGAAACCTGAATTGAAGCATCGGAATGTATAACTAGTGTCACAGGAGTGGTTCAAAACATAGACAGTAGGAAGAGTCATTCTTCTTGTACTTAAGTCGGCATTGTGCCTTTTCTATTTAATTCCGATGCCATTTCTGTGTTTCATCGTCAATAAGAAGGTCAGAGGGAGACAGAAAAAACTGAAGTGAATCATCGGAATCTACAACTAGTGTCACAGGAATGGTTCAAACATAGACAGTAGGAAGAGTCTGTCTACATGTACTTAAGTCGGCATTGTGCCTTTTGTATTTAATTCCGATGCAATTTCTGTGTTTCATCGTCAATACGAAGGTCAGAGGGATACAGTAAACCCGAAGTGAAGCATCAGAATCTATAACTAGTGTCACAGGAATGGTTCAAAACATAGACAGTAAGACGAGTCAGTCTACTTGTACTTAAGTCGGCATTGTGCCTTTTGTATTTAATTCCGATGCAATTTCTGTGTTTCATCGTCAATAAGAAGTCCAAGGGATACAGTTGACCTGAAGTGAAGCATCGAAATCTATAACTAGTGTCACAGGAATGGTTCAAATCATAGACAGTAAGAAGAGTCAGTCTTCTTGTAATTAAGTCAGCATTGTGCCTTTTCTATTTAATTCCGATGCAATTTCTGTGTTTCATCGTCAATAATAAGGTCAGAGGGATACAGTCAACCTGAAGTGAGTCATCGGAATCTATAACTAGTGTCACAGGAATGGTTCAAAACATAGACAGTAGGAAGAGTCAGTCTTTATGTACACAGGAGTGGTTCAAAACATAGACAGTAAGAAGAGTCAGACTACTTGTACTTAAGTCGGCATTGTGCCTTTGGTATTTAATTCCGCTGAAATTTCTGTGTTTCATCGTCAATAAGAAGGTCCAAGGGATACAGTACACCTGAAGTGAAGCACCAGATTCTGTAACTAGTGTCACAGAAAATGTTCACAACATAGTCTGTAAGAACAGTCAGTCTTCTTGTACTTAAGTCGGCATTGTGCCTTTTGTATTTAATTACCATGCAATTTCTGTGTTTCATCGTCAATAAAAAGGTCAGAGGGATACAGTAAACCTGAAGTGAAGCATCGGAATCTATAACTAGTGTCACAGGAATCGTTCAGAACATTGACAGTAAGAAGAGTAACTCTTCTTGTACCTAAGTCGGCATTGTGCCTTTTGTATTTAATTCCGATGCAATTTCTGTGTTTCATCATCGATACGAAGGCCATAGGGATACAGTAAACCAGAAGTGAAGCATCGGAATCTATAACTAGTGTCACAGGAATGGTTCAAATCATAGATATTAAGAAGAGTCAGTCTTCTTGTAATTAAGTCAGCATTGTGCCTTTTCTATTTAATTCCGATGCTATTTCTGTTTTTCATCGTCGATAAGAACGTCCAAGGGATACAGTAAACCTGTAGTGAAGCATCGGAATCCATAACTAGTGTCACAGGAATTGTTGAAACATAGACAGTAAGAAGAGTCAGTCTACTTGTACTTAAGTAGGCATTGTGCCTTTTGTATTTAATTCCGATGCAATTTCACTGTTTCATCGTCAATAAGAAGGTCCAAGGGATACAGTACACCTGAAGTTAAGCATCGGAATCTATAACTAGTGTCACAGGAATGGTTCAAAACATAGACAGTAGAAGAGTCAGTCTACATGTACCTAAGTCAGCATTGTGCCTCTTGTATTTAATTCCGATGCAATTTCTGTTTTTAATCGTCAATAAGAAGGTCAGAGGGATACAGTAAACCTGAAGTGAAGCACCGGATTCTATAACTAGTGTCACAGGAATGGTTCAAATCTTAGACAGTAAGAAGAGTCAGTCTTCTTGTACTTAAGTCGGCATTGTGCCTTTTGTATTTAATTCCGATGCAATTTCTGTGTTTCATCGTCAATACGAAGGTCTGAGGGATACAGTAAACCTGAAGTGAAGCATCAGAATCTATAACTAGTGTCACAGGAATGGTTCAAAACATAGACAGTAAGACGAGTCAGTCTACTTGTACTTAAGTCGGCATTGTGCCTTTTGTATTTAATTCCGATGCAATTTCTGTGTTTCATCGTCAATAAGAAGTCCAAGGGATACAGTTGACCTGAAGTGAAGCATCGAAATCTATAACTAGTGTCACAGGAATGGTTCAAATCATAGACAGTAAGAAGAGTCAGTCTTCTTGTAATTAAGTCAGCATTGTGCCTTTTCTATTTAATTCCGATGCAATTTCTGTGTTTCATCGTCAATAATAAGGTCAGAGGGATACAGTCAACCTGAAGTGAGTCATCGGAATCTATAACTAGTGTCACAGGAATGGTTCAAAACATAGACAGTAGGAAGAGTCAGTCTTTATGTACACAGGAGTGGTTCAAAACATAGACAGAAAGAAGAGTCAGACTACTTGTACTTAAGTCGGCATTGTGCCTTTGGTATTTAATTCCGCTGAAATTTCTGTGTTTCATCGTCAATAAGAAGGTCCAAGGGATACAGTACACCTGAAGTGAAGCACCAGATTCTGTAACTAGTGTCACAGAAAATGTTCACAACATAGTCTGTAAGAACAGTCAGTCTTCTTGTACTTAAGTCGGCATTGTGCCTTTTGTATTTAATTCCCATGCAATTTCTGTGTTTCATCGTCAATAAAAAGGTCAGAGGGATACAGTAAACCTGAAGTGAAGCATCGGAATCTATAACTAGTGTCACAGGAATCGTTCAGAACATTGACAGTAAGAAGAGTAACTCTTCTTGTACCTAAGTCGGCATTGTGCCTTTTGTATTTAATTCCGATGCAATTTCTGTGTTTCATCATCGATACGAAGGCCATAGGGATACAGTAAACCAGAAGTGAAGCATCGGAATCTATAACTAGTGTCACAGGAATGGTTCAAATCATAGATATTAAGAAGAGTCAGTCTTCTTGTAATTAAGTCAGCATTGTGCCTTTTCTATTTAATTCCGATGCTATTTCTGTTTTTCATCGTCGATAAGAACGTCCAAGGGATACAGTAAACCTGTAGTGAAGCATCGGAATCCATAACTAGTGTCACAGGAATTGTTGAAACATAGACAGTAAGAAGAGTCAGTCTACTTGTACTTAAGTAGGCATTGTGCCTTTTGTATTTAATTCCGATGCAATTTCACTGTTTCATCGTCAATAAGAAGGTCCAAGGGATACAGTACACCTGAAGTTAAGCATCGGAATCTATAACTAGTGTCACAGGAATGGTTCAAAACATAGACAGTAGAAGAGTCAGTCTACATGTACCTAAGTCAGCATTGTGCCTCTTGTATTTAATTCCGATGCAATTTCTGTTTTTAATCGTCAATAAGAAGGTCAGAGGGATACAGTCAACCTGAAGTGAAGCACCGGATTCTATAACTAGTGTCACAGGAATGGTTCAAATCTTAGACAGTAAGAAGAGTCAGTCTTCTTGTACTTAAGTCGGCATTGTGCCTTTTGTATTTAATTCCGATGCAATTTCTGTGTTTCATCGTCAATACGAAGGTCAGAGGGATACAGTAAACCTGAAGTGAAGCATCAGAATCTATAACTAGTGTCACAGGAATGGTTCAAAACATAGACAGTAAGACGAGTCAGTCTACTTGTACTTAAGTCGGCATTGTGCCTTTTGTATTTAATTCCGATGCAATTTCTGTGTTTCATCGTCAATAAGAAGGTCCAAGGGATACAGTTGACCTGAAGTGAAGCATCGAAATCTACAACTAGTGTCACAGGAATGGTTCAAATCATAGACAGTAAGAAGAGTCAGTCTTCTTGTAATTGAGTCAGCATTGTGCCTTTTCTATTTAATTCCGATGCAATTTCTGTGTTTCATCGTCAATAATAAGGTCAGAGGGATACAGTCAACCTGACGTGAGTCATCGGAATCTATAACTAGTGTCACAGGAATGGTTCAAAACATAGACAGTAGGAAAAGTCAGTCTTTATGTACACAGGAGTGGTTCAAAACATAGACAGTAAGAAGAGTCAGACTACTTGTACTTAAGTCGGCATTGTGCCTTTGGTATTTAATTCCGCTGAAATTTCTGTGTTTCATCGTCAATAAGAAGGTCCAAGGGATACAGTACACCTGAAGTGAAGCACCAGATTCTATAACTAGTGTCACAGAAAATGTTCACAAAATAGTCTGTAAGAACAGTCAGTCTTCTTGTACTTAAGTCGGCATTGTGCCTTTTGTATTTAATTCCCATGCAATTTCTGTGTTTCATCGTCAATAAAAAGGTCAGAGGGATACAGTAAACCTGAAGTGAAGCATCGGAATCTATAACTAGTGTCACAGGAATCGTTCAGAACATAGACAGTAAGAAGAGTAACTCTTCTTGTACCTAAGTCGGCATTGTGCCTTTTGTATTTAATTCCGATGCAATTTCTGTGTTTCATCATCGATACGAAGGCCATAGGGATACAGTAAACCAGAAGTGAAGCATCGGAATCTATAACTAGTGTCACAGGAATGGTTCAAATCTTAGACAGTAAGAAGAGTCAGTCTTCTTGTACTTAAGTCGGCATTGTGCCTTTTGTATTTAATTCCGATGAAATTTCTTTGTTTCATCGTCAATAAGAAGGTCCAAGGGATACAGTAAACCTGAAGTGAAGCATCGGAATCTATAACTAGTGTCACAGGATAGGTTCAAAACATAGACAGTAAGAAGAGTAACTCTTCTTGTACCTAAGTCGGCATTGTGCCTTTTGTATTTAATTCCGATTCAATTTCTGTGTTTCATTATCGATACGAAGGCCATTGGGATACAGTAAACCAGAAGTGAAGCATCGGAATCTATAACTAGTGTCACAGGAATGGTTCAAAACATAGACAGTAAGATGAGTCTGTCTTCTTGTACATAAGTCGGCATTGTGCCTTTTCTATTTAATTCCGATGTAATTTCTGTGTTTCACCTTCAATAGGAAGGTCAGAGGGTTACAGTAAACCTGAAGTGAAGCATCGGAATCATTAACTAGTGTCACAGGAATGGTTCAAAACATAGACAGTAAAAAGAATCAGTCTTCTTGTACATAAGTCGGCATTGTGCCTTTTCTATTTAATTCCAATGCAATTTCTGTGTTTCATCGTCAACAAGAAGGTCAGAGGGATACAGTAAACCTGAAGTGAAGCATCGGAATCTATAACTAGTGTCACAGGAATGGTTCAAAACATAGACAGTAGGAAGAGTCACTCTTCTTGTACTTGAGTCGGCATTGTGCCTTTTGTATTTATTTCCGTTGCAATTTCTGTGTTTCATCGTCAATAAGAATGTCAGAGAGATACAGAAACCTGAATTGAAGCATCGGAATCTATAACTAGTTTCACAGGAATGGTTCAAAACATAGACAGTAGGAAGAGTCATTCTTCTTGTACTTAAGTCGGCATTGTGCCTTTTCTATTTAATTCCGATGCAATTTCTGTGATTCATCGTCAATAAGAAGGTCAGAGGGAGACAGAAAAACCTGAAGTGAATCATCGGAATCTACAACTAGTGTCACAGGAATGGTTCAAAACATAGACAGTAGGAAGAGTCAGTCTACATGTACTTAAGTCGGCATTGTGCCTTTTGTATTTAATTCCGATGCAATTTCTATGTTTCGTCGTCAATACGAAGGTCAGAGGGATACAGTAAACCTGAAGTGAAGCATCAGAATCTATAACTAGTGTCACAGGAATGGTTCAAAGCATAGACAGTAAGACGAGTCAGTCTACTAGTACTTAAGTCGGCATTGTGCCTTTTGTATTTAATTCCGATGCAATTTCTGTGTTTCATCGTCAATAAGAAGGTCCAAGGGATGCAGTTCACCTGAAGTGAAGCATCGAAATCTATAACTAGTGTCACAGGAATGGTTCAAATCATAGACAGTAAGAAGAGTCAGTTTTCTTGTAATTAAGTCAGCATTGTGCCTTTTCTATTTAATTCCGATGCAATTTCTGTGTTTCATCGTCAATAAGAAGGTCAGAGGGATACAGTAAACCTGAAGTGAAGCATCGGAATCTATAACTAGTGTCACAGGAATGGTTCAAAACATAGACAAGAGGAAGGGTCAGTCTTCTCGTACTTAAGACGGCATTGTGCCTTTTCTATTTAATTCCGATGCAATTTCTGTGTTTCATCGCCAATAAGAAGGTCAGAGGGATACAGTCTACCTGAAGTGAGTCATCGGAATCTATAACTAGTGTCACAGGAATGGTTCAAAACATAGACAGTAGGAGGAGTCAGTCTACATGTACCTAAGTCGGCATTGTGCCTTTTGTATTTGATTCCGATGCAATTTCTGTTTTTAATCGTCAATAAGAAGGTCAGAGGGATATAGTAAACCTGAAGTGAAGCGTCAGAATCTATAACTAGTGTCACAGGAGTGGTTCAAAACATAGACAGTAAGAAGAGTCAGACTACTTGTACTTAAGTCGGCATTGTGCCTTTGGTATTTAATTCCGATGCAATTTCTGTGTTTCATCGTCAATAAGAAGGTCCAAGGGATACAGTACACCTGAAGTGAAGCACCGGATTCTATAACTAGTGTCACAGGAATGGTTCAAATCTTAGACAGTAAGAGGAGTCAGTCTTCTTGTACTTAAGTCAGCATTGTGCCTTTTCTATTTAATTCCGATGCAATTTCTGTGTTTCATCGCCAACAAGAAGGTCAGAGGGATACAGTAAACATATAGTAAAGCATCGGAATCTAAAACTGGTCTCACAGAAAATGTTCACAACATAGTCAGTAAGAAGAGTCAGTCTTCTTGTACTTAAGTCGGCATTGTGCCTTTTGTATTTAATTCCCATGCAATTTCTGTGTTTCATCGTCAATAAAAAGGTCAGAGGGATACAGTAAACCTGAAGTGAAGCATCGGAATCTATAACTAGTGTCACAGGAATCGTTGAAAACATAGACAGTAGGAAGAGTCAGTCTTCTTCTACTTGAGTCGGCATTGTGCCTCTTGTATTTATATCCGATGCAATTTCTGTGTATCATCGTCAAAACGAAGGTCAGAGGGATACAGTAAACCTGAAGTGAAGCATCGGAATCTATAACTAGTGTCACAGGAATGGTTCAAAACATAGACAGTAGGAAGAGTCAGTCTTCTTGTACTTAAGTCGACATTGTGCCTTTTGTATTTAATTCCGATGAAATTTCTTTGTGTCATCGTCAATAAGAAGGTCCAAGGGATACAGTAAACCTGAAGTGAAGCATCGGAATCTATAACTAGTGTCACAGGAATGGTTCAAAACATAGACAGTAGGAAGAGTCAGTCTTCTTCTACTTGAGTCGGCATTGTGCCTTTTGTATTTATTTCCGTTGCAATTTCTGTGTTTCATCGTCAATAAGAATGTCAGAGAGATACAGAGACCTGAATTGAAGCATCGGAATCTATAACTAGTGTCACAGGAATGGTTCAAAACATAGACAGTTGGTAAGAGTCATTCTTCTTGTACTTAAGTCGGCATTGTGCCTTTTCTATTTAGTTCCGATGCCATTTCTGTGTTTCATCGTCAATAAGAAGGTCAGAGGGAGACAGAAAAACCTGAAGTGAATCATCGGAATCTACAACTAGTGTCACAGGAATGGTTCAAAACATAGACAGTAGGAAGAGTCAGTCTACATGTACTTAAGTCGGCATTGTGCCTTTTGTATGTAATTCCGATGCAATATCTGTGTTTCATCGTCAATACGAAGGTCAGAGGGATACAGTAAACCTGAAGTGTAGCATCAGAATCTATAACTAGTGTCACAGGAATGGTTCAAAACATAGACAGTAAGACGAGTCAGTCTACTTGTACTTAAGTCGGCATTGTGCCTTTTGTATTTAATTCCGATGCAATTTCCGTGTTTCATCGTCAATAAGAAGGTCCAAGGGATACAGTTCACCTGAAGTGAAGCATCGAAATCTATAACTAGTGTCACAGGAATGGTTCAAATCATAGACAGTAAGAAGAGTCAGTCTTCTTGTAATTAAGTCAGCATTGTGCCTTTTCTATTTAATTCCGATGCAATTTCTGTGTTTCATCGCCAATAAGAAGATCAGAGGGATACAGTCAACCTGAGGTGAGTCATCGGAATCTATAACTAGTGTCACAGGAATGGTTCAAAACATAGACAGTAGGAAGAGTCAGTCTACATGTACCTAAGTCGGCATTGTGCTTTTGTATTTAATTCCGATGCAATTTCTGTGTTTCATCGTCAATAAGAAGGTCCAAGGGATACAGTACACCTGAAGTGAAGCACCGGATTCTATAACTAGTGTCACAGGAATGGTTCAAATCTTAGACAGTAAGAAGAGTCAGTCTTCTTGTACTTAAGTCAGCATTGTGCCTTTTCTATTTAATTCCGATGCAATTTCTGTGTTTGATCGCCAATAAGAAGGTCAGAGGGATACAGTAAACAGATAGTGAAGCATCGGAATCTAAAACTGGTCTCACAGAAAATGTTCACAACATAGTCAGTAAGAAGAGTCAGTCTACATGTACCTAAGTCGGCATTGTGCCTTTTGTATTTATTTCCGTTGCAATTTCTGTCTTTCATCGTCAATAACAATGTCAGAGAGATACAGAAACCTGAATTGAAGCATCGGAATGTATAACTAGTGTCACAGGAATGGTTCAAAACATAGACAGTAGGAAGAGTCATTCTTCTTGTACTTAAGTCGGCATTGTGCCTTTTCTATTTAATTCCGATGCCATTTCTGTGTTTCATCGTCAATAAGAAGGTCAGAGGGAGACAGAAAAACCTGAAGTGAATCATCGGAATCTACAACTAGTGTCACAGGAATGGTTCAAACATAGACAGTAGGAAGAGTCAGTCTACATGTACTTAAGTCGGCATTGTGCCTTTTGTATTTAATTCCGATGCAATTTCTGTGTTTCATCGTCAATACGAAGGTCAGAGGGATACAGTAAACCTGAAGTGAAGCATCAGAATCTATAACTAGTGTCACAGGAATGGTTCAAAACATAGACAGTAAGACGAGTCAGTCTACTTGTACTTAAGTCGGCATTGTGCCTTTTGTATTTAATTCCGATGCAATTTCTGTGTTTCATCGTCAATAAGAAGTCCAAGGGATACAGTTGACCTGAAGTGAAGCATCGAAATCTATAACTAGTGTCACAGGAATGGTTCAAATCATAGACAGTAAGAAGAGTCAGTCTTCTTGTAATTAAGTCAGCATTGTGCCTTTTCTATTTAATTCCGATGCAATTTCTGTGTTTCATCGTCAATAATAAGGTCAGAGGGATACAGTCAACCTTGAGTGAGTCATCGGAATCTATAACTAGTGTCACAGGAATGGTTCAAAACATAGACAGTAGGAAGAGTCAGTCTTTATGTACACAGGAGTGGTTCAAAACATAGACAGTAAGAAGAGTCAGACTACTTGTACTTAAGTCGGCATTGTGCCTTTGGTATTTAATTCCGCTGAAATTTCTGTGTTTCATCGTCAATAAGAAGGTCCAAGGGATACAGTACACCTGAAGTGAAGCACCAGATTCTGTAACTAGTGTCACAGAAAATGTTCACAACATAGTCTGTAAGAACAGTCAGTCTTCTTGTACTTAAGTCGGCATTGTGCCTTTTGTATTTAATTCCCATGCAATTTCTGTGTTTCATCGTCAATAAAAAGGTCAGAGGGATACAGTAAACCTGAAGTGAAGCATCGGAATCTATAACTAGTGTCACAGGAATCGTTCAGAACATTGACAGTAAGAAGAGTAACTCTTCTTGTACCTAAGTCGGCATTGTGCCTTTTGTATTTAATTCCGATGCAATTTCTGTGTTTCATCATCGATACGAAGGCCATAGGGATACAGTAAACCAGAAGTGAAGCATCGGAATCTATAACTAGTGTCACAGGAATGGTTCAAATCATAGATATTAAGAAGAGTCAGTCTTCTTGTAATTAAGTCAGCATTGTGCCTTTTCTATTTAATTCCGATGCTATTTCTGTTTTTCATCGTCGATAAGAACGTCCAAGGGATACAGTAAACCTGTAGTGAAGCATCGGAATCCATAACTAGTGTCACAGGAATTGTTGAAACATAGACAGTAAGAAGAGTCAGTCTACTTGTACTTAAGTAGGCACTGTGCCTTTTGTATTTAATTCCGATGCAATTTCACTGTTTCATCGTCAATAAGAAGGTCCAAGGGATACAGTACACCTGAAGTTAAGCATCGGAATCTATAACTAGTGTCACAGGAATGGTTCAAAACATAGACAGTAGAAGAGTCAGTCTACATGTACCTAAGTCAGCATTGTGCCTCTTGTATTTAATTCCGATGCAATTTCTGTTTTTAATCGTCAATAAGAAGGTCAGAGGGATACAGTAAACCTGAAGTGAAGCACCGGATTCTATAACTAGTGTCACAGGAATGGTTCAAATCTTAGACAGTAAGAAGAGTCAGTCTTCTTGTACTTAAGTCGGCATTGTGCCTTTTGTATTTAATTCCGATGCAATTTCTGTGTTTCATCGTCAATACGAAGGTCAGAGGGATACAGTAAACCTGAAGTGAAGCATCAGAATCTATAACTAGTGTCACAGGAATGGTTCAAAACATAGACAGTAAGACGAGTCAGTCTACTTGTACTTAAGTCGGCATTGTGCCTTTTGTATTTAATTCCGATGCAATTTCTGTGTTTCATCGTCAATAAGAAGTCCAAGGGATACAGTTGACCTGAAGTGAAGCATCGAAATCTATAACTAGTGTCACAGGAATGGTTCAAATCATAGACAGTAAGAAGAGTCAGTCTTCTTGTAATTAAGTCAGCATTGTGCCTTTTCTATTTAATTCCGATGCAATTTCTGTGTTTCATCGTCAATAATAAGGTCAGAGGGATACAGTCAACCTGAAGTGAGTCATCGGAATCTATAACTAGTGTCACAGGAATGGTTCAAAACATAGACAGTAGGAAGAGTCAGTCTTTATGTACACAGGAGTGGTTCAAAACATAGACAGAAAGAAGAGTCAGACTACTTGTACTTAAGTCGGCATTGTGCCTTTGGTATTTAATTCCGCTGAAATTTCTGTGTTTCATCGTCAATAAGAAGGTCCAAGGGATACAGTACACCTGAAGTGAAGCACCAGATTCTGTAACTAGTGTCACAGAAAATGTTCACAACATAGTCTGTAAGAACAGTCAGTCTTCTTGTACTTAAGTCGGCATTGTGCCTTTTGTATTTAATTCCCATGCAATTTCTGTGTTTCATCGTCAATAAAAAGGTCAGAGGGATACAGTAAACCTGAAGTGAAGCATCGGAATCTATAACTAGTGTCACAGGAATCGTTCAGAACATTGACAGTAAGAAGAGTAACTCTTCTTGTACCTAAGTCGGCATTGTGCCTTTTGTATTTAATTCCGATGCAATTTCTGTGTTTCATCATCGATACGAAGGCCATAGGGATACAGTAAACCAGAAGTGAAGCATCGGAATCTATAACTAGTGTCACAGGAATGGTTCAAATCATAGATATTAAGAAGAGTCAGTCTTCTTGTAATTAAGTCAGCATTGTGCCTTTTCTATTTAATTCCGATGCTATTTCTGTTTTTCATCGTCGATAAGAACGTCCAAGGGATACAGTAAACCTGTAGTGAAGCATCGGAATCCATAACTAGTGTCACAGGAATTGTTGAAACATAGACAGTAAGAAGAGTCAGTCTACTTGTACTTAAGTAGGCATTGTGCCTTTTGTATTTAATTCCGATGCAATTTCACTGTTTCATCGTCAATAAGAAGGTCCAAGGGATACAGTACACCTGAAGTTAAGCATCGGAATCTACAACTAGTGTCACAGGAATGGTTCAAAACATAGACAGTAGAAGAGTCAGTCTACATGTACCTAAGTCAGCATTGTGCCTCTTGTATTTAATTCCGATGCAATTTCTGTTTTTAATCGTCAATAAGAAGGTCAGAGGGATACAGTAAACCTGAAGTGAAGCACCGGATTCTATAACTAGTGTCACAGGAATGGTTCAAATCTTAGACAGTAAGAAGAGTCAGTCTTCTTGTACTTAAGTCGGCATTGTGCCTTTTGTATTTAATTCCGATGCAATTTCTGTGTTTATCGTCAATACGAAGGTCAGAGGGATACAGTAAACCTGAAGTGAAGCATCAGAATCTATAACTAGTGTCACAGGAATGGTTCAAAACATAGACAGTAAGACGAGTCAGTCTACTTGTACTTAAGTCGGCATTGTGCCTTTTGTATTTAATTCCGATGCAATTTCTGTGTTTCATCGTCAATAAGAAGGTCCAAGGGATACAGTTGACCTGAAGTGAAGCATCGAAATCTACAACTAGTGTCACAGGAATGGTTCAAATCATAGACAGTAAGAAGAGTCAGTCTTCTTGTAATTGAGTCAGCATTGTGCCTTTTCTATTTAATTCCGATGCAATTTCTGTGTTTCATCGTCAATAATAAGGTCAGAGGGATACAGTCAACCTGACGTGAGTCATCGGAATCTATAACTAGTGTCACAGGAATGGTTCAAAACATAGACAGTAGGAAAAGTCAGTCTTTATGTACACAGGAGTGGTTCAAAACATAGACAGTAAGAAGAGTCAGACTACTTGTACTTAAGTCGGCATTGTGCCTTTGGTATTTAATTCCGCTGAAATTTCTGTGTTTCATCGTCAATAAGAAGGTCCAAGGGATACAGTACACCTGAAGTGAAGCACCAGATTCTATAACTAGTGTCACAGAAAATGTTCACAAAATAGTCTGTAAGAACAGTCAGTCTTCTTGTACTTAAGTCGGCATTGTGCCTTTTGTATTTAATTCCCATGCAATTTCTGTGTTTCATCGTCAATAAAAAGGTCAGAGGGATACAGTAAACCTGAAGTGAAGCATCGGAATCTATAACTAGTGTCACAGGAATCGTTCAGAACATAGACAGTAAGAAGAGTAACTCTTCTTGTACCTAAGTCGGCATTGTGCCTTTTGTATTTAATTCCGATGCAATTTCTGTGTTTCATCATCGATACAAAGGCCATAGGGATACAGTAAACCAGAAGTGAAGCATCGGAATCTATAACTAGTGTCACAGGAATGGTTCAAATCTTAGACAGTAAGAAGAGTCAGTCTTCTTGTACTTAAGTCGGCATTGTGCCTTTTGTATTTAATTCCGATGAAATTTCTTTGTTTCATCGTCAATAAGAAGGTCCAAGGGATACAGTAAACCTGAAGTGAAGCATCGGAATCTATAACTAGTGTCACAGGATAGGTTCAAAACATAGACAGTAAGAAGAGTAACTCTTCTTGTACCTAAGTCGGCATTGTGCCTTTTGTATTTAATTCCGATTCAATTTCTGTGTTTCATTATCGATACGAAGGCCATTGGGATACAGTAAACCAGAAGTGAAGCATCGGAATCTATAACTAGTGTCACAGGAATGGTTCAAAACATAGACAGTAAGATGAGTCTGTCTTCTTGTACATAAGTCGGCATTGTGCCTTTTCTATTTAATTCCGATGTAATTTCTGTGTTTCACCTTCAATAGGAAGGTCAGAGGGTTACAGTAAACCTGAAGTGAAGCATCGGAATCATTAACTAGTGTCACAGGAATGGTTCAAAACATAGACAGTAAAAAGAATCAGTCTTCTTGTACATAAGTCGGCATTGTGCCTTTTCTATTTAATTCCAATGCAATTTCTGTGTTTCATCGTCAACAAGAAGGTCAGAGGGATACAGTAAACCTGAAGTGAAGCATCGGAATCTATAACTAGTGTCACAGGAATGGTTCAAACATAGACAGTAGGAATAGTCACTCTTCTTGTACTTGAGTCGGCATTGTGCCTTTTGTATTTATTTCCGTTGCAATTTCTGTGTTTCATCGTCAATAAGAATGTCAGAGAGATACAGAAACCTGAATTGAAGCATCGGAATCTATAACTAGTGTCACAGGAATGGTTCAAAACATAGACAGTAGGAATAGTCATTCTTCTTGTACTTAAGTCGGCATTGTGCCTTTTCTATTTAATTCCGATGCCATTTCTGTGTTTCATCGTCAATAAGAAGGTCAGAGGGAGACAGAAAAACCTGAAGTGAATCATCGGAATCTACAACTAGTGTCACAGGAATGGCTCAAATCATAGACAGTAGGAAGTGTCAGTCTACATGTACTTAAGTCGGCATTGTGCCTTTTGTATTTAATTCCGATGCAATTTCTGTGTTTCATCGTCAATACGAAGGTCAGAGGGATACAGTAAACCTGAAGTGAAGCATCAGAATCTATAACTAGTGTCACAGGATTGGTTCAAAACATAGACAGTAAGAAGAGTCAGTCTTCTTGTAATTAAGTCAGCATTGTGCCTTTTCTATTAATTTCCGATACAATTTCTGTGATTCTTCGTCAATAAGAAGGTCAGAGGGATACAGTAAACCTGAAGTGAAGCATCGGAATCTATAACTAGTGTCACAGGAATGGTTCAAAACATAGACAATAGGAAGGGTCAGTCTTCTCGTACTTAAATCGGCATTGTGCCTTTTCTATTTAATTCCGATGCAATTTCTGTGTTTCATCGCCAATAAGAGGGTCTGAGGGATACAGTCAACCTGAAGTGAGTCATCGGAATCTATAACTAGTGTCACAGGAATGGTTCAAAACATAGGCAGTAGGAAGAGTCAGTCTACATGTACCTAAGTCGGCGTTGTGCCTTTTGTATTTAATTCCGATGCAATTTCTGTTTTCAATCGTCAATAAGACGGTCAGAGGGGTACAGTAAACCTGAAGTGAAGCATCAGAATCTATAACTAGTGTCACAGGAGTGGTTCAAAACATAGACAGTAAGAAGAGTCAGACTACTTGTACTTAAGTCGGCATTGTGCCTTTGGTATTTAATTCCGATGAAATTTCTGTGTTTCATCGTCAATAAGAAGGTCCAAGGGATACAGTACACCTGAAGTGAAGCACCGGATTCTATAACTAGTGTCACAGGAATGGTTCAAATCTTAGACAGTAAGAAGAGTCAGTCTTCTTGTACTTAAGTCAGCATTGTGCCTTTTCTATTTAATTCCGATGCAATTTCTGTGTTTCATCGCCAATAAGAAGGTCAGAGGGATACAGTAAACATATAGTGAAGCATCGGAATCTAAAACTGGTCTCACAGAAAATGTTCACAACATAGTCAGTAAGAAGAGTCAGTCTTCTTGTACTTAAGTCGGCATTGTGCCTTTTGTATTTAATTCCCATGCAATTTCTGTGTTTCATCGTCAATAAAAAGGTCAGAGGGAGACAGTAAACCTGAAGTGAAGCATCGGAATCTATAACTAGTGTCACAGGAATCGTTCAAAACATAGACAGTAGGAAGAGTCAGTCTTCTTCTACTTGAGTCGGCATTGTGCCTCTTGTATTTATATCCAATGCGATTTCTGTGTATCATCGTCAAAAAGAAGGTCAGAGGGATACAGTAAACCTGAAGTGAAGCATCGGAATCTATAACTAGTGTCACAGGAATGGTTCAAAACATAGACAATACGAAGGGTCAGTCTTCTTGTACTTAAGTCGGCTTTGTGCCTTTTCTATTTAATTCCGATGCAATTTCTGTGTTTCGTCGTCAATAAGAAGGTTCAAGGGATACAGTAAACCTGAAGTGAAGCATCGGAATCTATAACTAGTGTCACAGGAATTGTTCAAACATAGACAGTAAGAAGAGTCAGTCTTCTTGTACTTAAGTCGGCATTGTGCCTTTTGTATTTAATTCCGATGAAATTTCTTTGTTTCATCGTCAATAAGAAGGTCCAAGGGATACAGTAAACCTGAAGTGAAGCATCGGAATCTACAACTAGTGTCACAGGAAAGGTTCAAAACATAGACAGTAAGAAGAGTAACTCTGCTTGTACCTGAGTCGGCATTGTGCCTTTTGTATTTAATTCCGATGCAATTTCTGTGTTTCATCATCGATACGAAGGCCATAGGGATACAGTAAACCAGAAGTGAAGCATCGGAATCTATAACTAGTGTCACAGGAATGGTTCAAAACATAGACAGTAGGAAGAGTCAGTCTTCTTGTACTTAAGTCGGCATTGTGCCTTTTCTATTTAATTCCGATGCAATTTCTGTGTTTCGTCGTCAATAAGAAGGTCCGAGGGATACAGTAAACCCGAAGCGAAGCATCGGAATCTATACCTAGTGTCAGAGGAATGGTTCAAACATAGACAGTAAGATGAGTCAGTCTTCCTGTACATAAGTCGGCATTGTGCCATTTGTTTCTAATTCCGATGCAATTTCTGTGTTTCATCGTTAATAAGAAGGTCAGAGGGTTACAGTAAACTTGAAGTGAAGCATCGGAGTCTATAACTAGTGTCACAGAAATGGTTCATAACATAGACAATTGGAAGGGTCAGTCTTCTTGGACATAAGTCGGCATTGTGCCTTTTCCATTTAATTCCGATGCAATTTCTGTGTTTCGTCGTCAATAAGAAAGTCCAAGGGATACAGTAAACCTGAAGTGAAGCATCGGAATCTATAACTAGTGTCACAGGAATGTTTCAAAACATAGACAGCAAGAAGAGTCAGTCCTCTTGTACTTAAGTCGGCATTGTGCTTTTTGTATCTAATTCCGATGCAATTTCTGTGTTTCATCGTCAATAAGAAGGTCCGAGGGATACAATAAACCTGAGATAAAGCAGCGGAATCTATAACTAGTGTCACAGGAATGGTTCAAAGCATAGACAGTAGGAAGAGTCAGTCTTCTTGTACTTAAGACGTAAGTCGACATTGTGCCTTTTCTATTTAATTCCGATGCAATTCCTGTGTTTCGTCGTCAATAAGAAAGTCCAAGGGATACAGTAAACCTGAAGTGAAGCATCGGAATCTCTAACTAGTGTCACCGGAATGGTTCAAAACATAGACAGTAATATGAGTCAGTCTTCTTGTACATAAGTCGGCATTATGCCTTTTGAGTATAATTCCGACGCAATTTCTGTGTCTCATCGTCAATATGAAGGTCCAAGGGACACAGTAAACCTGAAGTAAAACATCGGAATCTAGAACTGGTCTCACAGGAAAGGTTCAAGATATAGACAGTAAGAAGAGTCAGTCTTCTTGTACTTAAGTCGGCATTTTGATTTTATATTTAATTCCGATGCAATTTCTGTGTTTCATCGTCAATAAGAAGATCCAAGGGATACAGTAAACCTGAAGTAGAGCATCGGAATCTAAAACTGGTCTCACAGTAAAGATTCAGAATATAGACAGTAAGAAGAGTCAGTCTTCATGTACTTAAGTCGGCATTGTGCCTTTTGTATTTAATTCCGATGCAATTTCTGGGTTTTATCGTCAATAAGAAGGTCCAAGGGAAACAGTAAACCTAAAGTAAAGACTCGGAATCTAAAACTAGTCACACAGGAAAGGTTCAAAACATAGATTGTAAGAAGAGTCAGTCTTCTTGTTTTTAAGTGGGCATTGTGCC
Organism: Schistocerca americana; assembly: GCF_021461395.2. Classification (NCBI taxonomy): domain Eukaryota; kingdom Metazoa; phylum Arthropoda; class Insecta; order Orthoptera; family Acrididae; genus Schistocerca; species Schistocerca americana. The sequence goes on from NC_060124.1 coordinate 646,887,307, forward strand.
TTCTGTATTTAATTCCGCCGCAATTTCTGTGTTTCATCATCAATAAGAAAGACCAAGGTATACGGTAAACCTGACGTGAAGCATCGGAATCAAAACTGGACTCACAGGAATGGTTCAAAACATACGCAGTAAGAAGAGTCATTCTTCTTGTACTAAAGTCGACTTTGTGCCTTTTCATTTTATTATGATGCAATTTCTGTGTTTCATCGTCAATAAGCAGGTCCAAGGGATACAGTAAACCTGAAGTGAAGCATTGGAATCAAAACTGGTCTCACAGGATAGGTACAAATCATAGAATGTAAGAAGAGTCAGTCCTCTTGTATTTAAGTTGGCATTGTCCCTTTGGTATTTAATTCCGATGCCATTTCTGTGTTTCATCGTCAATTAGAAGGTCCAAGAGATACATTAAACCTGAAATGAAGAATCGGAATCTAAAACTGGTCTGACAGGACAGGTTCAAAACATAGACCGTAAGAAGAATCAATCTTCTTGCACTTAAGTCGGCATTATGCCTTTTGAGTATCATTCCGACGCAATTTCTGTGTCTCATAGTCAATATGAAGGTCCAAGGGACACAGTAAACCTGAAGTAAAACATCGGAATCTAAAACTGGTCTCACAGGAAAGGTTCAAGATATAGACAGTAATAAGAGTCAGTCTTCTTGTACTTAAGTCGGCATTTTGATTTTGTATTTAATTCCGATGCAATTTATGCGTTTCATCGTTGATAAGAAGGTCCAAGGGATACAGTAAACCTTAGGTGAAGCATCGGAAACTAAAACTGGTCTCACAGGTAAGGTTCAAAACATAGACTGTAAGATGAGTCAGTCTTCTTGTACTTAAGTCGCCATTGTGCATTTTGTATTTAATTCCGATACAATTTCTGGGTTTTATCGTCAATAAGAAAGTCCAAGGGATACGGTAAACCTGATGTGAAGCATCGGAATCAAGACTGGTCTCACAGGAATGGTTCAAAACGTAGATAGTAAGAAGAGTCAGTCTTCTTGTACTAAGGTCGGCATTGTGCATTTTGTATTTTATTCTGATGCAAGTTCTGTGTTTCATCGTCAATAAGAAGGTCCGACAGATACAGTAAACCTGAAATGAAGCATCGGAATCTGACTGGTCTTACAGGAAAGGTTCAAAACGTGGACAGTAAGGAGAGTCGGTCTTCTTGTACTTAAGTTGGCATTGTGCATTTTGTATTTCATTCCGATGCAATTTCTGTGTTTCATCGCCAATAATAAGGTCCAAAGGATACAGTAAAGCAAAAATGAAGCTACGGAAACTAAAACTGGTCTCACAGGAAAGGTTCAGAACATAGACAGTACGAAGAGTCAGTCTTCTTGTACTTAAGTCGGCATTGTGACTTTTGTATTTAATTCCGATGCAATTTCTGTGTTTCGCTGTCAAAAAGAAGGTCCAAGGGATACAGTAAACCTGAAGTGAAGCTTCGATTTCTAAATCTGGTCTCACATGAAAGGTTCATAACATAGACAGTAAGAAGAGTCTGTCTTCTTGTACCTAAGTTGGCATTGTGCCTTTTGTATTTAATTCCGATGCAAATTTCTGTGTTTCATCGTCAATAAGCAGGTCCAAGGGATACAGTAAACCTGAAGTGAAGCATCGGAATCTAAAACTGGCCTCACAGGAAAGGTACAAATCAAAGAATGTAAGAAGTGTCAGTCCTCTTGTACTTACGTCGGCATTGTGCTTATTGTATTTAAATTCCGATGCAATTTCTAGGTTTTATCGTCAATAAGAAGGTCCAAGGGATACAGTAAACCTGAAGTAAAGCATCGGAATCTAAAACTTTTCTCCCAGGTAAGGTACCAATCATAGACAGTAAGAAGAGTCAGTCTTCATGTGCTTAATTCGGCATTGTGCGTATTGTTTTTAATTCCGAGGAAATTTCTGTGTTTCATCGTCAATAAGATGGTCCAAGGAATACAGTGAACCTGAAATGAAGCATCGGAGTCTAAAACTGGTCTAACAGGAAAGGTTCAAATCATAGAATGTAAGAAGAGTCAATCCTCTTGTACTTAAGTCGGCATTGTGCCTTTTGCATTTAGTTCCGATGCAATTTCTGTGTTTCATCGTCAATAAGAAGGTCCAAGGGATACAGTAAACCTGAAGTAAACCATCGGAATCTGAAACTGGTCTCACAGGAAGGGTTCAAATCATAGACAGTAAGAAGTGTCAGTCTTCTTGTACTTCAGTCGGCATTGTGTTTTTTGTATTTAATTCCGATGTAATTTCTGTGTTTCATCGTCAATAAGAATGTCGAAGGGATACAGTAAATCTGAAGTGAAGCATCGGAATCAAAACTGGTCTCTCAGGAAAGGTTCAAAGCATAGACTGTAAGAAGAGTCAGTCTTCTTTTACTTAAGTCGGCATTTTTCATTTTGTATTTAATTCCGATGCAATTTCTGTGTTTCATCGTCAATACGAATCTCCAAGGGATACCGTAAACCAGAAATTAAGCATCGGAAACTAAAACTGGTCTCACAGGAATGGTTCAAAGCACAGACAGTAAGAAGAGTCAGTCTTCTTGTACTAAAGTCGGCATTGTGCCTTTTGTATTTAATTTCGATGCGATTTCTGTGTTTCATCGACAATAAGAATGTCCAAGGGATACAGTAAACTAGAAATGAAGCATAGGAATCTAAATCTGGTCTCACAGGAAAGGTTCAAATCATAGAATGTAAGAAGAGTCAGTCCTCTTGTACTAAAGTCGGCATTGTGCCTTTTGTACTTAATTCCGATCCAATTTCTGTGTTTCATGGTCAATAAGAAGGTACAAGGGATACAGTAAACCTGAAGTGAAGCTTCGGAATCAATACTGGTCTCACAGCTAAGGTTCAAAACATAGACAGTAAGCAGAGTCAGTCTTCTTGTACTTAAGTCAGCATTGTGCATTTGTATTTAATTCCGATGCAATTTCTGTGTTTCATCGTCAATAAGAAGGTCCAAGGGATACAGTAACCCTGAATTGAAACATTGGAATCTGAAACTGGTCTCACAGGGAAGGTTCAAAACATAGACAGCAAGAAGAGACAGTCTTCTTGTATTTACATCGTCATTGTGCCTTTTGTATTTAATTCCATTGCAATTTCTGTGTTTCATCGTCAATAAGAAGGTCCAAGTAATACAGTAAACCTGAAGTGAAGCTTCGGAATCAAAAATGGTCTCACAGCTAAGGTTCAAAACATAGACAGGAAGAAGAGTCAGTCTCCTTGTACTTAAGTAGGCATTTAGATTTTGTATTTAATTCCAAAGCAATTTCTGTGCTTCATCGTCAGTAAGAAGGTCCAAGTGATACAGTAAAACTGAAGTAAACCATCGGAATCTGAAACTGGTCTCACAGGAAAGGTTCAAAGCATGGGCAGTAAGAAGAGTCAGTCTTCATGTACTTAAACCGGCATTGTGCCTTTTGTATTTAATTCCGGTGCAATTTCTGTGTTTCTTCGTCAACAAGAAGGTCCAATGGATACAGTAAACCGGAAATGAAGCATAGGAATCTGAAACTGGTCTCACAGGAAAGGTTCAAATCGTAGACTGTAAGAAGAGTCAGTCTTCTTTTACTTAAGTCGGCATTTAGCATTTTGTATTTAATTCCGATGCCATTTCTGTGTTTCATCGTCAATAAGAATGTCCAAGGGATACAGTAAACCAGAAATGAGGCATCGGAAACTAAAACTGGTCTCACAGGAATGGTTCAAAACATAGACAGTAAGAAGAGTCAATCTTCTTGTACTAAAGTCGGCATTGTGCCTTTTGTATTTGATTTCGATGCAATTCCTGTGTTTCATCGTCAATAAGATTGTCCAAGGGATACAGTAAACTAGAAATGAAGCATAGGAATCTAAATCTGGTCACACAGGAAAGGTTCAAAACATAGACAGCAAGAAGAGTCAGTCTTCTTGTTTTTAAGTGGGCATTGTGCCTTTTGTATTTAATTCCGACGCAATTTCGGTGTTTCATCGTCAATAAGAAAGTCCAAGAGATACGTTAAACCTGAAGTGAAGCATCGGAATCAAAACTGGTCTCACAGGAATGGTTCAAAACATAGACAGTAAGAAGAGTCAGTCTTCTTGTCCTAAAGTCGGCATTGTGCCTTTTGTATTTAATTCCGATGCAATTTCTGTGTTTCATCGTCAATATGAAGAATCAAGGACACAGTAAACCTGAAGTGGAGCATCATAATGAAAACTGCTCTCAGAGGATAGGTTCAAATCATAGAATGTAAGAAGAGTCAGTCCTCTTGTACTTAAGCCGGCATTGTGCCTTTTGTATTTAATTACGACGCAATTTCTGTGTTTCATCGTCAATAACAAGGTCCACGGGATACATCAAACCTGAAATGAGGAATCGGAATCTGAAACTGGTCTCACACTAAAGGTTCAAAACATAGACCGTAAGAAGAGTCAGTCTTCTTGTACTTAAGTCCGCATTGTGCCTTTTGTATATAATTCCGACGCAATTTCTGTGTTTCATCGTCAATATGAGGGTCCAAGGGATACAGTAAACCTGAATTAAATATCGGAATCTGTAACTGGTCTCACAGGAAAGCTTCAAAATATGGACAGTAAGATGAGTCAGTCTCCTTGTACTTAAGTCGGCATTTAGATTTTGTATTTAATTCCGATGCAATTTCTGTGTTTCATCGTCAATATGAAGGTCCAAGGCATACAGTAAACCTGAAGTGAAGCATCGGAATCTAAAACAGGTCTCACAGGAAAGGTTCAAATCATAGAATGTAAGAAGGGTCAGTCCTCTTGTACTCAAGCCTGCATTGTGCTTTTTGTATTTAATTCCGATGCAATATCAGTGTTTCATCGTCAATAAGAAGGTCCAAGGCATACAGTAACCCTGAAGTAAAGCATCGGAATATAAAAACTGATCTCACAGTAGAGATTCAAAACATAGGCAGTAAGAAGAGTCAGTCTTCTTGTACTTAAGTCGGAATTGTGCCTTTTGTATTTCATCCCGATGCAATATCTGTGGTTCATCGTCAATAAGAAGGTCCTAGGGATACAGTAAACCTGAAGTGAAGCATCGGAAACAAAAACTGGTCTCAAAGTAAAGGTTCAAAGCATAGACAATATGAAGGGTCTGTCTTCTTGTACTTAAGTCGGCATTGTGCGTTTTGTACTTAATTCTGATCCAATTTCTGTGTTTCATGGTCAATAAGTAAGTCTGAGGGATACAGTAAACCTAAAGTGAAGCATCGGAATCAAAACTGGTCTCACAGGAAAGGTTCAAATTATAGACAGTAAGAAGAGTCAGTCTTCTTAGACGTAAGTCGGCAATGTGCCTTTTGCATTTAATTCCAATGCAATTTCTGTGTTTCATCGTCAATAAGGTGGTCCAAGGGATACAGTAAACCTGAAGTAAAGCATCGAAATCTAAAACTGGTCTCACTGAAAAGGATCAAACAATAGTCAGCAAGAGGAGTCAGTCTTCTTGTATTTAAAACGGCATTGTGCCTTTTGTATTTAATTCCAATGCAATTTCTGTGTTTCATCGTCAATAAGAAGGTCCAAGGGATACAGTAAACCTGAAGTGAAGCTTCTTAATCAATACTGGTCTCACAGCTAAGGTTCAAATAATAGACAATAAGAAGAGTCAGTCTTCTCGTACTTATGTCGGCATTGTGCTTTTGTATTTAATTCCGATGCATTTTCTGGAATTCATCGCAATACGAAGGCTCAAGGGATACAGTAACCCTGAATTGAAGCATTGGAATCTGAAACTGGTCTCACAGGGAAGGTTCTAAACATAGACAGCAAGAAGAGTCAGTCTTCTTGTATTTACATCGTCATTGAGCCTTTTGTATTTAATTCCATTGCAATTTCTGTGTTTCATCGTCAATAAGAAGGTCCAAGGGGTACAGTAAACCTGAAGTGAAGCTTCGGAATCAAAAATGGTCTCACAGCTAAGGTTCTAAACATAGACAGGAAGAAGAGTCAGTCTCCTTGTACTTAAGTAGGCAATTAGATATTGTATTTAATTCCGATGCACTTTCTGTGTTTCATCGTCAATAAGATCGTCCAAGGGATACAGTAAACCTGAATTCAAGCATAGGAATCTAAAACTGGTCTCACAGGGATGGTTCAAAACATAGTTAGTAAGAAGAGTCAGTCTTCTTGTACTTAAGTTGGCATTGTGCCTTTTGTATTTAATTCCGATGCAATTTCTGTGTTTCATCGTCAATAAGCAACAAGGGATACAGTAAACCTGAAGTGAAGCATCGGAATCTAAAACTGGTCAAATAGGAAAGGTTCAAATCAAAGAATGCAAGAAGAGTCAGTCCTCTTGTACTTAAGTCGGCATTGTGCTTATAGTGTTTAATTCCGATGCAATTTCTGGGTTTTATCGTCAATAACAAAGTCCAAGGTATACAGTAAACCTGAAGTGAAGCATCGGAATCTAAAACTGGTCAAATAGGAAAGGGTCAAATCAAAGAATGTAAGAAGAGTTAGTCTTCTTGTACTTAAGTCGGCATTGTGCCATTTGTATTTAATTCCGATGCAAATTCTGTGTTTCATCGTTAATTTGAAGGGCCAAGGGATACAGTATACCTGAAGTGAAGCATCGGAATCTAAAACTGGTCTCAGAGGAAACGTTCTAAATATAGACCGTAAGAAGAGTCAGTCCTCTTTTATTTAAGTCGGTATTGTGCCTTTTGTATTTAATTCCGATGCAATTTCTGTGTTTCATCGTCAATACGAATGTCCAAAAGATACAGTAAACTAGAAATGAAGCATAGGAATCTAAATCTGGTCTCACAGGAAAGGTTCAAATCATAGAATGTAAGAAGAGTCAGTCCTCTTGTACTGAAATCGGCATTGTGCCTTTTGTATTTAATTCAGATGCAATTTCTGGGTTTTATCGTCAATAAGAAGGTCCAAATGACACAGTAAACCTGAAGTAAAGCATCGGAATCTAAAACTGGTCACACAGGAAAGGTTCAAATCATAGACAGTAAGAAGAGTGAGTCTTCTTGTTTTTAAGCGGGCATTGTGCCTTTTGTATTTAATTCCGACGCAAATCCTGTGTTTCATCGTCAATAAGAAAGTCCAAGGGATACAGTAAACCTGAAGGTAAGCATCGGAAACTAACACTGGTCTCACAGGAAAGGTTCAAAACATAGACAATTAGAAGAGTCTGTCTTCTTGTACTTAAGTCGGCATTGTGGATTTTTTATTTAATTCCGATGCAATTTCTGTGTTTCATCGTCAATATGAAGGTCCAAGGCATACAGTAAACCTAAATTGAAGCATTGGAATTTAAAACTGGTCTCACAGGAAAGGTTCAAATCATAGAATGTAAGAAGGGTAAGTGCTCTTGTACTCAAGCCTGCATTGTTCCTTTTTGTATTTAATTCCGATGCAATATCTATGTTTCTTCGTCCATAAGAAGGACCAAGGGATACAGTGAACCTGAAGTAAAGCATCGGGATCAAAAACTGGTCTCACTTAAAAGGATCAGACCATAGTCAGCAAGAAGAGTCAGTCTTCTTGTATTTAAATCGGCATTGTGCCTTTTGTATTTAATTCCAATGCAATTTCTGTGTTTCATCGCCAACAAGAAGGTCCAATGGATACAGTAAGCCTGAAGTGAAGCTTCGGAATCAGAACTGGTCTCACAGCTAAGGTTCAAAACATAGACAGTAAGAAGAGTCGGTCTTCTTGTACTTAAGTCGGCATTGTGCTTTTGTATTTAATTCCGATGCAATTTCTGTGTTTCATCGTCAATAAGCATATCCAAAGGATACAGTAATCCTGAAGTGAATAATCGGAATCTAAAACTGGTCTCGCAGGAAAGGTTCAAATCATAGAATGTAAGAAGAGTCATTCCCCTTGTACTTAAGTCGGCATTGCGTTTTTGTATTTAATTCCGATGTAATTTCTGTGTTTTATTGTCAGTAAGAAGGACCAAGGGATACAGTAAACCTGAAGTGGAGCATCGGTATCAAAACTGGTCTCACAGGATAGGTTCAAATCATAGAATGTAAGAAGAGTCAGTCCTCTTGTACTTAAGTGGGCATTGTGCTTTTGTATATAATTCCGAAGCAATTTCTATGTTTCATCGTCAATATGAGGGTCCAACGGATACAGTAAACCTAAGGTAAAGCATCGGAATCTATAACTGGTCTCAGAGGAAATGTTCATAGTATAGACAGTAAGAAGAGTCAGTCGTCTTGTACTTATGTCGGCATTTTGATTTTGTATTTAATTCCGACGCAATTTCTGTGTTTCATCGTCCAAAAGAAGGTCCAAGGGATACAGTAAACCTGAAGTGAAGCATCGGAATCTAATACTGGTCTCACAGGAATGGTTCAAATCATAGAATGTAAGAAGAGTCAGTCTTCTTGTACTTAAGACGGCATTGTGCCTTTTGTATTTAATTCTGATGCTATTTCTGTGTTTCATGTCAATAAGAAGGTCCAAGGGATACAGAAAACCTGAAGTAAAGCATCGGAATCTGAAACTGGTATCACAGGAAAGGTTCAAAACATAGAGAGTAAGAAGAGTCGGTCTTCTTGTTATTAAGTCGGCATTGTGCCTGTTGTATTTCATTCCGACGCAATTTCTGTGTTTCATTGTCAATAAGAAGGTCCAAGGGATACAGTAAACCTGAAGTGAAGCATCGAAATGGAAACTGGTCTCACAGGAATCGTTCAAAACATAGACAGTAAGAAGAGTCAAGTCTTCTTGCACTTAAGTCGGCATTGTGCTATTTGTATTTATTTCCGACGCAATTACTGTGTATCATCGTCAATAAGAAAGGCCGAAGGATACAGTAAACCTGAAGTGAAGCCTCGGAATCAAAAATCGTCTCACAGCTAAGGTTCAAAACATAGACAGGAAGAAGAGTCAGTGTCCTTGTACTTAAGTAGGCATTTAGATTTTGTATTTAATCCCGATGCAATTTCTGTGTTCATCGTCAATAAGAAGGTCCAAGGGATACAGTAAACCTGAATTCAAGCATAGGAATCTAAAACTGGTCTCACAGGGATGGTTCAAACATAGTTAGTAAGAAGAGTCAGTCTTCTTGTACTTAAGTTCGCATTGTGCCTTTTGTATTTAATTCCGATGCAATTTCTGTGTTTCATCGTCAATAAGCAACAAGGGATACAGTAAACCTGAAGTGAAGCATCGGAATCTAAAACTGGTCAAATAAAAAAGGTTCAAATCAAAGAATGCAAGATGAGTCAGTCCTCTTGTACTTAAGTCGGCATTGTGCTTATAGTGTGTAATTCCGATGCAATTTCTGGGTTTTATCGTCAATAACAAAGTCCAAGGTATACAGTAAACCTGAAGTGAAGCATCGGAATCTAAAACTGGTCAAATAGGAAAGGGTCAAATCAAAGAATGTAAGAAGAGTTAGTCTTCTTGTACTTAAGTCGGCATTGTGCCATTTGTATTTAATTCCGATGCAAATTCTGTGTTTCATCGTTAATTTGAAGGGCCAAGGGATGCAGTATACCTGAAGTGAAGCATCGGAATCTAAAACTGGTCTCAGAGGAAACGTTCTAAATATAGACCGTAAGAAGAGTCAGTCCTCTTTTATTTAAGTCGGCATTGTGCCTTTTGTATTTAATTCCGATGCAATTTCTGTGTTTCATCGTCAATACGAATGTCCAAGGGATACAGTAAACTAGAAATGAAGCATAGGAATCTAAATCTGGTCTCACAGGAAAGGTTCAAATCATAGAATGTAAGAAGAGTCAGTCCTCTTGTACTGAAATCGGCATTGTGCCTTTTGTATTTAATTCAGATGCAATTTCTGGGTTTTATCGTCAATAAGAAGCTCCAAATGACACAGTAAACCTGAAGTAAAGCATCGGAATCTAAAACTGGTCACACAGGAAAGGTTCAAATCATAGACAGTAAGAAGAGTGAGTCTTCTTGTTTTTAAGCGGGCATTGTGCCTTTTGTATTTAATTCCGACGCAAATCCTGTGTTTCATCGTCAATAAGAAAGTCCAAGGGATACAGTAAACCTGAAGGTAAGCATCGGAAACTAACACTGGTCTCACAGGAAAGGTTCAAAACATAGACAATTAGAAGAGTCTGTCTTCTTGTACTTAAGTCGGCATTGTGGATTTTTTATTTAATTCCGATGCAATTTCTGTGTTTCATCGTCAATATGAAGGTCCAAGGCATACAGTAAACCTAAATTGAAGCATTGGAATCTAAAACTGGTCTCACAGGAAAGGTTCAAATCATAGAATGTAAGAAGGGTAAGTCCTCTTGTACTCAAGCCTGCATTGTTCCTTTTTGTATTTAATTCCGATGCAATATCTGTGTTTCTTCGTCAATAAGAAGGTCCAAGGGATACAGTGAACCTGAAGTAAAGCATCGGGATCTAAAACTGGTCTCACTTAAAAGGATCAGACCATAGTCAGCAAGAAGAGTCAGTCTTCTTGTATTTAAATCGGCATTGTGCCTTTTGTATTTAATTCCAATGCAATTTCTGTGTTTCATCGCCAACAAGAAGGTCCAATGGATACAGTAAACCTGAAGTGAAGCTTCGGAATCAGAACTGGTCTCACAGCTAAGGTTCAAAACATAGACAGTAAGAAGAGTCGGTCTTCTTGTACTTAAGTCGGCATTGTGCTTTTGTATTTAATTCCGATGCAATTTCTGTGTTTCATCGTCAATAAGCATATCCAAAGGATACAGTAATCCTGAAGTGAATAATCGGAATCTAAAACTGGTCTCGCAGGAAAGGTTCAAATCATAGAATGTAAGAAGAGTCATTCCAATTGTACTTAAGTCGGCATTGCGTTTTTGTATTTAATTCCGATGAAATTTCTGTGTTTTATCGTCAGTAAGAAGGACCAAGGGATACAGTAAACCTGAAGTGGAGCATCGGTATCAAAACTGGTCTCACAGGATAGGTTCAAATCATAGAATGTAAGAAGAGTCAGTCCTCTTGTACTTAAGTCGCCATTGTGCTTTTGTATATAATTCCGATGCAATTTCTATGTTTCATCGTCAATATGAGGGTCCAACGGATACAGTAAACCGAAGGTAAAGCATCGGAATCTATAACTGGTCTCAGAGGAAATGTTCATAGTATAGACAGTAAGAAGAGTCAGTCGTCTTGTACTTATGTCGGCATTTTGATTTTGTATTTAATTCCGACGCAATTTCTGTGTTTCATCGTCCAAAAGAAGGTCCAAGGGATACAGTAAACCTGAAGTGAAGCATCGGAATCTAAAACTGGTCCCACAGGAAAGGTTCAAAGCATAGACAGTAAGAAGAGTCCGTCTTCTTGTACTTAAGTCGGAATTGTGCCTTTTGTGTTTAATTCCGATTCAATTTCTGTGATTCATCGTCAATAAGAAGGTCCGGGATACAGTAAACCTGAAGTGAAGCATCGGAAACTAAAACTGGTCTCATAGGGAAGGTTCATAACATAGACAGTAAGAAGAGTCAGTCTTCTTATACTTAAGTCGGCTTTGTGCCTTTTGTATTTAATTCCGATGCATTTTCTGTGTTTCATCATCAATAAGAAGGCCCAAGGGATACAGTAAACCTGAAGTGAAGCATCGGAATCTAATACTGGTCTCAGAGGAATGGTTCAAATCATAGAATGTAAGAAGAGTCAGTCTTCTTGTACTTAAGACGGCATTGTGCCTTTTGTATTTAATTCTGATGCAATTTCTGTGTTTCATGTCAATAAGAAGGTCCAAGGGATACAGAAAACCTGAAGTAAAGCATCGGAATCTGAAACTGGTATCACAGGAAAGGTTCAAAACATAGAGAGTAAGAAGAGTCGGTCTTCTTGTTATTAAGTCGGCATTGTGCCTGTTGTATTTCATTCCGACGCAATTTCTGTGTTTCATTGTCAATAAGAAGGTCCAAGGGATACAGTAAACCTGAAGTGAAGCATCGAAATGGAAACTGGTCTCACAGGAATGGTTCAAAACATAGACAGTAAGAAGAGTCAAGTCTTCTTGCACTTAAGTCGGCATTGTGCTGTTTGTATTTATTTCCGACGCAATTACTGTGTATCATCGTCAATAAGAAAGGCCGAAGGATACAGTAAACCTGAAGTGAAGTATCGGAATCAAAAATGATCTCACAGGAAACATTCCAATCATAGACAGTAAGGAGAGTCAGTCTACTTGTACTTAATTCGGCATTGTTCCTTTTGTATTTAATTCCGATGCAATTTCTGTGTTTCATCGTCAATAAGAAGGTCCAAGGGATACGGTAAACCTGAAGTAAACCATCGGAATCTAAAATTGGTCTCACAGGAAAGGTTCAAAACATAGACAGTATGAAGAGTCAGTCTTCATGTACTTAAGTCGGCATTGTGCCTTTTGTATTTACTTCCGATGCAATTTCTGTGTTCATCGTCAATAAGAAAGTCCAAGGGTTACAATACACCTGAAATGAAGCGTAGAAATCTGAAACTGGTCTCACAGGAAAGCTTCAAATCATAGACAATAAGAAGTGACAGTCTTCATGTACTTCAGTCGGCATTGTTCCTTTTGTATTTGAATCCGATGTAGTTTCTGTGTTTCATCGTCAATAAGAAGGTCCAAGGGATACAGTAAACCTGAAGTGAAGCATCGGAATCAAAATTGGTCTCACAGGAAAGGTTCAAAACATAGACAGTATGAAGAGTCAGTCTTCATGTACTTAAGTCGGCATTGTGACTTTTGTATTTAATTCCGATGCAATTTCTGGGTTTTATCGTCAATAAAGTCTAAGGGATACAGTAAACCTGAAGTAAAGCATCGGAATCTAAAACTGGTCACACAGGAATGGTTCAAATCATAGATAGTAAAAAGGGTCAGTCTTCTTGCTTTTAAGTGGGAATTGTGCCTTTTGTATTTAACTCCGACGCAATTTCATTGTTTCATCGTCAATAAGAAAGTCCAAGGTATAGAATAAACCTGAAGTGAAGCATCGGAATCAAAACAGGTCTCACAGGAATGGTTCAATACATAGACAGTAAGAAGAGTCAGTCTTCTTGTACTAAAGTCGGCATTGTGCCTTTTGTATTTATTCTGATGCAATTTCTGTGTTTCATCGTCAATAAGAAGGTCCAAGGGATACAGTAAACCTGAAATGAAGCTTAGGAATCTATAACTGTTCTCACAGGAAAACTTCAAAATATACCCAGTAAGAAAACTCAGTCTTCTTGTACTTAAGTCGGCATTGTGCCGTTTGTATTTTATTCCGATGCAATTTCTGTGTTTCATCGTCGATATGAAGATCCAAGGGATACAGTAAACCTGAAGTGGAGCATCGGAATCAAAACTGGTCTAACAGGATAGGTTCATTTCTTAGAACGTAAGAAGAGTCACTCCTCCTGTACTTAAGTCGGCATTGTGCATTTTGTATTTAATTCCCATGCAATATCTGTGTTTCATCGTCAATAAGAAGGTCCAAGGGATACATTGAACCTGAAATGAAACATCGGAATCTAAAACTGGTCTCATATGAAAGGTTCAAAACATAGACCGCAAGAAGAGTCTGTCTTCTTGTACTTAAGTCGGCAGTGTGCCTTTTGTATATAATTCCGATGCAATTTCTGTGTCATCGTCAATATGAAGGTCCAAGGGATACAGTAAACCTGAAGTGAAGCATCGCAATCAAAACTAGTCTCACAGGAAAGGTTCGAAACGTAGACCTTAAGAAGAGTCAGTCTTCTTGTACCTAAGTCGACATAGTGCCTTTTGTATTTAATTCCGATGTAATTTGCTATGTTCCACCGTCAATATGGAAGTCCATGGGATACAGCAAACCTGAAGTGACGCATCGGAATCTAAAACTGGTCTCACAGGAAAGGTTCAAATCATAGAATGTAAGAAGAGAAAGTCCTCTTGTACTTAAGTCGGTATTGTGCCTTTTGTATTTCGTTCGGTAGAATTTCTGTGTTTCATCGTCAATAAGAAGGTCCAAGGGATACAGTTAATTTGAAGTAAAGCATCGGAATCTATAACTGGTCTCACAGGAAGGGTTCAAAATATAGACAGTAATAGGAGTCAGTCTTCTTGTACTTAAGTCGGTATCGTGCGTTTTGTATTTAATTCCGATGCAATTTCTGTGTTTCATCGTCAATAAGAAGGTCAAAGGGATACAGTAACACTGAAATGAAGCATAGGAATCTAAAACTGGTCTCACAGAGAAGGTTTAAACATAGACAGTAAGAAGATTCAGTCTTCTTGTACTTAAGTCGGCATTGTGACATTTGAATTTAATTCCGATGCAATTTCTGTGTTGCATCGTCAATAAGAAGGTCCAAGGGATACATTAAACCTGAAGTGAAGCATCGGAATCTAAAACTGGTCTCACTGGAAAGGTTTAAATCATAGAATGTAAGAAGAGTCAGTCCTCTTGTACTTGAATCGGCATTGTGCTTTTTGTATTTTATTCCGACGCAATTTCTGTGTTTCATCGTCAATACGTAGGTCCAAAGGATACAGTATACCTGAAGTGAAGCATCGGAAACTAAGACTGGTCTCACAGGAAAGGTTCAAAACATAGACAGTAAGAAGAGTCAGTCTTCTTGTACTTAAGTAGGCATTGTGCCTTTTGTATTTACTTCCGATGCAATTTCTGTGTTTCATTATCAAATAGAAGATCCAAGGCATACATTAAACCTCATATGAAGCATCGGAATCTAAAACTGGTCTCACAGGAAAGATTCAAAACATAGACCGTAGTAAGAGTCAGTCTTCTTGTACTTAAGTCGGCATTGTGCATTTTGTATATTATTACGATGCAATTTCTGTGTTTCATCGTCAATAAAAAGGTCCAAGGGATACAGTAAACAGGAAATGAAGCACAGGAACCTAAAACTGGTCTCACAGGGAAGGTTCAAAACATAGACAGTAAGAAGAGTCAGTCATCTTGTACTTAAGTCGGCATTGTGCCTTTTGTATTTAATTCCGATGCAAATTCTGTGTTTCATCGTCAATATGAAGGTCCAAGGTATACAGTATACCGAAAGTGAAGCATCGGAATCAAAAACTGGTCTCACAGGAAAGGTTCAAACCATAGACCGTAAGAAGAGTCAGTCTTCTTGTACTTAAGTCGGCATTGTGGCCTTTGTATTTAATTCCGATGCAATTTCTGTGTTTCATCGTCAATTAGAAGGTCCAAGGGATACAGTAAACCCGACGTAAAGCATCGGAATCCAAAACTGGTCTCACAGGAAAGGTTCAAAACATAGACAGTAAGAAGAGTCGGTCTTCTTGTCTTTAAGTCGGCATTGTGGCTTTTGTATGTAATTCCGATGCAATTTCTGTGTTTCATCGTCAATAAGTAAGTCTGCGGGATACAGTAAACCTGCAGTGAAGCATCGGAATCAAAACTAGTCTCACAAGAAAGGTTTAAAACGTAAACAGTAAGAGGAGTCAGTCTTCTTGAACTCAAGTCGGCACTGTGCTTTTCGTAATTATTTCCGATGCAAATTTTGTGTTTCATCGTTAATACGTACGTCTCTGGGATACAGTAAACCTGATGAAAAGCATCGGAATCTAAAACTGGTCTCACAGTAAAGATTCAAAACATGGACAGTAAGAAGCGTCAGTCTTCCTGGACTTACGTCGGCATTGTGCCCTTTTTATTTTATTCTGATGCAATTTCTGTGTTTCATCGTCACTAAGAAGGTCCAAGGACACAGTAAACCGGAAATGAAGCATAGGAACCTAAAACTGGTCTCACAGGGAAGGTTCAAAACATAGACAGTAAGAAGAGTCAGTCATCTTGTACTTATGTCGGCATTGTGCCTTTTGTATTTATTTCCGATGCATTTTCTGTGTTTCAACGTAAATTAGAAGGTCCAAGGGATACAGCAGACCTGAAGTGAACCATAGGAATCTAAAACTGGTCTCACAGGAAAGGTTCAAAGCATAGACAGTAAGAAGAGTTGGTCTTCTTGTCTTTAAGTCGGCATTGTGCCTTTTGTATTTATTTCCGATGCATTTTCTGTGTTTCAACGTCAATTAGAAGGTCCAAGGGATACAGCAAAGCTGAAGTGAACCATAGGAATCTAAAACTGGTCTCACAGGAAAGGTTCAAAACATAGACAGTAAGAAGAGTTGGTCTTCTTGTCTTTAAGTCGGCATTTTGACTTTTGTATTAAATTCCGATGCAATCTCTGTGTTTCATCGTCAATAAGAAGTTCCAAGAGATACAGTAAACCTGAAGTAAAGCATCGGAATCTAAAACTGGTCTCACAGGAAAGGTTCAAATCATAGACAGTTAGAAGAGTCAGACTTCTTGTACTTAAGACGGCATTATACGTTTTGTATTTCCTTCCGATGCAATTTCTGTGTTTCATTGTCAAATAGAACGTCCAAGGCATACATTAAACCTGATATGCAGCATCGGAATCTAAAACTTGTCTCACAGAAAAGATTTAAAACATAGACCGTAGTAAGAGTCAGTCTTCTTGTACTTAAGTGGGCATTGTGCCTTTTGTATATAATTACGATGCAATTTCTGTGTTTCATCGTCAATAAGAAGGTCCAAGGGATACAGTAAACAGGAAATGAAGCACAGGTACCTAAACTGGTCTCACAGGGAAGGTTCAAAACATAGACAGTAGGAAGAGTCAGTCATCTTGTACTTAAGTCTGCATTGTGCTTTTTGTATTTAATTCCGATGCAATTTCTGTGTTTCATCGTACAAAAGAAGGTCCAAGGGTTACAGTAAATCTGAAATGAAGCTTAGGAATCTAAAACTGGTCTCACAGGAAAGGTTCAAATCATAGACAGTAAGTAGACTCAGTCATCATGTACTTAAGTCGGCATTATGATTTTTGTATTTAATTCCGATGCAATTTCTGTGTTTCATGGTCAATATGAAAGTCCAAGGATACAGTAAACCTGAAGTGAAGCATCGTAATATAAAACTGGTCTCACAGGAAAGGTTCAAATTATAGACAGTAAGATGAGTCAGTCTTCTTGTACATTAGCCGGCATTGTGCCTTTTGTATTTAATTCCGATGCAATTTCTGTGTTCCAACGTCAATAAGAAGGTCCAAGCGATACAGTATACCTGAAGTGAAGCATCGGAAACTAAGACTGGTCTCACAGGTAAGGTTCAAAACATAGGCAGTAAGAAGAGTCAGTCTTCTTGTACTTAAGTCGGCATTGTGCCTTTTTTAATTAATTCCGACGCAATTTCTGTATCTCATCGTCAATAAGAAAGTGCAAGGGATACAGTAAACCTGAAGTGAAGCATCGGACTCTGGAACTGGTCTCACAGGAAAGGTTCAAATCATAGAATGTAAGAATAGTCTGTCCTCTTGTACTTAAGTCGGCATTGTGCCTTTTGTATTCGATTCCGATGCACTTTCTGTCTTTCATCGTCAATAAGAAGGTCCAAGGGATACAGTAAACCTGAAGAGAACCATAGGAATCTAAAACTGGTCTCACAGGAACGGATCAAAACATAGACAGTAAGAAGAGTCGGTCTTCTTGTACTTAAGTCGGCTTTGTGCCTTTTGTATTTAATTCCGATGCTAATTCTGTGTTTCATCGTCAATATGAAGGTCCAAGGGATACAGTAAACCCGAAGTGAGGCATCGGAAACTAAACTGGTCTCACAGGAAAGGTTCACAACATAGACAGAAGAAGATTCAGCCTTCTTGTACTTAAGACGGCATTGTGCCTTTTGTATTCAATTGCAATGCAATATGTGCGTTTCATCGTCAATAAGAAGGTCCAAGAGATACAGTAAACCTGAAGTGAAGCATCGGAATCTAAAACTTGTCTCACAGGAAAGGTTCAAATCATAGACAGTAAGAAGAGTCAGTCTTTTTGTACTTAAGTCGGCTTTGTGCCTTTTGTATTTAATTCCGATGCTAATTCTGTTTTTCATCGTCAATAAGACGGTCCAAGGGATACAGTAAACCCGAAGTGAAGCATCGGAAACTGAAACTGGTCTCACAGGAATGGTTCACAACGTAGACAGTTAGAAGAGTCAGTCTTCTTGTACTTAAATCGGCATTGTGCCTTTTGTATTTAATTCCGATGCAATATCTGTGTTTCATCCTCAATAAGAAGGTCCAAGGGATACAGTAATCCTGAAGTGAAGCATCGGAATCTAAAAATAGTCTCACGGGAAAGGTTCAAATCATAGAATGTTAGAAGAGTCAGTCCTCTTGTACTTAAGTCGGCATTGTGCCATTTGTATTTAATTCCGATGCAAATTCTGTGTTTCATCGTTAATTTGAAGGGCCAAGGGATACAGTATACCTGAAGTGAAGCATCGGAATCTAAAACTGGTCTCAGAGGAAACGTTCTAAAGATAGACCGTAAGAAGAGTCAGTCCTCTTTTATTTAAGTCGGCATTGTGCCTTTTGTATTTAATTCCGATGCAATTTCTGTGTTTCATCGTCAATAAGCAGGTACAAGGGATGCAGTAAACCTGAAGTGAAGCATCGGAATCTAAAACTGGTCCTATAGGAAAGGTTCAAATCAAAGAATGTAAGAAGAGTCAGTCCTCTTGTACTTAAGTCGGCATTGTGCTTATTGTGTTTAATTCCGATGCAATTTCTGGGTTTTATCGTCAATAAGAAGGTCCAAGGGATACAGTAAACCGGAAGTAAATCAGCGGAATCTAAAACTGGAGTCACAGGAAAGGTTCATAACATAGACAGTAAGAAGAGTCAGTCTTCTTGTACTTAAGTCGGCATCGTGCTTTTGTATTTAATTCCGATGCAATTTCTGTGTTTCATCGTCAATAAGCAGATCCAAAGGATACAGTAATCCTGAAGTGAATAATCGGAATCTAAAACTGGTCTCGCAGGAAAGGTTCAAATCATAGAATGTAAGAAGCGTCATTCCTTTTGTACTTAAGTCGGCATTGCGCTTTTTGTATTTAATTCCGATGTAATTTCTGTGTTTTATTGTCAGTAAGAAGGACCAAGGGATACAGTAAACCTGAAGTGGAGCATCGGTATCAAAACTGGTCTCACAGGATAGGTTCAAATCATAGAATGTAAGAAGAGTCAGTCCTCTTGTACTTAAGTCGGCATTGTGCTTTTGTATATAATTCCGATGCAATTTCTGTGTTTCATCGTCAATATGAGGGTCCAACGGATACAGTAAACCTAAGGTACAGCATCGGAATCTATAACTGGTCTCAGAGGAAATGTTCAAAGGATAGACAGTAAGAAGAGTCAGTCGTCTTGTACTTATGTCGGCATCTTGATTTTGTATTTAATTCCGACGCAATTTCTTTGTTGCATCGTCAAAAAGAAGGTCCAAGGGATACAGTAAACCTGAAGTGAAGCATCGGAATCTAAAAATGGTCCCACAGGAAAGGTTCAAAGCATAGACAGTAAGAAGAGTCCGTCTTCTTGTACTTAAGTCGGAATTGTCCCTTTTGTGTTTAATTCCGATGCAATTTCTGTGATTCAACGTCAATGAGAAGGTCCGGGATACAGTAAATCTGAAGTGAAGCATCGGAATCTAAAACTGATCTCACAGGAAAGGTTCAAGTCATAGAATGTAAGAAGACTCAGTCTTCTTGTTTTTAAATCGGCATTGTGCCTTTTGTATTTAATTCCAATGCAATTTCTGTGTTTCATCGTCAATAAGAAGGTCCAAGGGATACAGTAAACCTGAAGTGAAGCATCGGAATCTAAACCTGGTCTCACAGTAAAGGTTCAAAACATAGACAGTAAGAAGAGTATGTCTTCTTGTACTTAAGACGGCATTGTGAATTTTTAATTTAATTCCAATGCAATTTCCGTGTTTCATCGTCAATAACAAGGTCCAAGGGATACAGTGAACCAGAAATGAAGCATCGGAAACTAAAACTGGTCTCACAGGAATGGTTCAAATCTTAGACAGTAAGAAGAGTCAGTCTTCTGGTACTAAAGTCGGCATTGTGCCTTTTGAATTTAATTCGGATGCAATTTCTGTGTTTCATCGTCAATGAGAAAGTCCAAGGGATACAGTAAACCTGAAGTGAAGCATCGGAAACTCAAACTGGTCTCAAAGGGAAGGTACACAACATAGACAGTAAGAAGAGTCAGTCTTCTTATACTTAAGTCGGCTTTGTGCCTTTTGTATTTAATTCCGATGCATTTTCTGTGTTTCATCATCAATAAGAAGGTCCAAGGGATACAGTAAATCTGAAGTGAAGCATCGGAATCAAAACTGGTCTCACAGGAAAGTTTCAAAGCATAAACTGTAAGAAGAGTCAGTCTTCTTTTCCTTAAGCCGGCATTTTACATTTTGTTTTTAATTCCGATGCAATTTCTGTGTTTCATCGTCAATAAGAAGGTCCATGGGATACAGTGAACCAGAAATGAAGCATCGGAAACCAAAACTGGTCTCACAGGAATGGTTCAAAACTTAGACAGTAAGAAGAGTCAGTCTTCTGGTACTAAAGTCGGCATTGTGCCTTTTGTATTTAATTTCGATGCAATTTCTGTGTTTCATCGTCAATACGAATGTCCAAGGGATACAGTAAACTAGAAATGAAGCATAGGAATCTAAATCTGGTCTCACAGGAAAGGTTCAAATCTTAGAATGTAAGAAGAGTCATTCCTCTTGTACTGAAATCGGCATTGTGCCTTTTGTATTTAATTCAGATGCAATTTCTGGGTTTTATCGTCAATAAGAAGGTCCAAATGACACAGTAAACCTGAAGTAAAGCATCGGAATCTAAAACTGGTCACACAGGAAAGGTTCAAAACATAGACAGTAAGAGGAGTGAGTCTACTTGTTTTTAAGCGGGCATTGTGCCTTTTGTATTTATTTCCGACGCAAATTCTGAGTTTCATCGTCAACAAGAAAGTCCAAGGGATACGGTAAACCTGAAGTGAAGCATCGGAATCAAAACTGGTCTCACAGGAATGGTTCAAAACATAGACAGTAAGAAGAGTCAGTCTTCTTGTACTAAAGTCGGCATTGTGCCTTTTGTATTTAATTCCGATGCAATTTCTGTGTTTCATCGTCAATATGAAGGTCCAAGGCATACAGTAAACCTAAAGTGAAGCATTGGAATCTAAAACTGGTCTCACAGGAAAGGTTCAAATCATAGTATGTAAGAAGGGTAAGTCCTCTTGTACTCAAGCCTGCATTGTGCCTTTTTGTATTTAATTCCGATGCAATATCTGTGTTTCATCGTCAATAAGAAGGTCCAAGGCATACAGTAAACCTGAAGTAAAGCATCGGAATCTAAAACTGGTCTCACACTAGAGATTCAGAACAAAAACGGTAAGAAGAGTCAGTCTTCTTGTACTTAAGTCGGAATTGTGCCTTTTGTATTTAATCCCGATGCAATATCTGTGGTTCATCGTCAATAAGAAGGCCCTAGGGATTCAGTAAACCTGAAGTGAAGCATCGGAAACTAAAACTGGTCTCAAAGTAAAGGTTCAAAGCATAGACAGTATGAAGAGTCTGTCTTTTTGTACTTCAGTCGGCATTGTGCCTTTTGTACTTAATTCCGATCCAATTTCTGCGTTTCATGGTCAATAAGTAAGTCTGAGGGATACAGTAAACCTAAAGTGAAGCATCGGAATCAAAACTGGTCTCACGGGAAAGGTTCAAATTATAGACAGTAAGAAGAGTCAGTCTTCCTAGACGTAAGTCGGCATTGTGCCTTTTGCATTTAATTCCAATGCAATTTCTGTGTTTCATCGTCAATAATGTGGTCCAAGGGATACAGTGAACCTGAAGTAAAGCATCGGGATCTAAAACTGGTCTCACTTAAAAGGATCAGACCATAGTCAGCAAGAAGAGTCAGTCTTCTTGTATTTAAATCGGCATTGTGCCTTTTGTATTTAATTCCGATGCAAAGTCTGTGTTTCATCGTTAATTTGAAGGGCCAAGGGATACAGTATACCTGAAGTGAAGCATCGGAATCTAAAACTGGTCTCAGAGGAAACGTTCTAAATATAGACCACAAGAAGAGTCAGTCCTCTTGTATTTAAGTCGGCATTGTGCCTTTTGTATTTAATTCCGATGCAATTTCTGTGTTTCATCGTCAATAAGCAGGTACAAGGGATACAGTAAACCTGAAGTGAAGCATCGGAATCTAAAACTGGTCCTATAGGAAAGGTTCAAATCAAAGAATGTAAGAAGAGTCAGTCCTCTTGTACTTAAGTCGGCATTGTGCTTATTGTGTTTAATTCCGATGCTATTTCTGGGTTTTATCGTCAATAAGAAGGTCCAAGGGATACAGTAAACCTGAAGTAAATCAGCGGAATCTAAAACTGGAGTCACAGGAAAGGTTCAAAACATAGAAAGTAAGAAGAGTCAGTCAATTTTTACTTAAGTCGGCATCGTGCTTTTGTTTTTAATTCCGATGCAATTTCTGTGTTTCATCGTCAGTAAGCAGATCCAAAGGATTCAGTAATCCTGAAGTGAAGAATCGGAATCTAAAACTGGTCTCGCAGGAAAGTTTCAAATCATAGAATGTAAGAAGAGTCATTCCTCTTGTACTTAAGTCGGCATTGCGCTTTTTGTATTTAATTCCGATGTAATTTCTGTGTCTTATCGTCAGTAAGAAGGAACAAGGGATACAGTAAACCTGAAGTGGAGCATCGGTATCAAAACTGGTCTCACAGGATAGGTTCAAATCATAGAATGTAAGAAGAGTCAGTCCTCTTGTACTTAAGTCGGCATTGTGCTTTTGTATATAATTCCGATGCAATTTCTGTGTTTCATCGTCAGTATGAGGGTCCAACGGATACAGCAAACCTAAGGTAAAGCATCGGAATCTATAACTGGTCTAGAGGAAATGTTCAAAGAATAGACAGTAAGAAGAGTCAGTCGTCTTGTACTTATGTCGGCATTTTGATTTTGTATCTAATTCCGACGCAATTTCTGTGTTTCATCGTCAATAAGAATGTCCACGGGATACAGTAAACCTGAAGTGAAGCACCGGAATCTAAAACTGGTCCCAGAGTAAAGATTCAAAACATAGACAGTTAGAAGAGTCAGTCTTCATGTACTTAAATCGGCATTGTGCCTTTTGTATTTAATTCCGGTGCAATTTCTGTGTTTCTTCGTCAATAAGAAGGTCCAATGGATACAGTAAAACGGAAATGAAGCATAGGAATCTGAAACTGGTCTTACAGGAAAGGTTCAAATCATAGACAGTAAGAACTGTCAGTCTTCTTGTACTTCAGTCGGCATTGTGCCTTTTGTATTTATTTCCGATGTAATTTCTGTGTTTCATCGTCAATAAGAAGGTCCAAGGGATACAGTAAATCTGAAGTGAAGCATCGGAATCAAAACTGGTCTCACAGGAAAGTTTCAATGCATGGACTGTAAGAAGAGTCAGTCTTCTTTTACTTAAGTCGGCATTTTACATTTTGTATTTAATTCCGATGCAATTTCTGTGATTCATCGTCAATAAGTAGGTCCATGGGATACAGTAAACCAGAAATGAAGCATCGGAAACTAAAACTGGTCTCACAAAAATGGTTCAAAACATAGACAGTATGAAGAGTCAGTCTTCTGGTACTAAAGTCGGCATTGTGCCTTTTGTATTTAATTTCGATGCAATTTCTGTGTTTCATCGTCAATACGAATGTCCAAGGGATACAGTAAACTAGAAATGAAGCATAGGAATCTAAATCTGGTCTCACAGGAAAGGTTCAAATCATAGAATGTAAGAAGAGTCAGTCCTCTTGTACTGAAATCGGCATTGTGCCTTTTGTATTTAATTCCGACGCAAATCCTGTGTTTCATCGTCAATAAGAAAGTCCAAGGGATACGGTAAACCGGAAGTGAAGCATCGGAATCAAAACTGGTCTCACAGGAATGGTTCAAAACATGGACAGTAAGAAGAGTCAGTCTTCTTGTACTAAAGTCGGCATTGTGCCTTTTGTATTTAATTCCGATGCAATTTCTGTGTTTCATCGTCAATAAGAAGGTCCAAGGGATACAATAAACCTGAAGGTAAGCATCGGAAACTAACACTGGTCTCACAGGAAAGGTTCAAAACATAGACAATTAGAAGAGTCTGTCTTCTTGTACTTAAGTCGGCATTGTGGATTTTTTATTTAATTGCAATGCAATTTCTGTGTTTCATCGTCAATATGAATGTCCAAGGCATACAGTAAACCTAAAGTGAAGCATTGGAATCTAAAACTGGTCTCACAGGAAAGGTTGAAATCATAGAATGTAAGAAGGGTAAGTCCTCTTGTACTCAAGCCTGCATTGTTCCTTTTTGTATTTAATTCCGATGCAATATCTGTGTTTCTTCGTCAATAAGAAGGTCCAAGGGATACAGTGAAACTGAAGTAAAGCATCGGGATCTAAAACTGGTCTCACTTAAAAGGATCAGACCATAGTCAGCAAGAAGAGTCAGTCCTCTTGTACTTAAGTCGGCATTAAGCTTTTGTATATAATTCCGATGCAATTTCTATGTTTCATCGTCAATATGAGGGTCCAACGGATACAGTAAACCTAAGGTAAAGCATCGGAATCTATAACTGGTCTCAGAGGAAATGTTCATAGTATAGACAGTAAGAAGAGTCAGTCGTCTTGTACTTATGTCGGCATTTTGATTTTGTATTTAATTCCGACGCAATTTCTGTGTTTCATCGTCCAAAAGAAGGTCCAAGGGATACAGTAAACCTGAAGTGAAGCATCGGAATCTAAAACTGGTCCCACAGGAAAGGTTCAAAGCATAGACAGTAAGAAGAGTCCGTCTTCTTGTACTTAAGTCGGAATTGTGCTTTTTGTTTTTAATTCCGATTCAATTTCTGTGATTCATCGTCAATGAGAAGGTCCGGGATACAGTAAACCTGAAGTGAAGCATCGGAATCAAAATTGGTCTCACAGGAAAGGTTCAAAACATAGACAGTATGAAGAGTCAGTCTTCATGTACTTAAGTCGGCATTGTGACTTTTGTATTTAATTCCGATGCAATTTCTGGGTTTTATCGTCAATAAAGTCTAAGGGATACAGTAAACCTGAAGTAAAGCATCGGAATCTAAAACTGGTCACACAGGAATGGTTCAAATCATAGATAGTAAAAAGGGTCAGTCTTCTTGCTTTTAAGTGGGAATTGTGCCTTTTGTATTTAATTCCGACGCAATTTCTTTGTTTCATCGTCAATAAGAAAGTCCAAGGTATAGAATAAACCTGAAGTGAAGCATCGGAATCAAAACAGGTCTCACAGGAATGTATCAAAACATAGACAGTAAGAAGAGTCAGTCTTCTTGTACTAAAGTCGGCATTGTGCCTTTTGTATTTATTCTGATGCAATTTCTGTGTTTCATCGTCAATAAGAAGGTCGAAGGGATACAGTAAACCTGAAATGAAGCTTAGGAATCTATAACTGTTCTCACAGGAAAACTTCAAAATATACCCAGTAAGAAAACTCAGTCTTCTTGTACTTAAGTCGGCATTGTGCCGTTTGCATTTTATTCCGATGCAATTTCTGTGTTTCATCGTCGATATGAAGATCCAAGGGATACAGTAAACCTGAAGTGGAGCATCGGAATCAAAACTGGTCTAACAGGATAGGTTCATTTCTTAGAACGTAAGAAGAGTCACTCCTCTTGTACTTAAGTCGGCATTGTGCATTTTGTATTTAATTCCCATGCAATATCTGTGTTTCATCGTCAATAAGAAGGTCCAAGGGATACATTGAACCTGAAATGAAACATCGGAATCTAAAACTGGTCTCATATGAAAGGTTCAAAACATAGACCGCAAGAAGAGTCTGTCTTCTTGTACTTAAGTCGGCAGTGTGCCTTTTGTATATAATTCCGATGCAATTTCTGTGTCATCGTCAATATGAAGGTCCAAGGGATACAGTAAACCTGAAGTGAAGCATCGGAATCAAAACTAGTCTCACAGGAAAGGTTCGAAACGTAGACCTTAAGAAGAGTCAGTCTTCTTGTACCTAAGTCGACATAGTGCCTTTTGTATTTAATTCCGATGTAATTTGCTATGTTCCACCGTCAATATGGAAGTCCAAGGGATACAGCAAACCTGAAGTGACGCATCGGAATCTAAAACTGGTCTCACAGGAAAGGTTCAAATCATAGAATGTAAGAAGAGAAAGTCCTCTTGTACTTAAGTCGGTATTGTGCCTTTTGTATTTCGTTCGGTCGAATTTCTGTGTTTCATCGTCAATAAGAAGGTTCAAGGGATACAGTTAATTTGAAGTAAAGCATCGGAATCTATAACTGGTCTCACAGGAAGGGTTCAAAATATAGACAGTAAGAGCAGTCAGTCTTCTTGTACCTAAGTCGGCATAGTGCCTTTTGTATTTAATTCCGAAGCAATTTCTGTGTTTCATCGTCAATAAGAAGGTCAAAGGGATACAGTAACACAGAAAAGAAGCATAGGAATCTAAAACTGGTCTCACAGAGAAGGTTTAAACATAGACAGTAAGAAGATTCAGTCTTCTTGTACGTAAGTCGGCATTGTGACATTTGAATTTAATTCCGATGCAATTTCTGTGTTGCATCGTCAATAAGAAGGTCCAAGGGATACATTAAACCTGAAGTGAAGCTTCGGAATCTAAAACTGGTCTCACTGGAAAGGTTTAAATCATAGAATGTAAGAAGAGTCAGTCCTCTTGTACTTGAATCGGCATTGTGCCTTTTGTATTTTATTCCGACGCAATTTCTGTGTTTCATCGTCAATACGAAGGTCCAAAGGATACAGTAAACCTGAAGCGAAGCATCGGAATCCAAACTGGTCTGACAGGAATGGTTCAAAACATAGACAGTAAGAAGATTCAGTCTTCTTGTACTTAAGTCGGCATTGTGCCTTTTGTATTTAATTCCGATGCAATTTCTGTGTTTCATCGTCAATAAGAAGGTCCAAGGGATACAGTAAACCTGAATTGAAACATAGGAATCTGAAACTGCACTCACAGGAAAGGTTCAAATCATAGACAGTAAGAAGAGTCAGTCTTCTTGTACTTAAGTCGGCATTGTGCCTTTTGTATTTAATTCCGATGCAATTTCTGTGTTTTATCGTCTGTAAGAAGGTCCAAGGGATACAGTAATGCTGAAGTGAAGCATCGGAAACTAAAACTGGTCTCACAGGAAAGGTTCACAACATAGACAGTAAGAAGAGTCTGTCGTCTTGCACTTAAGCCGCCATTGTGCCTTTTGTATTTAATCAGATGTAATATCGGTGTTTCATCGACAGTAAGAAGGTCCAAGGGATACGGTAAAGAGGAAATGAAGCACATGTACCTGAAACTGGTCTCACAGGGAAGGTTCAAAACATAGACAGTAAGAAAAGTCAGTCATCTTGTACTTAATTCGGCATTGTGCGTTTTGTATTTAATTCCGATGCAATTTCTGTGTTTCATCGTACAAAAGAAGGTCCTAGGGTTTCAGTAAACCTGAAATGAAGCATAGGAATCTAAAACTGGTCTCACAGGAGAGGTTCAAATCATAGACAGTAAGTAGACTCAGTCATCTTGTACTTAATTCGGCATTATGCTTTTTGTATTTAATTCCGATGCAATTTCTGTGTTTCATGGTCAATAAGAAGGTCCAAGGGATACAGTATACCTGAAGTGAAGCATCGGAAACTAAGACTGGTCTCACAGGAAAGCTTCAAAACTTAGACAGTAAGAAGAGTCAGTCTTCTTGTACTTAAGTAGGCATTGTGCCTTTTGTATTTACTTCCGATGCAATTTCTGTGTTTCATTATCAAATAGAAGATCCAAGGCATACATTAAACCTCATATGAAGCATCGGAATCTAAAACTGGTCTCACAGGAAAGATTCAAAACATAGACCGTAGTAAGAGTCAGTCTTCTTGTACTTAAGTCGGCATTGTGCATTTTGTATATTATTACGATGCAATTTCTGTGTTTCATCGTCAATAAAAAGGTCCAAGGGATACAGTAAACAGGAAATGAAGCACAGGAACATAAAACTGGTCACACAGGGAAGGTTCAAAACATAGACAGTAAGAAGAGTCAGTCATCTTGTACTTAAGTCGGCATTGTGCCTTTTGTATTTAATTCCGATGCAAATTCTGTGTTTCATCGTCAATATGAAGGTCCAAGGTATACAGTATACCGAAAGTGAAGCATCGGAATCAAAAACTGGTCTCACAGGAAAGGTTCAAACCATAGACCGTAAGAAGAGTCAGTCTTCTTGTACTTAAGTCGGCATTGTGGCCTTTGTATTTAATTCCGATGCAATTTCTGTGTTTCATCGCCAATTAGAAGGTCCAAGGGATACAGTAAACCCGACGTAAAGCATCGGAATCCAAAACTGGTCTCACAGGAAAGGTTCAAAACATAGACAGTAAGAAGAGTCGGTCTTCTTGTCTTTAAGTCGGCATTGTGGCTTTTGTATGTAATTCCGATGCAATTTCTGTGTTTCATCGTCAATAAGTAAGTCTGCGGGATACAGTAAACCTGCAGTGAAGCATCGGAATCAAAACTAGTCTCACAAGAAAGGTTTAAAACGTAAACAGTAAGAGGAGTCAGTCTTCTTGAACTCAAGTCGGCACTGTGCTTTTCGTAATTAATTCCGATGCAATCTCTGTGTTTCATCGTCAATAAGAAGGTCCAAGAGATACAGTAAACCTGAAGTAAAGCATCGGAATCTAAAACTGGTCTCACAGGAAAGGTTCAAATCATAGACAGTAAGAAGAGTCAGACTTCTTGTACTTAAGACAGCATTATACGTTTTGTATTTCCTTCCGATGCAATTTCTGTGTTTCATTGTCAAATAGAACGTCCAAGGCATACATTAAACCTGATATGCAGCATCGGAATCTAAAACTTGTCTCACAGAAAAGACTTAAAACATAGACCGTAGTAAGAGTCAGTCTTCTTGTACTTAAGTCGGCATTGTGCCTTTTGTATATAATTACGATGCAATTTCTGTGTTTCATCGTCAATAAGAAGGTCCAAGGGATACAGTAAACAGGAAATGAAGCACAGGTACCTAAACTGGTCTCACAGGGAAGGTTCAAAACATAGACAGTAGGAAGAGTCAGTCATCTTGTACTTAAGTCTGCATTGTGCTTTTTGTATTTAATTCCGATGCAATTTCTGTGTTTCATCGTACAAAAGAAGGTTCAAGGGTTACAGTAAATCTGAAATGAAGCTTAGGAATCTAAAACTGGTCTCACAGGAAAGGTCCAAATCATAGACAGTAAGTAGACTCAGTCATCATGTACTTAAGTCGGCATTATGATTTTTGTATTTAATTCCGATGCAATTTCTGTGTTTCATGGTCAATATGAAAGTCCAAGGATACAGTAAACCTGAAGTGAAGCATCGAAATAAAAAACTGGTCTCACAGGAAAGGTTCAAATTATAGACAGTAAGATGAGTCAGTCTTCTTGTACATTAGCCGGCATTGTGCCTTTTGTATTTAATTCCGATGCAATTTCTGTGTTCCAACGTCAATAAGAAGGTCCAAGCGATACAGTATACCTGAAGTGAAGCATCGGAAACTAAGACTGGTCTCACAGGTAAGGTCCAAAACATAGGCAGTAAGAAGAGTCAGTCTTCTTGTACTTAAGTCGGCATTGTGCCTTTTTTAATTAATTCCGACGCAATTTCTGTGTCTCATCGTCAATAAGAAAGTGCAAGGGATACAGTAAACCTGAAGTGAAGCATCGGACTCTGGAACTGGTCTCACAGGAAAGGTTCAAATCATAGAATGTAAGAATAGTCAGTCCTCTTGTACTTAAGTCGGCATTGTGCCTTTTGTATTCGATTCCGATGCACTTTCTGTCTTTCATCGTCAATAAGAAGGTCCAAGGGATACAGTAAACCTGAAGAGAACCATAGGAATCTAAAACTGGTCTCACAGGAAAGGATCAAAACATAGACAGTAAGAAGAGTCGGTCTTCTTGTACTTAAGTCGGCTTTGTGCCTTTTGTATTTAATTCCGATGCTAATTCTGTGTTTCATCGTCAATATGAAGGTCCAAGGGATACAGTAAACCCGAAGTGAGGCATCGGAAACTAAACTGGTCTCACAGGAAAGGTTCACAACATAGACAGAAGAAGATTCAGCCTTCTTGTACTTAAGACGGCATTGTGCAGTTTGTATTCAATTGCAATGCAATATGTGTGTTTCATCGTTAATAAGAAGGTCCAAGGGATACAGTAAACCTGAAGTGAAGCATCGGAATCTAAAACTTGTCTCACAGGAAAGGTTCAAATCATAGACAGTAAGAAGAGTCTGTCTTTTTGTACTGAAGTCGGCTTTGTGCCTTTTGTATTTAATTCCGATGCTAATTCTGTTTTTCATCGTCAATAAGACGGTCCAAGGGATACAGTAAACCCGAAGTGAAGCATCGGAAACTGAAACTGGTCTCACAGGAATGGTTCACAACGTAGACAGTTAGAAGAGTCAGTCTTCTTGTACATAAATCGGCATTGTGCCTTTTGTATTTAATTCCGATGCAATATCTGTGTTTCATCGTCAATAAGAAGGTCCAAGGGATACAGTAATCCTGAAGTGAAGCATCGGAATCTAAAAATAGTCTCACGGGAAAGGTTCAAATCATAGAATGTTAGAAGAGTCAGTCCTCTTGTACTTAAGTCAGCATTGTGCCATTTGTATTTAATTCCGATGCAATGTCTGTGTTTCATCGTCAATAAGAAGGTCCAAGGATACAGTAAACCGGAAGTAAAGCATCGGAATCTAAAACCGGTCTCACAGGAAAGGTTCAAATCATAGACAGTAAGAAGAGTCAGTCTTCTTGTTTTTATGTTGGCATTGTGCCTTTTGTATTTCATTCCGACGCAATTTCTGTGTTTCATCATCAATAAGAAGGTCCATGGGATACAGTAAACCTGAAAGGAAACACAGGAATCTGAAACTGGTCTCACAGGAAAGGTTCAAATCATAGACAGTAAGAAGAGTCAGTCTTCTTGTACTTTAATCGGCATTGTGGCTTTTGTATTTAATTCCGATGTAATTTCGGTGTTTCATCGTCAATACGAAGGTCCAAGGGATACAGTAAACCTGAAGTCAAGCACCGGAATCAAAACTAGTCTCACAGGAAAGCATCAAAACATAGACAGTAAGAAGAGCCAGTCTTCTTGTACATAAGTCGGCATAATGCATTTTGTATTTAATTCCGATGCAATTTCTGTGTTTCATCGTCATTAAGAAGGTCCACGTTATACAGTAAACCTGAAATGAACCATCGGAATCTAAAACTGGTCTCACAGGAAAGGTTCAAATCATAGAATGTAAGAATAGTCAGTCCTCTTGTACTTAAGTCGGCATTGTGCCTTTTGTATTCGATTCCGATGCACTTTCTGTCTTTCATCGTCAATAAGAAGGTCCAAGGCTCACAGTAAACCTGAAGTAAAGCATCGGAATCTAAAACTGGTCACACAGAAAAGGTTCAAACCATAGACCGTAAGAAGAGTCAGTCTTCTTGTACTTAAGTCGGCATTGTGCCCTTTGTATTTAATTCCGATGCAATTTCTGTGTTTCATCGTCAATTAGAAGGTCCGAGGGATACAGTAAACATGAAGTGAACCATAGGAATCTAAAACTGGTCTCACAGGAAAGGATCAAAACATAGACAGTAAGAAGAGTCGGTCTTCTTGTACTTAAGTCGGGTATGTGCCTCTTGTATTTAATTCCGATGCTAATACTGTGTTTCATCGTGAATAAGAAGGTCCAAGGGATACAGTAAACCCGAAGTGTGGCATCGGAAACTAAACTGGTCAAACAGGAAAGGTTCACAACATAGACAGAAGAAGATTCAGCCTTCTTGTACTTAAGACGGCATTGTGCCTTTTGTATTCAATTACAATGCAATATGTGTGTTTCATCGTCAATAAGAAGGTCCAAGGGATACAGTAAACCCGAAGTGAAGCATCGGAATCTAAAACTAGTCACACAGGGAAGGTTCAAATCATAGAATGTTAGATGAGTCAGTCCTCTTGTACTTAAAATGGCATTGTGCTATTTGTATTTAATTCCGATGCAATGTCTGTGTTTCATCGTCAATGAGAAGATCCAAGGGATACAGTAAACCGAAAGTAAAGCATCGGAATCTAAACCTGGTCTCACAGGAAAGGTTCAAATCATAGACAGTAAGAAGAGTCAGTCTTCTTGTCTTTAAGTTGGCATTGTGCCTTTTGCATTTCTTTCCGACGCAATTTCTGTGTTTCATCATCAATAAGAAGGTCCATGGGATACAGTAAACCTGAAAGGAAACATAGGAATCTGAGACTGGTCTCACAGGAGAGGTTCAAATCATAGACAGTAAGAAGAGTCAGTCTTCTTGTACTTTAATCGGCATTGTACCTTTTGTATTTAATTCCGATGTAATTTCGGTGTTTCATCGTCAATTGGAAGGTCCAAGGGATACAGTAAACCTGAAGTGAAGCACCGGAATCAAACTGGTCTCACAGGAAAGCTTCAAAACATAGACAGTAAGAAGAGTCAGTCTTCTTGTACATAAGTCGGCATAATGCATTTTGTATTTAATTCCGATGCAATTTCTGTGTTTCATCGTCATTAAGAAGGTCCAAGTTATACAGTAAACCTGAAATGAAGCATCGGAATGTAAAACTGGTCTCACAGGAAAGGTTCAATACATAGACAGTATGAAGAGTCTGTCTACTTGTACTTAAGTCGGCATTGTGCCTTTTGTATTTCTTCCCACCCAATTTCTGTGTTTCATCGTCATTAAGAAGGTCCAAGTTATACAGCAAACCTGAAATTAACCATAGCAATCAAAAACTGGTCTCACAGGAAAGGTTCAAATCATAGACAGTAAGAAGACTCAGTCATCTTGTACTTAAGTCCGCATTGTGCCTTTTGTATTTAATTCCGATGCAATTTCTGTGTTTCATCGTCAATTAGAAGGTCCAAGGGATACAGTAAACCTGATGAGAGCCATCGGAATCTAAAACTGGTCTCACAGGAAAGGTTCAAAACATAGACAGTAAGAAGAGTCAGTCTACTTGTACTTAAGTCGGCATTTTGACTTTTGTATTTCATTCCGATGAAGTTTCAGTGTTTCATCCTCAATACGAAGGTCCAAGGGATACAGTAAACCTGAATTGAAGCATCGCAATCATAACTGGTCTCACAGGAAACGTTTAAAACGTAGACAGTAAGAAGAGTCAGTCTTCTTGTACTTAAGTCGGCATTGTGCCATTTTTATTTAATTCCGATGCAATGTCTGTGTTTCATCGTCAATAAGAAGGTCCAAGGGATACAGTAAACCTGAAGTGAAGCATCGTAAACTAAAACTGGTCTCACAGGAAAGGTTCAAATCATAGACAGTAGGAAGAGTCAGTCTTCTTGTTTATGAGTTGGCATTGTGCCTTTTGTATTTCATTCCGACGCAATTTCTGTGTTTCATCATCAATATGAAGGTCCATGGGATACAGTAAACCTGAAATGAAGCATAGGAAACTGAAACTGGTCTCACAGGAAAGGTTCAAATCGTAGGCTGTAAGCAGAGTCAGTCTTCTTGTACTAAAGTCGGCATTGTGCATTTTGTATTTAATTCCGATGTAATTTCAGTGTTTCATCGTCAATAAGAAGGTCCAAGGGATACACTAAACCTGAAGTGAAGCTTCGGAATCTGAAACTGGTCTCACAAGAAAGGTTCAAATCACAGGCTGTAAGCAGAGTCAGTCTTCTTGTACTTAAGTCGGCATTGTGCCATTTGTATTTAATTCCGATGCAAATTCTGTGCTTCATCGCCAATATGAAGGTCCAAGGGATACAGTATACCTGAAGTGAAGCATCGGAATCTAAGACTGGTCTCGGAGGGAAGGTACAAAATATACACAGTATGAAGAGTCAGTCTTCTTGTACTTAATTCCGCATTGTGCCTTTTGTATTTAATTCCGATGCAATTTCTGTGTTTCATCGTCAATTAGAAGGTCCAAGGGATTCAGTAAACCTGATGAGACCCATCGGAATCCAAAACTCGTCTCACAGGAACGGCTCGAAACATAGACAGTAAGAAGAGTCACTCTACTTATACTTAAGTCGGCATTTTGAATTTTATATTTAATTCCTATGTAATTTCTGTGATTCATCGTCAATAAGAAGGTCCGAGGGATACAGTAAACCTGAAGTGAAGCATCGGAATCTAAAATTGGTCTCACAGTAAAGGTTCAAATCATAGACATCAAGAAGAGTTAGTCTTCTTGTTCTGAAAACGTCATAGTGCCTTTTGAATTTAATTCCAATTCAATTTCTGTGTTTCATCGTCAATAAGAAGGTCCAAGGGATACAGTAAACCTGAAGTGAGGCATCGTAATCTAAAAATGGTATCACAGGAAAGGTTCAAAGCATAGACAGTAAGAAGAATCAATCCTCTTGTACTTAAGTTGGCATTGTGCCTTTTGTATTAAATTCGGATGCATTTACTGTGTTTCATCGTCAATAAGAAGGACCAAAGGATACAGTAAACCTGAAGTGAAGCTTCGGAATCTAAAACTGGTCTCACAGGAAATTTTCAATTCATAGAATGTAAGAAGAGTCAGTCCTCTTGTCCTTAAGTCGGCATTGTGCCTTTTGTATTTAATGCCGACGCCATTTCTGTGTTTCATCGTGAATAAGAAGGTCCAAGGGATACAGTAAACCCGAAGTAAAGCATCGGAATGTAAAACAGGTCTCACAGGATGGGTTCAAAGCATAGAAGACAAGAAGAGTCAGTCCTCTTGTATTTAAGTCGGCATTGTGCCGTTTGTGTTTAATTCCGATGCAATTTCTGTGTTTCATCGTCAATAAGATGGTCCAAGGGATACAGTAAACCTGAAATTAAGCATCGGAATCTAAAACTGGTCTCACAGGAAAGGTTCAAATCATAGATTGTAAGAAGAGTCAGTCCTCTTGTACTTAAGTCGGCATTGTGCCTTTTGCATTTAATTCCGATGCAATTTCTGTGTTTCATCTTCAATAAGAAGGTCCAAGGGATACAGTAAACCTGAAGTAAAGCATCGGAATCTAAAATTGGTCTCACCCTAAAGGTTCAAAACATAGACAGTAAGAAGAGTCAGTCTTCATGTACTTAGGTCGGCATTGTGCCTTTTGTATTTAATTCCGATGCAATATCTGTGTTTCATCGTAAATAAGAAGGTCCAAGGGATACAGTAAACCTGAAATGAAGCATTGGAATCTGAAACCGGTCTCACAGGAAAGGTTAATATCATAGACAGTAAGAAGAGTCAGACTTCTTGTACTTAAGTCCGCATTGTGCCTTTTGTATTTAATTCCGATGCAATTTCTGTGTTTCATCGTCAATTAGAAGGTCCAAGGGATACAGTAAACCTGATGAGAGCCATCGGAATCTAAAACTGGTCTCACAGGAAAGGTTCAAAACATAGACAGTAAGAAGAGTCAGTCTACTTGTACTTAAGTCGGCATTGAGCCTTTTGTATTTAATTCCGATCCCATTTCTGTGTTTCATCGTGAATAAGAAGGTCCAAGGGATACAGCAAACCTGATGTGAAGCACCGGAATCTAAAACTGGTCTCACAGGAAAGGTTAAAATCATAGACAGTAAGAAGAGTCAGTCTTCTTGTACTTAAGTCGGCATTGTGCCTTTTGTATTTTATTCCGATGTAATTTCTGTGTTTCATCGTCAATAAGAAGGTCCAAGGGATACAGTAAATCTGAAGTGTAGCATCGGAATCAAAACTGGTCTCACAGGAAAGCTGTAAAACATAGACAGTAACAAGACTCAGTCTTCTTGTACTTAAGTTGGCATTGTGCCTTTTGTATGTAATTCCGATGCAATTTCTGTGTTTCATCGTCAATAAGCAGGTCCAAGGGATACAGTAAACCTGAAGTGAAGCATTGGAATCTAAAACTGGTCTCACGGGAAAGGTTCATATCATGGAATGTAAGAAGAGTCAGCCCTCTTGTACATATGTCTGCATTGTGCCTTTTGTATTTAATTCCGATGCAATTTCTTTGTTTCGTCGTCAACAAGAAGGTCCAAGGGATACAGTAAACCTGAAGTGAAGCATCGGAATTAACACTGGTCGCACAGGAAAGCTTCAAAACATAGACAGTAAGAAGGGTCAGTCTTCTCGTACATATGTCGGCATTATGCCTTTTGTATTTAATTCCGATGCAATTTCTGTGTTTCATCGTCAATAAGAAGGTCCTAGGGACACAGTAAACCTGAAGTGAAGCACCGGAATCAAAACTGGTCTCACAGGAATGCTTCAAAACATAGACAGTAAGAAGAGTCAGTCATCTTGTACTTAAGTCGGCATTGTACCTTTTGTATTACATTCCGCTGCATTATCTGTGTTTCATTGTTAATAAGAAGATCCAAGGGATACAGTAAACATGAAATGAAGCATCGGAATCTAAAACTGGTCTCAAATGAAAGGTTCAAATCATAGAATGTAAGAAGAGACAGTCGTCTTGTACGAAAGTCGGCATTGTGCCTTATGTATTTAATTCCGATGCAATTTCTGTGTTTCATCGTCAATAAGAAGGTCAAAGGGATACAGTAAACCTGAAGTAAAGCAACGGAATCTAAAACTGGTTACACGGGGAAGGTTCAGAACATAGACAGTAAGAAGAGTCAGTCTTCATGTACTGAAGTCGGCATTGTGCCTACTGCATTTAATTCCGATGCAATTTCTTTGTTTCATCGTCAATAAGAAGGTCCAAGGGATACAGTAAACCTGAAATGAAGCATAGGAATCTAAAAATGGTCTCACAGGAAAGGTTCAAATCATA
Source organism: Schistocerca americana (assembly GCF_021461395.2). Classification (NCBI taxonomy): domain Eukaryota; kingdom Metazoa; phylum Arthropoda; class Insecta; order Orthoptera; family Acrididae; genus Schistocerca; species Schistocerca americana. Next base: position 646,923,958 of record NC_060124.1, read on the forward strand.
GACAGTAAGAAGAATCAGTCATCTTGTACTTAAGTCGGCATTGTGCCTTTTGTATTTAATTCCGATAGAATTTCTGTGTTTCATCGTCAATATGAAGGTGCAAGGGATACACTAAACCTGAAGTGAGGCACCGGAATCAAAACTGGTCTCACAGCAAAGCTTCAAAGCATAGACAGTAAGAAGAGTCAGTCTGCTTGTACTTAAGTCGGCATTGTGCCTTTTGTATTTAATTCCGATGCAATTTCTGTGTTTCATCGTCAATAAGAAGGTCCAAGGGATACAGTAAACCTGAAATGAAGCATCGGAATCTAAAACTGGTCTCACAGGAAAGGTTCAAATCATACCATGTAAGAGGAGCCGGTCCTCTTGTACTAAAGTCGGCATTGTGCCTTGTGCATTGAATTCCGTTGCAATTTCTGTGTTTCATCGTCAGTAAGAAGGTCCAAGGGATACAGTACACCTGAAGTAAAGCATCGGAATGTAAAACTGATCTCACAGGAATGGTTCAAAGCATAGGCAGTAAGAAGAGTCAGTCTTCTTGTACTTAAGTCGGCATTGTGCCTTTTGTATTTTATTCCGATGCAAATTCTGTGTTTCATCGTCAATAAGAAGGTCCAAGGAATACAGTAAACCTGAAATGAAGCATCGGAATCTAAATCTTCTCCCACAGGAAAGGTTCAAATCATAGCATGTAAGAGGAGTCGGTCCTCTTGTACTAAAGTCGGCATTGTGCCTTGTGCATTGAATTCCGTTGCAATTTCTGTGTTTCATCGTCAATAAGAAGGTCCAAAAGATACATTAAACCTGAAATGAAGCATCGGAATTTATAACTGGTCTCACAGGAAAGGTTCAAACCATAGACAGTAAGAAGTGTCAGTCTTCTTGTACTTAAGTCGGCAATGTGCCTTTTGTATTTAATTCCGGTGCAAATTCTGTGTTTCATCGTCAATAAGAAGGTCCAAGGAATACAGTAAACCTGAAATGAAGCATCGGAATCAAAAACTTCTCCCACAGGAAAGGTTCAAATCATAGCATGTAAGAGGAGTCGGTCCTCTTGTACTAAAGTCGGCATTGTGCCTTGTGCATTGAATTACGTTGCAATTTCTGTGTTTCATCGTCAATATGAAGGTGAAAGGGATACACTAAACCTGAAGTGAGGCACCGGAATCAAAACTGGTCTCACAGCAAAGCTTCAAAACATAGACAGTAAGAAGAGTCAGTCTTCTTGTACTTAAGTCGGCATTGTTCATTTACTATTTATTTCCGATGCGATTTCTGTGTTTGATTGTCAATAAGAACGTCCAAGGGATACAGTAAACCTGAAGTAAAGCATCGGAATCCAAAACAGCTCTCACAGGACACGTTCAAAATATAGACAGTAAGAAGAGTTAGTCTTCTTGTACTTAAGTCGGCATTGTGCCTTTTGTATTTCATTCCGATGCAATATCTGTGTTTCATAGTCAATGAGAAGGTCCAAGGGATACAGTAAACCTGAAAGGAAACATAGGAATCTGAAGCTGGTCTCACAGGAAAGGTTCAAATCGTAGGCAGTAAGAGGAGTCAGTGTCCTTGTACCTAAGTCGGCATTGTGGGTTTTGTATTTAATTCCGATGTAATTTTTGTGATTCACATCAATAAGAAGGTCCAAGGGATACAGTAAACCTGAAGTGTAGCACAGGAATCAAGACTGGTCTCACATGAAAGCTTCAAAACATAGACAATAAGAAGAGTCAGTCTTCTTGTACTTAAGTCGGCATTGTGCATTTTGTATTTAATTGCGATGCAATTTCTGTGTTTCATCGTCAATAAGGAGGTCCAAGGGATAAAGTAAACCTGAAAGGAACCATAGGAATCTGAAACTGGTCTCACAGGAATGGTTCTCGTCATAGACAGTAAGAAGAGTCAGTCTTCTTGTACTTAAGTCGTCATTGCGCCTTTTGTATTTAATTCCGATGTAATTTCTTTTTTTCATCGTCAATAAGAAGGTCCAAGGGATAGAGTAAACCTGAAGTAAAGCATCGGAATGTAAAACTGGTCTCACAGGAAAGGTTCAAAGCATAGACAGTAAGAAGAGTCAGTCTTCTTGTACTTAAGTCGGCATTGCGCCTTTTGTATTTATTTCCGATGCAATTTCTGTGTTTCATCGTCAATAAGAAGGTCCAAGGGATACAGTAAACCTGAAATGAAGCATCGGAATCTAAAACTGGTCTCACAGGAAAGGTTCAAATCATAGCATGTAAGAGGAGTCGGTCCTCTTGTACTAAAGTCGGCATTGTGCCTTGTGCATTGAATTCCGTTGCAATTTCTGTGTTTCATCGTCAGTAAGAAGGTCCAAGGGATACAGTACATCTGAAGTAAAGCATCGGAATGTAAAACTGATCTCACAGGAATGGTTCAAAGCATAGGCAGTAAGAAGAGTCAGTCTTCTTGTACTTAAGTCGGCATTGTGCCTTTTGTATTTAATTCCGATGCAAATTCTGTGTTTCATCGTCAATACGAAGGTCCAAGGAATACAGTAAACCTGAAATGAAGCATCGGAATCTAAAACTGGTCTCACAGAAAAGGTTCAATTCATAGAATGTAAGAAGAGTCATGCCTCTTGTACTTAAGTCGGCATTTTGCCTTTTGAATTTAATTCCGTTTCCATTTCTATGTTTGTTCGTGAATAAAAAGGTCCAAGGGATACAGTAAACCTGAAGTAAAGCATCGGAATGTAAAACTGGTCTCACAGGAAAGGTTCAAAGCATAGACAGTAAGAAGAGTCAGTCTTCTTGTACTTAAGTCGGCATTGTGCCTTTTGTATTTAATTCCGATGCAATTTCTGTGTTTCATCTTCAATAAAAAGGTCCAAGGGACATTGCAAACCTGAAGTGAAGCTTCGGAATCTAGAACTGGTCTCACAGGAGAGGTATAAAACATAGAAAGTAGGAGGAGTCAGTCCTCTTGTACTGAAGTCGGCATTGTGCCTTTTGCATTTATTTCCGATGCAATTTCTGTATTTCATCGTCAATAAGAAGGTCCAAGGGATACAGTAAACCTGAAGTAAAGCATCGGAATCTAAGACTGGTCTCAGAGGAAAGGTTCAAAACATAGAGAGTAAGAATAGTCAGTCCTCTTGTACTTGAGTCGGCATTGTGCCTTTTGTATTTAGTTCCGATGTAATATCTGTGTTTCATCGTTAATAAGAAGGTCCAAGGGATACAGTAAACCTGAAATGAAGCATAGGAATCTAAAACTGGTCCCACATGAAAGGTTCAAATCATAGAATGTAAGAAGAGTCAGTCGTCTTGTACGAAAGTCGGCATTGTGCCTTTTGCATTCAATTTCGATGCAATTTCTGTGTCTCATCGTAAGTAAGAATGTCCAAGGGATATAGTAAACCTGAAGTAAAGCATCGGAATCTAAAACTGGTCTCACAGGAAAGGTTCAAAACCTAGACAGTAAGAAGAGTCAGTCTTCTTGTACTTAGGTCGTCATTGCGCCTATTTTATTTAATTCCGATGTGATTTCTGTGTTTCATCGTCAATAAGAAGGTCCAAGGGATACAGTAAACCTGAAGTGAAGCACCGGAATCAAAACTGGTCTCACAGGAATGCTTCAAAACATAGACAGTAAGAGGACTCAGTCTTCAAGTACTTAAGTCGGCATTGTTCATTTAGTATTTAATTCCGATGTAATTTTTGTTCTTCATCGTCAAAAAGAAGGTCAAAGATATACAGTAAACCTGAAGTAAAGCATCGGAATCTGAAACTGGTCTCAAATGAAAGGTTCAAATCATAGAATGTAAGAAGAGACAGTCGTCTTGTACGAAAGTCGGCATTGTGCCTTATGTATTTAATTCCGATGCAATTTCTGTGTTTGATCGTCAATAAGATGGTCCAAGGGATAAAGTAAACCTGAAAGGAACCATAGGAATCTGAAACTGGTCTCACAGGAATGGTTCTAGTCATAGACAGTAAGTAGAGTCAGTCTTCTTGTACTTAAGTCGTCATTGCGCCTTTTGTACTTAATTCCGATGTAATTTCTGTGTTTCATCGTCAGTAAGAAGGTCCAAGGGATACAGTACACCTGAAGTAAAGCATCGGAATGTAAAACTGATCTCACAGGAATGGTTCAAAGCATAGGCAGTAAGAAGAGTCAGTCTTCGTGTACTTAAGTCGGCATTGTGCCTTTTGTATTTAATTCCGATGCAAATTCTGTGTTTCATCGTCAATAAGAAGGTCCAAGGAATACAGTAAACCTGAAATGAAGCATCGGAATCTAAAACTCTTCCCAAAGGAAAGGTTCAAATCATAGAATGTAAGAGGAGTCAGTCCTCTTGTACTACAGTGCGCATTGTGCCATTTGCATTTAATTCCGATGCAATTTCTGTGTTTCATCGTCAATAAGAAGGTCAAAGGGATACAGGAAACCTGAAGTAAAGCAACGGAATCTAAAACTGGTTACACGGGGAAGGTTCAAAACATAGACAGTAAGAAGAGTCAGTCTTCATGTACTGAAGTCGGCATTGTGCCTTTTGTATTTGATTCCGATGCAATATCTGTGTTTTAACTTCAATAAGAAGGTCCAAGCGATACAGTAAACCTGAAGGGTAACATAGGAATCTGATACTGGTCTCACAGGAATAGTTCAAATCATAGACAGTAAGAAGATTCAGTCTTCTTGTACTTAAGTCGTCATTGTGCCTTTTGCATTTAATTTCGATGCAATTTCTTTTTTCATCGTCAATAAGAAGGTCCAAGGGATACAGTAAACCTGAAATGAAGCATAGGAATCTAAAAATGGTCTCAGAGGAAAGGTTCAAATCATAGACAGTAAGAAGAATCAGTCATCTTGTACTTAAGTCGGCATTGTACCTTTTGTATTTAATTCCGATAGAATTTCTGTGTTTCATCGTCAATATGAAGGTGCAAGGGATACACTAAACCTGAAGTGAGGCACCGGAATCAAAACTGGTCTCACAGCAAAGCTTCAAAACATAGAGAGTAAGAAGAGTCAGTCTTCTTGTACTTAAGTCAACATAGTTCATTCATTATTTATTTCCGATGCGATTTCTGTGTTTGATTGTCAATAAGAACGTCCAAGGGATACAGTAAACCTGAAGTAAAGCATCGGAATCTAAAACAGGTCTCACAGGACACGTTCAAAATATAGACAGTAAGAAGAGTCAGTCTTCTTGTACTTAAGTCGGCATTGTGCCTTTTGTATTACATTCCGATGCAATATCTGTGTTTCATCGTCAATGAGAAGGTCCAAGTGATACAGTAAACCTGAAAGGAAACATAGGAATCTGAAGCTGGTCTCACAGGAAAGGTTCAAATCGTAGGCAGTAAGAAGAGTCAGTGTCCATGTACCTAAGTCGGCATTGTGGGTTTTGTATTTAATTCCGATGTAATTTTTGTGATTCACATCAATAAGAAGGTCCAAGGGATACAGTAAACCTGAAGTGTAGCACCGGCATCAAGACTGGTCTCTCACGAAAGCTTTAAAACATAGACAATAAGAAGAGTCAGTCTTCTTGTACTTAAGTCGGCATTGTGCATTTTGTATTTAATTACGATGCAATTTCTGTGTTTCATCGTCAATAAGGAGGTCCAAGGGATACATTAAACCTGAAATGAAGCATCGGAATTTATAACTGGTCTCACAGGAAAGGTTCAAACCACAGACAGTAAGAAGTGTCAGTCTTCTTGTACTTAAGTCGGCAATGTGCCTTTTGTAATTAATTCCGGTGCAATTTCTGTGTTTCATCGTCAATAAGCAGGTCCAAGGAATACAGTAAACCTGAAGTGAAGCATCGGAAACTAAAACTGGTCTCACAGGAAAGGTTCAAATCACGGAATGTAAGAAGAGTCAGTCTTCTTGTACTTATTTCCGCATTGTGCCCTTTGTAATTAATTCCGATGCAGTTTCTGTGTTTCATCGTCAATAAGAACGTCCAAGGGATACAGTAAACCTGAAGTAAAGCATCGGAATCTTAAACTGGTCTCACAGGAAAGGTTCAAACCACAGACAGTACGGAGAGTCAGTCTTCTTGTTTTTAAGTTGGCATTGTGCCGTTTGTATTTAATTCCGGACAAATTTCTGTGTTTCATCGTCAACAAGAAAGTCCAAGGGATACAGTCAACCTGAAGTGAAGCATCGGTATCAAATCTGGTCTCACAGGAATGGTTCAAAACATAGACAGTAAGATTAGTCAGTCTTTTTGTACTTAAGACGGCATTGTGCCATTAGTATTTAATTCCGATGCAATTTCTTTATTTCATCGTCAATAAGAAGGTCCAAGGGATACAGTAAACCTGAAATGAAGCATAGGAATCTAAAAATGGTCTCACAGGAAAGGTTCAATTCATAGACAGTAAGAAGACTCAGTTATCTTGTACTTAAGTCGGCAATGTGCCTTTTGTATTTAATTCCGATAGAATTTCTGTGTTTCATCGTCAATATGAAGGTCCAAGGGATACACTAAACCTGAAGTGAAGCACCGGAATCTAAAACTGGTCTCACGGGAAGGTTTAAATTATAGACAGTATGAAGAGTCAGTCTTCTTGTACTTAAATCGGCATTTTGACTTTTGTATTTAATTCCGATGTAATTTCTGTCTTTTATCGTCATTATGAAAGTCCAAGGGATACAGTAAACCTGAAGTGAAGCATCGGAATCTATAACTGGTCTCACAGGAAAGGTTCAAATCATAGAATGTAAGATGAGTCAGTCGTCTTGTACGAAAGTCGGCATTGTGCCTTTTGCATTTAATTCCGATGCAATTTCTGTGTCTCATCGTAAATAAGAAGGTCCAAGGGATATAGTAAACCTGAAGTAAAGCATCGGAATCTAAAACTGGTCTCACAGGAAAGGTTCAAATCATAGACAGTAAGAAGAGTCAGTCTTCTTGTACTCAGGTAGTCATTGCGCCTATCGTATTTAATTCCGATGTAATTTCTGTGTTTCATCGTCAATAAGAATGTCCAAGGGGTACAGTAAACCTGAAGTGAAGCACCGGAATCAAAACTGGTCTCACAGGAATGCTTCAAAATATAGACAGTAAGAAGATTCAGTCTTCTTGTACTTAAGTCGGCATTCTTCATTCAGTATTTATTCCAATGCAATTTTTGTTCTTCGTCGTCAATAAGAAGGTCCAAGATATACAGTAAACCTGAAGCAAAGCATCGGAATCTAAAAGTGGTCTCACGGGAAACGTTCAAAACATAGACAGTAAGAAGAGACAGTCTTCATGTACTTAAGTCGGAATTGTGCCTTTTGTATTTCATTCCGATGCAATATCTGTGTTTCATCGTCAATAAGAAGGTCCAAGGGATACCGTAAACCTGAAAAGAAAACCTACGAATCTGAGGCTGATCTAACAGGAATGGTTCAAATCATAGACAGTAACAAGAGTCAGACTCATTGTACTTATGTCGGCATTGTGGCGTTTGTATTTAATTCCGATGTAATTTTTGTGTTTCACGTCACTAAGAAGGTCCAAGGGATACAGCAAACCTGACGTGAAGCACCGGAATCAAAACTGGTCTCACACAAGAGCTTCAAAACATAGACAGTAAAAAGAGTATGCCTTCTTGTACTTAACTCGGCATTGTGCATTTTGCATTTAATTCCGATGCAATTTCTGTGTTTCATCATCAATAAGAAGGTCCAAGGGATACAGTAAACCTGAAGTAAAGCATCGGAATCAAAAACTGGTCTCACAGGAATGGTGCAGAACATTGACAGAAAGAAGAGTCAATCTTCTTGTACTTAAGTCGGCATTGTGCCTTTTGTATTTAATTCGGATGCAATTACTGTGTTTCATCGTCAATAAGAAGGTCCAAAGGATACAGTAACTTTGAAGTGAAACTTCGGAATCTAAACCAGGTCTCACAGGAAAGGTTCAATTCATAGAATGTAAGAAGAGTCAGTCCTCTTGTACTTAAGTCGGCATTGTGCCTTTTGTATTTAATTCCGATGCCATTTCTGTGTTTCATCGTGAATAAGAAGGTCCAAGGGATAGAGTAAAAATGAAGTACAGCATCGGAATGTAAAACTGGTCTGACAGGAAAGGTTCAAAGCATAGACAGTAAGAAGAGTCAGTCTTCTAGTACTTAAGTCGGCATCGTGCCTTTTGTATTTAATTCCGATGCCATTTCTGTGCTTCATCGTCAATAAGAAGGTCCAAGGGATACAGTAATCCTGAAATGAAGCATAGGAATCTAAAAATGGTCTCACAGGAAAGGTTCAAACCACAGACAGTAAGAAGACTCAGTCATCTTGTACTTAAGTCGGCATTGTGCCTTTTGTATTTAATTCCGATCGAATTTCTGTGTTTCATTGTCAATATGAAGGTCCAAGGGATACACTAACCCTGAAGTGAAGCACCGGAATCTAAAACTGGACTCTCAGGAAAGGTTTAAATTATAGACAAAAAGAAGAGTCGGTCTTCTTGTACTTAAATCGGCATTTTGACTTTTGTATTTAATTCCGATGCAATTTCTGTGTTTCATCGTCATTATGAAAGTCCAAGGGATACAGTAAACCTGAAGTGAAGCATCGGAATCTATAACTGGTCTCACAGGAAACCTTCAAAACATAGACAGTAAGAAAAGTCAGTCTTCTTGTACTTAAGTCGGAATTGTGCGTTTTGTACTTAATTCCGATGAAATTTCTGTGTTTCATCGTCAATAAGCAATTCCAAGGGATACAGTAAACCTGAGGTGAAGCATCGGAATCTTAAAACTGGTCTCACAGGAAAGGTTCAAATCATGGAATGTAAGAAGAGTCAGTCCTCTTGTACTTAAGTCCGCATTGTGCCTTTTGTATTTAGTTCCGATGCAATTTGTGTGTTTCATCGTCAACATGAAAGTCTAAGGGATACAGTAAACCTGAAGTGAAGCATCGGAATCTAAAAGTGGTCTCAGAGGAAAAGTTCAAATTATAGACAGTGCGAAGGGTCAGTCTTCTTGTACTTATGTCGGCATTTTGACTTTTGTATTTAATTCCGATGCAATTTCTGTGTTTCATCGTCAATATGAAGGTCCAAGGGATACAGCAAACCTGAAGTGAAGCATCGGAATCTATAACTGGTCGAACAGGAAAGGTTCAAAATATAGACAGCAAGAAGAGTCAGTCTTCTTGTTCTGAAGTCGGCATAGTGCCACTTGTATTTAATTCCAATTCAATTTCTGTGCTTCATCGTCAATAAGAAGGTCCAAGGAATACAGTAAACCTAAAGTGAAGCATCGTAATCTAAAAATGGTCTCACAGGAAAGGTTCAGATCATAGAATGTAAGAAGAGTTAGTCGTCTTGTACGAAAGCCGGCATTGTGCCTTTTGCATTTAATTCCGATGCAATCTCTGTGTTTCATCGTCAATAAGAAGGTCCAAGGGATACAGTAAATCTGAAACTAAACATAGGAATCTGAAACTCGTCTCACAGGAATCGTTGAAATCGTCGACAGTAAGAAGAGTCAGTCTTCTTGTACTTAAGTCGGTATTGTTCATTTAGTATTTAATTCCGATGCAATTTTTTTTGTTTGATCGTCAATAAGAAGGTCCAAGGGATACAGCAAACCTGAAGTGAAGCATCGGAATCTATAACTGGTCTCACAGGAAAGGTTTTTAAAAATGGACGGCAAGAAGAGTCAGTCTTCTTGTTCTGAAGCCGGCATAGTGCCTTTTGTATTTAATTCCGATGCAATATCTGTGTTTCATCGTCGATAAGAAGGTCCAAGGGATACAGTAAACCTGAAATGAAGCATCGGAATCTAAAACTGGTCTCACATGAAAGGTTCAAATCATAGAATGTAAGAAGAGTTAGTCGTCTTGTACGAAAGTCGGCATTGTGCCTTTTGCATTTAATTCCGATGCAATTTCTGTGTCTCATCGCAAATAAGAAGGTCCAATAGATACAGTAAACCTGAAGTAAAGCATCGGAATCTAAAACTGGTCTCACAGGAAAGGTTCAAAACATAGACATTAAGAAGTGTCAGTCTTCATGTACTGAAGTCGGCATTGTGCCTTTTGTATTTAATTCCGATGCAATATCTGTGTTTCATCGTCATTACGAAGGTCCATGGGATATAGTAAACCTGAAGTGAAGCTTCGGAATCTAGAACTGGTCTCACAGGAAAGGTTCAAATCATAGAATGTAAAAAGAGTCAGTCCTATTGTACTTAAGTCGGCATTGTGACTTTTGTATTTGATTCCGATGCCATTTCTGTGTTTCATCGTGAATAAGAAGGTCCAAGGGAAACAGTAAACCTGAAGAAAAGCATCGGAATGTAAAACTGCTCTCACAGGAAAGGTTCAACGCATAGACAGTAAGAAGAGTCAGTCTTCTTGTAGTTGAGTCGGCATTGTGCCTTTTGTATTTAATTCCGATGCAATATCTGTGTTTCATCGACAATAAGAAGGTCCAAGGGATACAGTAAACCTGAAATAAAGCATCGGAATCTAGAACTGGTCTCACATGAAAGGTTCAAATCATAGAATGTAAGGAGAGTCAGTCGTCTTGTACGAAAGTCGGCATTGTGCCTTTTGCATTTAATTCCGATGCAATTTCTGTGTCTCATCGTAAATAAGAAGGTCCAAGGGATACAGCAAACCTGAAGTAAGGCATCGGAATCTAAAACTCGTCTCACAGGAAAGGTTCAAATCACAGACAGTAAGAAGACAGAGTCATCTTGTTCTTAAGTCGGCATTGTGCCTTTTGTATTTAATTCCGATTTAATTTTTGTGTTTCATCGTCAATAAGTAGGTCCAAGGGATACTGTAAACCTGAAGTGAAGCATCGGAAATTAATACTGGTCTCACAGGCAAGGTTCAAAACATAGACAGTAAGGAGTGTCAGTCTTCTTGTACTTAAGTCGGCATTGTGCTTTTTGTATTTAATTCCGATGCAATTTCTGTGTTTCATCGTCAATAAGAAGGTCCAAGGGACACAGTAAACCTGAAATGGAACATCGGAATGTAAAACTGGTCTCACAGGAAATGTTCAAATCATAGACAGCAAGAAGAGTCAGTCATCTTGTACTTAAGTCGGCATTGTGCCTTTTGTATTTAATTCCGATGCAATTTTGTGTTTCATCGTCAATAAGCAGATCCAAGGGATACAGTAAACCTGAAGTAAAGCATCGGAATCTAAAACTGGTCTCACAGGAAACGTTCAAAACATAGACAGTAAGAAGAGTCAGTCTTCATGTACTTAAGTCGGCATTGTGCCTTTTGTATTTAATTCCGATGCAATTTCTGTATTTCATCGTCAATAAGAAGGTCCAAGGGATACAGTAAACCTGAAGTAAAGCATCTGAATCTAAAACTGGTCTCATGGGAAAGGTTCAAACCATAGACATTAAGAAGAGTCAGTCGTCTTGTTTTTATGTGGTCATTGTGCCTTTTGTATTTAATTCCGATGCAATTTCTGTGTTTCATCGTCAATAAGAAGGTCCAAGGGACACAGTAAACCTGAAATGAAACATCGGAACGTAAAACTGGTCTCACAGGAAAGGTTCAAAACATAGACAGTAAGAAGAGTCAGTCATCTTGTACTTAAGTCGGCATTGTGCCTTTTGTATTTAACTCCGACGCTATATCTGTTTTTCATCGTCAATAAGAAGGTCCAAGGAATACAGTATACCTGAAATGAAGCATAAGAATCTAAAACTGGTCTCACAGGAAAGGTTCAAATCATAGACAGTAAGAAGATTTAGTCATCTTGTACTTAAGTCGGCATTGTGCCTTTCGTATTTAGTTCCGATGCAATTTGTGTGGTGTCACCGCCAGACACCACACTTGCTAGGTGGTAGCTTAAATCGGCCGCGGCCCTTTTAGTACATGTCGGACCCGCGTGTCGCCACTGTGTGATCGCAGACCTAGCGCCACCACAAGGCAGGTCTCGATATACGATAGAGCACTCGCCCCACTTGTACGACGACATTGCTAGCGACAATACGGACGAGGCCTTCCTCTCATTTGCGGAGAGACAGTTAGAATAGCCTTCTGCTAAGTCCATGGCTACGACCTAGCAAGGCGCCAATTGTAACAGTGCATGTATCTTACGAGTCGCATTAGTATAGTCGAGAGAGATGTATCACCAGGAGTGAATAAAGTTAAGTATATTCCAGCTACGTACTTTTCTTGCTACCATTCAATAGTCATCCTGTTCCAGACTTCACGCCCGTCTGCGATAGATAGCGTGCCTATCGGCCCCCTCAAAATGACACTGTGTCGGCACTTCTGTCGACACATCAATTTGTGTGTTTCATCGTCAACATGAAGGTCCAAGGGATACAGTAAACCTGAAGTGAAGCATCGGAAGCTAAAACTGGTCTCACAGGAGAGGTTCAACTCATTGAGAGGAGGAAGAAGAGTTTGTCTTCTTGTACTTAAGTCGGCATTTTGCTTTTGTATTTAATTCCGATGCAATTTCTGTGTTTCATCGTCAATAAGAAGGTCCAAGGGATACAGTAAACCTGAAGTGAAGCATCGTAATCTAAAAATGGTCTCACAGGAAAAGTTCAAATCATAGTCAGTAAGAAGAAACAATCTCGTTGTACATAAGTCGGCATTTGTGACTTTTGAATTTAATTCGGATGCAATTACTGTGTTTCATCGTCAAAAAGAAGGTCCAAGGGATACAGTAAACCTGAAGTGAAGCTTCGGAAACTAGAACTGGTCTCACAGGAAAGGTTCAAATCATAGAATGTAAGAAGAGTCAGTCCTCTTGTACTTAAGTCGGCATTGTGCCTTTTGTATTTAATTCCGATGCCATTTCTGTGTTTTGTCGTGAATAAGAATGTCCAAGGGATACAGTAAAAATGAAGTAAAGCATCGGAATGTAAAACTGGTCTCACAGGAAAGATTCAAAGCATAGACAGTAAGAAGACTCAGTCTTCTTGTACTTAAGTCGGCATTGTGCATTTTGTATTTAATTCCGATGCAATTCCTGTGTTTCATCGTCAATAAGAAGGTCCAAGGGATACAGTAAACCTGAAATGAAGCATCGGAATCTAAAACTGGTCTCACAGGAAAGGTTCAAAACATAGACAGTAAAAAGAGTCAGTCTTCATGTACTGAAGTCGGCATTCTGCCTTTTGTATTTAATTCCGATGCAAAATCTGTGTTTCATCGTCAATAAGAAGGTCCAAGGGATACAGTAAACATGAAAGGAAACCTAGGAATCTGAGGCTGGTCTCACAGGAAAGGTTAAAATAATTGACAGTAAGAAGAGTCAGTCTCCTTGTACTTAAGTCGGCATTGTGGCTTTTGTATTTAATTCCGATGTAATGTTTGTGTTTCACGTCAATAAGAAGGTCCAAGAGATACAGTAAACTTGACGTGAAGCACCGGAATCGAAACTGGTCTCACAGGAAATCTTCAAAACATAGACAGTAAGAGGAGTCAGTCTTCTTGTACTTAAGTCGGAATTGTGCATTTTGTATTTCATTCCGATGCTATTTCAGTGTTTCAACGTCAATAAATAGGTCCAAGGGATACAGTAAACCTGAAGTGAAGCATCGGAATCTAAAACTGGTCTCACTTAAAGATTCAAAACATAGACAGTAAGAAGAGTCAGTCTTCTTGTACTTAAGTCGGCTTTTTGACTTTTGTATTTAATTCCGATGCAATTTCTGTGTTTCATCGTCAATAAGAAGGTCCAAGGGATACAGTAAACCTGAAGTGAAGCATCGAAAACTAAAACTGGTCTCACAGGAAAGGGTCAAAACATAGACAGTAAGAAGAGACAGTCTTCTTGTACTAAAGTCAGCATTGTGCCTTTTGTATTTAATTCCGACACAATTTCTGTGTTTCATCGTCAATGAGAAGGTCCAAGGGATACAGTAAACCTGAACTGAAGCATCGGAATCTAAAACTGGTGTCACAGGAAAGGTTCAAATCATGGAATGTAAGAAGAGTCAGTCCTCTTGTACTTAAGTCGGCATTGTGCCATTTGCATTTAATTCCGATGCACTCTCTTTGTTTTATCGTCAATAAGATGGTCCAAGGCATACAGTAAACCTGAAGTAAAGCATCGGAATTTAAAACTGTTCACACAGGAAAGGTTCATAACATAGACAGTAAGGAGAGTCGGTCTTCTTGTCTTTAAGTCGGCATTGTGCCTTTTGTATTTAATTTCGATGCAAGTTCTGTGTTTCATCGTCAATAAGTAAGTCTGTGGGATTCAGTAAACCTGAAGTGAAGCATCGGAATCAAAAATGGTTTCACAGGAAAGTTCAAATCACAGACAGTAAGAACAGTCAGTACTCTTGTTTTTATGTTTTCATTGTGCAATTTGTATTTAATTCCGATGCTATTTCTGTGTTTCATCGTCAGTAAGAGGGTCGGAGGGATACAGTAACCCTGACGTGAAGCATCGGAAACTAAAACGGGTCTCACAGTAAAGATTGAAAACATAGACGGTAAGAAGAGTCAGTCTTCTTGCACTTAAGTCGGCATTGTGCCTTTTGTATTTAATTCCGATGCACTTTCTGTGTTTCAACGTCAATAAGAAGGTCCAAGGCATACAGTAAACCTGAAGTAAAGCGTCGGAATCTAAAACTGGTCACACAGGAAAGGTTCAAAACAATGACAGTGAGAAGAGTCAGTGTTCTTGTCTTTAAGTCGGCATTGTGCCCTTTGTATTTATTTCCGATGCAATTTCTGTGTTTCATGGCCAATTAGAAGGTGCAAGGGATACAGTAAACCTGAAGTGAACCATAGGAATCTAAAACCGGTCTCACAGGAAAGGATCAAAACATAGACAGTAAGAAGAGTCGGTATTAATGTCTTTAAGTCGGCATTTTGACTTTTGTATTTAATTCCGATGCAATTTCTGTGTTTCATCGTCAATAAGAAGGTCCAACGGATACAGTAAACCTGAAGTGAAGCATCGGAATCTAAAACTGGTCTCACAGTAAAGGTTCAAAACATAGACGGTAAGAAGAGTCAGTCTGCTTGTACTTAAGTCGGCATTGTGCCTTTTTTTTAAATTCCGATGCAATTTCTATGTTTCATCGTCAATACGAAAGTCCAAGGGATACAGTAAACCTTAAATGAAGCATAGGATCTAAAACAGGTCTCATAGGGAAGGTTCAAAACATAGACAGTAAGATGAGTCAGACATTATGTACTTAATTCGGCATGGTGCCTTTTGTATTTAGTTCCGATCGAAATTCTGTGTTTCATCGTCAATATGAAGCTCCAAGGGATACAGTATACCTGAAGTGAAGCATCGGATTCTTAAATTGGTCTCAGAGGAACGGTTCAAAGTATAGACCGTAAGAAGAGTCAGTCCTCTTGTACTTAAGTAGGCATTGTGCGTTTAGTAATTAATTCCGATGCAATTTCTGTGTTTCATCGTCAATAGGAAGGTCCAAAGGATACAGTAAATCTGAAGTGAAGCATCGGATCAAAACTGGTCTCACAGGAAAGGTTTAAAACATAGACAGTAAGAGGAGTCAGTCTTCTTGTACTCAAGTCGGCATTGTGCCTCTTGTATTTAATTCCGATGCAATTTCTGTGTATCATCGTCAATAAGAAGGTACAAGGGATACAATAAACCTGAAATGAATCATAGGAATCTAAAACTGGTCTCACAAAAAAGGTTCAAAACATAGACTGTAAGAAGAGTCAGTCTTC
Source organism: Schistocerca americana (assembly GCF_021461395.2). Lineage (NCBI taxonomy): Eukaryota > Metazoa > Arthropoda > Insecta > Orthoptera > Acrididae > Schistocerca > Schistocerca americana. The sequence goes on from NC_060124.1 coordinate 646,939,588, forward strand.
TTGTACTTAAGTCGGCATTGTGCGTTTTTTTTTTTTATGTCCGATGCTATTTCTGTGTATCATCGTCAATAAGCAGGTCTAAGCTATACAGTAAACGTGAAGTGAAGCATCGGAATCTAAAACTGGTCTCACACGAAAGGTTCAAAGCATAGACAGTAAGAAGAGTCAGTCTTCTTGTTTTTAAGTCGGCATTGTGCCTTTTGTGTTTAATTCCGATGCAATTTCTGTGTTTCATCGTCAATAAGAAGGTCCTAGGCATACGGTAAACCTGAAGTAAAGCATCGGAATCTAAAACTGGTCTAACAGGAAAGGTTCCAAGCATAGACAGTAAGAAGAGTCAGTCCTCTTGTACTTAAGTGGCTTTGTGCCTTTTGTATTTAATTCCGATGCAGTTTATGTGTTTCATCGTCAATAAGCAGGTCCGACGGATACAGTAAACCTGAAGTGAAGCATCGGAATCTAAAACTGGTCTAACAGGAAAGGTTCAAAACATAGACAGTAAGAAGAGTCAGTCTTCTTGTTTTTAAGTGGGCATTGTGCCAGTTGTATTTCATTCCGACGCAATTTCTGTGTTTCATCGTCAATAAGAAAGTCCAAGGGATCCAGTAAACCTGCAGTGAAGCATCGGAATCTAAACTGGTCTCACAGGAATGGTTCAAAACAGAGACAGTAAGAGGAGTTAGTCATCTTGCACTTAAGTCGGCATTGTGCCTTTTGTATTTAATTCCGATGCAATTTCTGTGTTTCATCGTCATTAAGAAGGTCCTAGGCATACAGTAAACCTGAAGTAAAGCATCGGAATCTAAAACTAGTGTAACAGGAAAGGTTCCAAGCATAGACAGTAAGAAGAATCAGTCTTCTTGTACTTAAGTCGGCATTGTGCCTGTTGTATTTAATTCCGATGCAATTTCTGTGTATCATCGTCAATAAGCAGGTCCAAGGGATACAGTGAACCTGAAGTGAAGCATCGGAATCTAAAACTGGTCTCACAGGAAAGGTTTAAATCATGGTATGTAAGAAGAGTCAGTCCTCTTGTACTTAAGTCGGCATTGTGCCTTTTGTAATTAATTCCGATGCAATTTCTGTGTTCCATCGTCTATAAGAAGGTCCAAGGGATACAGCAAAACCTGAAATGAAACATCGGATTCTAAAACTGGTCTCACAGGAAAGGTTTAAATCATAGACAGTAAGAAGAATCAGTCCTCTTGTACTTAGGTCGCAATGTGCATTTGTATTTAATTCCGATGCAATTTCTGTGTTTCATCGTCAATAAGAAGGTCCAAGGGATACAGTAAACCTGAAATGAAACGTCGGATTCTAAAACTGGTCACACAATAAAGGTTTAAATCATAGACAGTAAGAATAATCAGTCCTCTTGTACTTAGGTCGCAATGTGCATTTTATATTTAATTCTGATGCAATTTCTGTGTTTCATCGTCAATAAGAAGGTCCACGGGTTACAGTAAACCTAAAATGAAACATCCGATTCTAAAACTGGTCACACAGGAAAGGTTTAAAACATACACAGTAAGAAGAGTCAGTGTTCTTGTACTTAAGTCGGCATTCTGCCATTTGTATTTATTTCCGATGCAATTTCTGTGCTTCATCGTCAATAAGAAGGTACAAGGGATACAGTAAACCTGAAATGAAACATCGGATTCTAAAACTGGTCACACAGGAAAGGTTTAAAACATACACAGTAAGAAGAGTCAGTGTTCTTGTACTTAAGTCGGCATTCTGCCTTTTGTATTTAATTCCGATGCAATTTCTGTGTTTCATCGTCAATAAGAAGGTACAAGGGATACAGTAAACCTGAAATGAAGCATAGGATTCTGAAACTGGTCTCACAGGAAAGGTTTAAATCGTAGACAGTAAGAAGACTTAGTCTTCTTGTACGTAAGTCGGCATTGTGCCTTTTGTATGTAATTCCGATGCAATTTCTGTGTTTCATCGACAATATGAAGGTCCAAGGGATACAGTAAACCAAAGTGAAGCATCGGAATCTAAAACGGGTCTCACAGGAAAGGATCAAAATAAAGACAGTAGGATCGGTCAGTCTTCTTGTACTTAAGTTGCCATTTTGGCTTTTGTATTTAATTCCGATGTAATTTCTGTGTTTCATCGTCAATTAGAAGTGCCAAGGGATACAGTAAACCTTAAGTGAGGCATCGGAAACTAAAACTGGTCTCACAGGAAACTTCAAGTCATAGAATGTAAGAAGAGCCAGTCCTCTTGTACTTAAGTCGGCATTGTGCATTTTCTATTTAAATCCGATGCAATTTCTGTTTTTCATCGTCAATAAGAATGTCCAAGGGATACAGTAAACCTGAACTGAAGCATCGGAATCTAAAACTGGTGTCACAGGAAAGGTTCAAATCATGGAATGTAAGAAGAGTCAGTCCTCTTGTACTTAAGTCGGCATTGTGCCATTTGCATTTAATTCCGATGCACTCTCTGTGTTTTATCGTCAATAAGATGGTCCAAGGCATACAGTAAACCTGAAGTAAAGCATCGGAATTTAAAACTGTTCACACAGGAAACGTTCATAACTTAGACAGTAAGGAGAGTCGGTCTTCGTGTCTTTAAGTCGGCATTGTGCCTTTTGTATTTAATTTCGATGCAAATTCTGTGTTTCACCGTCAATAAGTAAGTCTGTGGGATTCAGTAAACCTGAAGTGAAGCATCGGAATCAAAAATGGTTTCACAGGAAAGTTCAAATCACAGACAGTAAGAACAGTCAGTATTCTTGTTTTTATGTTTTCATTGTGCATTTTGTATTTAATTCCGATGCTATTTCTGTGTTTCATCGTCAGTAAGAGGGTCGGAGGGATACAGTTACCCTGACGTGAAGCATCGGAAACTAAAACGGGTCTCACAGTAAAGATTGAAAACATAGACGGTAAGAAGAGTCAGTCTTCTTGTACTTAAGTCGGCATTGTGCCTTTTGTATTTAATTCCGATGCACTTTCTGTCTTTCAACGTCAATAAGAAGGTCCAAGGCATACAGTAACCTGAAGTAAAGCGTCGGAATCTAAAACTGGTCACACAGGAAAGGTTCAAAACAATGACAGTGAGAAGAGTCAGTGTTCTTGTCTTAAAGTCGGCATTGTGCCCTTTGTATTTATTTCCGATGCAATTTCTGTGTTTCATCGCCAATTAGAAGGTGCAAGGGATACAGTAAACCTGAAGTGAACCATAGGAATCTAAAACCGGTCTCACAGGAAAGGATCAAAACATAGACAGTAAGAAGAGTCGGTATTAATGTCTTTAAGTCGGCATTTTGACTTTTGTATTTAATTCCGATGCAATTTCTGTGTTTCATCGTCAATACGAAAGTCCAAGGGATACAGTAAACCTTAAATGAAGCATAGGACCTAAAACAGGTCTCATAGGGAAGTTTCAAAACATAGACAGTAAGATGAGTCAGACATCATGTACTTAATTCGGCATGGTGCCTTTTGTATTTAGTTCCGATCGAAATTCTGTGTTTCATCGTCAATATGAAGCTCCAAGGGATACAGTATACCTGAAGTGAAGCATCGGATTCTTAAATTGGTCTCAGAGGAACGGTTCAAAGTATAGACCGTAAGAAGAGTCAGTCCTCTTGTACTTAAGTAGGCATTGTGCGTTTAGTAATTAATTCCGATGCAATTTCTGTGTTTCATCGTCAATAAGAAGGTCCAACGGACACAGTAAACCTGAAGTGAAGCATAGGAATCTGAAACTGGTCTCACAGGAAAGGTTCAAATCATAGACAGTAAGAAGAGCCAGTCTTCTTGTACTTATGTCGGCATTGTGCCCTTTGTATATATTCCCGATGCAATTTCTGTGTTTCATCGTCAATAAGAAGGTCCAAGGGATACAGTAAACCTGAAGTAAAGCATCGGAATCTAAAACTGATCTCACAGGAAAGGTTCAAAACATAGACAGTAAGTGGAGTCAGTCTTCTTGTTTTTGAGTCAGCATTGTGCATTTTGTATTTAATACCGACGCAATTTCTGTGTTTCATCGTCAATAAGAAAGTCCAAGGGATACAGTAAACCTGAAGTGAAGCATCAGAATCTAAACTGGTCTCACAAGAAATGTTCAAAATATAGACAGTAAGAAGAGTCAGTCTTCTTGTAATTAAGTCGGCATTGTGCCTTTTGTATTTAATTCCCATGCAATTTCTGTGTTTCACCGTCAATAAGAAGGTCTAAGGCATACATTAAACCTGAAATGAAACTTCGGAATCTAAAACTGGTCTCACAGGAAAGGTTCAAAGATAGACCGTAAGAAGAGTCAGTCTTCTTGTACTTATGTCGGCATTGTGCCTTTTTTATATAACTACGATGCTATTTCTGAGTTTCATCGTCAATGTGAAGGTCCAAGGGACACAGCAAACATGAAGTTAAGCATCGGAATCTAAACTGGTCTCACAGGAAAGGTTTAAAACATAGACAGTAAGAAGAGTCAGTGTTCTTGTACTTAAATCGGCATTGTGCCTCTTGTATTTAATTCCGATGCAATTTCTGTGTATCATAGTCAATAAGAAGGTCCAAGAGATACAGTAAACCTGAAATGAAGCATAGGAATCTAAAACTGGTCTCACAGGAAAGGTTCAAAACATAGACAGTAAGAAGAGTCAGTCTTCTTGTACTTAAGTCGGCATTGTGCGTTTTGTATTTATGTCCGATGCAATTTCTGTGTATCATCGTCAATAAGCAGGTCTAAGGGATACAGTAAACCTGAAGTGATGCATCGGAATCTAAAACTGGTCTCACAGGAAAGGTTCAAATCATGGAATGTAAGAAGAGTCAGTCCTCTTGTACTTAAGTCGGCATTGTGCCTTTTGTATTTAATTCCGAAGCAATTTCTGTGTCTCATCGTCAATACGAGAGTCTGAGGGATACAGTAAACCTGAAGTGAAGCATCGGAATCAAACCTGGTCTCACAGGAAGGGTTCAAAACATAGACAGTAAGAAGAGTCAGTCTTCTTGTACTTAAGTCGGCATTGTGCGTATTGTATTTAATTCCTATGCAATTTCTGTGTTTCATCGTCAATAAGAAGGTCCAAAGGATACAGTAAATCTGAAGTGAAGCATCGGATCAAAACTGGTCTCACAGGAAAGGTTTAAAACATAGACAGTAAGAGGAGTCAGTCTTCTTGTACTCAAGTCGGCATTGTGCCTCTTGTATTTAATTCCGATGCAATTTCTGTGTATCGTCGTCAATAAGAAGGTACAAGGGATACAGTAAACCTGAAATGAATCATAGGAATCTAAAACTGGTCTCACAAAAAAGGTTCAAAACATAGACTGTAAGAAGAGTCAGTCTTCTTGCACTTAAGTCGGCATTGTGCGTTTTTTTTTTTTATGTCCGATGCTATTTCTGTGAATCATCGTCAATAAGCAGGTCTAAGCGATACAGTAAACGTGAAGTGAAGCATCGGAATCTAAAACTGGTCTCACAGGAAAGGTTTAAATCATGGTATGTAAGAAGAGTCAGTCCTCTTGTACTTAAGTCGGCATTGTGCCTTTTGTATTTAATTCCGATGCAATTTCTGTGTTCCATCGTCTATAAGAAGGTCCAAGGGATACAGCAAAACCTGAAATGAAACATCGGATTCTAAAACTGGTCTCACAGGAAAGGTTTAAATCATAGACAGTAAGAAGAATCAGTCCTCTTGTACTTAGTTCGCAATGTGCATTTGTATTTAATTCCGATGCAATTTCTGTGTTTCATCGTCAATAAGAAGGTCCAAGGGATACAGTAAACCTGAAATGAAACGTCGGATTCTAAAACTGGTCACACAATAAAGGTTTAAATCATAGACAGTAAGAAGAATCAGTCCTCTTGTACTTAGGTCGCAATGTGCATTTTATATTTAATTCCGATGCAATTTCTGTGTTTCATCGTCAATAAGAAGGTCCACGGGATACAGTAAACCTAAAATGAAACATCCGATTCTAAAACTGGTCACACAGGAAAGGTTTAAAACATACACAGTAAGAAGAGTCAGTGTTCTTGTACTTAAGTCGGCATTCTGCCTTTTGTATTTAATTCCGATGCAATTTCTGTGTTTCATCGTCAATAAGAAGGTACAAGGGATACAGTAAACCTGAAATGAAGCATAGGATTCTGAAACTGGTCTCACAGGAAAGGTTTAAATCATAGACAGTAAGAAGACTCAGTCTTCTTGTACGTAAGTCGGCATTGTGCCTTTTGTATGTAATTCCGATGCAATTTCTGTGTTTCATCGACAATATGAAGGTCCAAGGGATACAGTAAACCAAAGTGAAGCATCGGAATCTAAAACGGGTCTCACAGGAAAGGATCAAAATAAAGACAGTAGGATCGGTCAGTCTTCTTGTACTTAAGTTGCCATTTTGGCTTTTGTATTTAATTCCGATGTAATTTCTGTGTTTCATCGTCAATAAGAAGTGCCAAGGGATACAGTAAACCTTAAGTGAGGCATCGGAAACTAAAACTGGTCTCACAGGAAACTTCAAGTCATAGAATGTAAGAAGAGCCAGTCCTCTTGTACTTAAGTCGGCATTGTGCATTTTCTATTTAAATCCGATGCAATTTCTGTTTTTCATCGTCAATAAGAATGTCCAAGGGATACAGTAAACCTGAACTAAAGCATCGGAATCTAAAACTGATCACACAGGAAAGATTCAAACATAGACAGTAAGAGGAGTCAGTCTTCATGTTTTTAAGTCGACGTTGTGCTTTTTGTAATTAATACCGACGCAATATCTGTGTTTCATCGTCAATATGAAGATCCAAGGGATACAGTAAACCTGAAGTGAAGCATCGGAATCAAAACTGGTCTCACAGGAAGGGTTCAAAACAAAGACAGTAAACTGAGTCAGTCTTCTTGTAGTTAAGTCGGCATTGCGCATATTGTGTTTAATTCCGGTGCAATTTCTGTGTTTCATCGTCAATAAGAAGGTCCAAGGGATACAGTAAACCTGAAGTGAAGAATCGGAATCAAAACTGGTCTCACAGGAAAGGTTCAAATCATGGAATGTAAGAAGAGTCAATCCTCTTGTACTTAAGTCGGAATTGTGCCTTTTGTATTTAATTCCGATGCAATTTCTGTATTTCATCGTCAATAAGAAGGTACAAGGGATACAGTAAACCTGAAATGAAGCATAGGATTCTAAAACTGGTCTCACAGGAAAGGTTTACATCATAGACAGTAAGAAGACTCAGTCTTCTTGTATTTAGGTCGGCAATGTGCCTTTTGTATTTATTTCCGATGCAATTTCTGTGTTTCATCGTCAATAAGAAGGTACAAGGGAGACAGTAAATCTGTTGTGAAGCATCGGAATCTAAACTGGGCTCACAGGGAAGGTTTAATCATAGACAGTAAGAAGACTTAGTCTCCTTGTACATAAGTCGGCATTGTGCCTTTTGTATGTAATTCCGATGCAATTTCTGTGTTTCATCGACAATATGAATGTCCAAGGGATACAGTAAACCAAAGTGAAGCATCGGAATCTAAAACGGGTCTCACAGGAAAGGATCAAAATAAAGACAGTAGGATCGGTCAGTCTTCTTGTACTTAAGTTGCCATTTTGGCTTTTGTATTCAATTCCGATGCAATTTCTGTGTTTCATCGTCAATAAGAAGGGCCAAGGGATACAGTAAACCTTAAGTGAGGCATCGGAAACTAAAACTGGTCTCACAGGAAACTTCAAGTCATAGAATGTAAGAAGAGCCAGTCCTCTTGTACTTAAGTCGGCATTGTGCATTTTGTATTTAAATCCGATGCAATTTCTGTTTTTCATCGTCAATAAGAATGTCCAAGGGATACAGTAAACCTGAACTAAAGCATCGGAATCTAAAACTGATCACACAGGAAAGAATCAAACATAGACAGTAAGAGGAGTCAGTCTTCATGTTTTTAAGTCGACATTGTGCCTTTTGTATTTAATACCGACGCAATATCTGTGTTTCATCGTCAATATGAAGATCCAAGGGATACAGTAAACCTGAAGTGAAGCATCGGAATCAAAACTGGTCTCACAGGAAAGGTTCAAATCGTAGAAAATAAGAAGAGTCAGTCCTCTTGTACTTAGGTCGGCATTGTGCCTTTTGAATTTAATTCCGATGCAATTTCTGTGTTTCATCGTCAATAAGAATGTCCAAGGGATACGGTAAACCTGAAGTAAAGCATCGGCATCTGAAACTGGTCTCACGGGCGAGGATCAAAACATAGACAGTAAGAAGAGTCCGTCTTCTTGTTTTTAAGTGGGCACTGTGCCTTTTGTATTTAATTCCGATGCAATTTCTGTGTTTCACCGTCAATAAGAAAGACTGATGGATACAGTAAACCTGAAGTGAAGCATCGGAATCAAAACTGGTCTCACAGGAAGAGTTCAAAACAAAGACAGTAAACTGAGTCAGTCTTCTTGTACTTAAGTCGGCATTGTGCATATTGTGTTTAATTCCGATGCAATTTCTATGTTTCACCGTCAATAAGAAAGTCTGATGGATACAGTAAACCTGAAGTGAAGCATCGGAATCAAAACTGGTCTCACAGGAAGGGTTCAAAACAAAGACAGTAAACTGAGTCAGTCTTCTTGTACTTAAGTCGGCATTGTGCATATTGTGTTTAATTCCGATGCAATTTCTGTGTTTCATCGTCAATAAGAAGGTCCAAGGGATACAGTAAACCTGAAGTGAAGAATCGGAATCAAAACTGGTCTCACAGGAAAGGTTCAAAACATAGACAGTAAGAGGAATCTGTCTTCTTGTACTTAAGTCGGCATTGTGCCTCTTGTATTTAATTCCGATCCAATTTCTGTGTTTCATTGCCAACAGGAAGGTACAAGGGATACAGTAAACCTGAAATGAAGCATAGGAATCTAAAACTGGTCTCACAGGAAAGGTTCAAAACATAGACAGTAAAAAGAGTCGGTCTTCTTGTACTTAAGTCGGCATTGTGCCTTTTGTATTTTATTCCGATGATGTTTCTGTGTTTCATTGACAATATAAAGGTCCGAGGGATACAGTAAACCAAAGTGACGCATCGGAATCTAAAACTGGTCTCACAGGAAAGGTTCAAAATATAGACAGTAAGATGAGTCACTCTTCCTGTACTTAAGTCGGCATTTTGATTTTTGTATGTCATTCCGTTGCAATTTCCGTGTTTCATCGACAATAAGAAGGTCCAAGGGATACAGTAAACCTGAAGTGAAGCATCGGAATCTAAAACTGGTCTCACAGTAAAGATTCAAATATAGACATTAAGAAGAGTCAGTCTTCTTGTACTCAAGTCGGCATTGTTCCTTTTGTATTTAATTCCAATGCAATTTCTGTGATTCATCGTCAGTCAGAAGGTCCAAGGGATACAGTAAACCTGAAGTGAAGCATCGGAAACTAAAACTGGTCTCACAGGAAGGTTCAAATCATAGAATGTAACAAGAGGCAGTCCTCTTGTACTTAAATCGGCATTGTGCCTTATGTATTTAAATCCGATGCAATTTCTTGTTTCATCGTCAATAAGAAGGTCCAAGGGATACAGTAAACCTGAAATGAAGCATAGGAATCTAAAACTGGTCTCACAGGAAAGGTTCGAAACATAGACAGTAAAAAGAGTCAGTCTTCCTTACTTAAGTCGGCATTGTGCCTTTTGTATTTTATTCCGATGATGTTTCTGTGTTTCATTGACAATATAAAGGTCCAAGGGATACAGTAAACCAAAGTGACGCATCGGAATCAAAAACTGGTCTTACAGGTAAGGTTCTAAATATAGACAGTAAGATGAGTCACTCTTCTTGTACTTAAGTCGGAATTTTGATTTTTGTATGTAATTCCGTTGCAATTTCCGTGTTCCATCGTCAATAAGAAGGTCCAAGGGATACAGTTAACCTGAAGTGAAGCATCGGAATCTAAAACTGGTCTCACAGTAAAGATTCAAATATAGACATTAAGAAGAGTCAGTCTTCTTGTACTCAAGTCGGCATTGTTCCTTTTGTATTTAATTCCAATGCAACTTCTGTGGTTCATCGTCAATAAGAAGGTGCAAGAAATACAGTAAACCTGAACTAAAGCATCGGAATCTAAAAATGATCACACAGGAAAGGTTCAAAACATAGACAGTAAGAGGAGTCAGTCTTCATGTTTTTAAGTCGACATTGTGCCTTTTGTATTTAATACCGACGCAATTTCTGTGTTTCATCGTCAATAAAAAGGTCCAAGGGATACACTAAGCCTGAAGTTAAGCATTGGTATCTAAACTGGTCTCACAGGAATGGTTCAAAACATAGACAGTAAGAAGAACAGTCTTCTTGTACTTAAGTCGGCATAGTGCCTTTTCTATTTAATTCCGATGCAAATTCTGTGTTTCGTCGTCAATAAGAAGGTCCAAGGGATACAGTAAACCTGAAGTGAAGCATCGGAATCTAAAATTGGTCTCACAGGAAAGGTTCAAATGATAGATTGTAAGAAGAGTCAGTTCTCTTGTACTTAAGTCGGCATTGTGCCTTTTGTATTTAGTTCCGATGCAATTTCTATGTTCCATCGTCAATAAGAAGGTCCAAGGGATACAGTAAATTTGAAGTAAAGCATCGGCATCTAAAACTGGTCTCACAGGATAGGTTCAAAACATAGACAGTAAGAAGAGTCAGTCTTCTTGTCTTTAAGTGGACATTATGGCATTTGTATTTAATTCCGACGCATTTTCTGTGTTTCATCGTCAATAAGAAAGTCCAAGGGAAACAGTAAACCTGAAGTGAAGCATCGGAATCAAAACTGGTCTCACAGGAATGGTTCAAAACATAGACAGTAAGAGGAGTTAGTTTTCTTGTACTTAAGTCGGCATTTGTCCCTTTGTATTTAATTCCAATGCAACTTCTGTGGTTCATCGTCAGTCAGAAGGTCCAAGGGATACAGTAAACATTAAGTGAAGCAACGTAATCTAAAACAGGTCTCACAGGAAAGGTTCAAATCATAGACAGTAAGAAGAGTCAGTCTTCTTGTACTTAAGGCGGCATTGTGCCTTTTGATTTTAATTCCAATGCAACATCTGTGGTTCTTCGTCAGTCAAAAGGTCCAAGGGGCACAGTAAACCTGACGTGAATCATCGGAATCTAAAACTGGTCTCACAGGAAGGGTTCAAATCATAGAATGTAAGAAGAGTCAGTCCTCTTGTACTTGAGTCGGCGTTGTACCTTTTGTATTTAATTCCGATGCAATTTCTGTGATTCATCGTCAATATGAAGATCCAAGGGATACAGTAAACCTGAAGTGAAACATCGGAATCAAAACTGGTCTCACAGGAAAGGTTCAAATCGTAAAACGTAAGAAGAGTCTCTTGTACTTAAGTCGGCATTGTGCCTTTTATATTTTTTTCCGATGCAATTTCTGTGTTTCATCGTCAATATGGAGGTCCAAGGGATACAGTAAACCTGAAAATATGGATACGACTCTAAAACTGGTCTCACAGGAAAGGTTTAAATCATAGACAGTAAGAAGACTCAGTCTTCTTGTACTTGGGTCTGCAATGTGCCTTTTGTATTTCTTTCCGATGCAATTTCTCTGTTTCATCGTCAATATGAAGGTCCAAGGGATACAGTAATACCAAAGTCACGCATTGGAATCTGAAACTGGTCTCACAGGAAATGTTCAAAACATAGCCAGTAAGAAGAGTCAGTGTTCTTGTACGTAAGTCGGCATTTTGACTTTTGTATTTAATTCCGATGCAATTTCTGTGTTTCATCGTCAATAAGAAAGTCCAAGGGATACATTAACCCTGAAGTGAAGCATCGGAAACTAAAACTGGTCTCACAGGAAAGGTTCAATTCATAGAATGTAAGAAGAGTCAGTTTTCTTGTACTTAAGTCGGCATTGTGCCTTTTGTATTTAGTTCCGATGCAATTTCTATGTTCCATCGTCAATAAGATGGTCCAAGGGATACAGTAAACGTGAAGTAAAGCATCGGCATCTAAAACTGGTCTCACAGGATAGGTTCAAAACATAGACAGTAAGAAGAGTCAGTCTTCTTGTTTTTATGTATGCATTGTGGCTTTGTATTTAATTCCGACGCAATTTCTGTGTTTCATCGTCAATAAGTAAGTCCAAGGGAAACAGTAAACCTGAAGTGAAGCATCGGAATCAAAACTGGTCTCACAGAAATGGTTCAAAACATAGACAGTAAGAGGAGTTAGTTTTCTTGTACTTAAGTCGGCATTGTTCCTTTTGTATTTAATTCCAATGCAACTTCTGTGGTTCATCGTCAGCCAGAAGGTCCAAGGGATACAGTAAACCTGAAGTAAAGCATCGTAATCTAAAACAGGTCTCGCAGGAAAAGTTCAAAACATAGACAGTAAGAAGAGTCAGTCTTCTTGTACTTAAGTCGGCATTGTGCCTTTTGTATTTAATTCCGATGCGATTTCTGTGTTTGATCGTCATTTAGAAGTTCCAAGGTTCAAATGGTTCAAATGGCTCTGAGCACTATGGGACTCAACTGCTGAGGTCATTAGTCCCCTAGAACATAGAACTAGTTAAACCTAACTAACCTAAGGACATCACAAACAACCATGCCTAAGGCTGGATTCGAACCTGCGACCGTAGTGGTCTAGCGGTTCCAGACTGCAGCACCTATAACCGCACGGCCACTTCGGCTGGCCAAGGTCCAAGGGATACAGTAAACCTGAAGTGAAGCATCGGTATCAAAACTGGTCTCACAGCAAAGGTTCAAAACATAGACAGTAAGAGGAGTCAGTCTTCTTGTACTTAAGTCGGCATTGTGCCTTTTGTATTTAATTCCGATGCGATTTCTGTGTTTCATCGTCAATAAGATGGTCCAAGGGATACAGTAAACCTGAAGTGAAGCATCGGAATCTAAAACTGGTCTCACAGTAAAGATTCAAAACATAGACAGTAAGAAGAGTCAATCTTCTTGTACTTAAAGCGGAATTGGGCCTTTTGTTTTTAATTCCAATGCAACTTCTGTGGTTCCTCGTCAGTCAGAAGGTCCAAGGGATACAGCAAACCTGAAGTGCAGCATCGTAAACTAAAACAGGTCTCGCAGGAAAGGTTCAAAACATAGACAGTAAGAAGAGTCAGTCTTCTTGTACTTATACCGGCATTGTGCATTTTGTATTTAATCCCGTTGCAATTTCTGTCATTCATCGTCAATAAGAATGTCCAAGGGATACAGTAAACCTGAAGTGAAGCATCGGAAACTAAAACTGGTCTCACAGGAATGGTTCAAAACATAGACAGTAAGAAGAGTCAGTCTTCTTGTACTTAAGTCGGCATTGTGCCTTTTGTATTTAATTCCGAAGCAATTTCTGTGTTTCATCATCAATAAAATGGTCCAACTGATACAGTAACCTGAAGTGAAGCTTCGGAATCTAAAACTGGTCTCACAGGAAAGGTTCAAATCATAGAATATAAGAAGAGTCAGTCCTCTTGTACTTAAGTCGGCGTTGGGCCTTTTGTATTTAAATCCGATGCAATTTCTGTGATTCATCGTCAATATGAAGATCCAAGGGATACAGTAAACCTGAAGTGAAACATCGGAATCAAAACTGGTCTCACTGGAAAGATTCAAATCGTAGAACGTAAGAAGAGTCTCTTGTACTTAAGTCAGCATTGTGCCTTTTGTATTTAACTCCGATGCAATTTCTGTGTTTCATCGTCAATAAGAAGGTACCAGGGATACAGTAAACCAAAGTGAAGCATCAGAATATAAAACGGGTCTCACAGGAAAGGTTCAAAATAAAGACAGTAAGATGAGCCAGCCTTCTTGTACTTAAGTCGCCATTTTGACTTTTCTATTTAATTCCGATGCAATATCTGTGTTTCATCGTCAATAAGAAGGTCCAAGGGATACAGTAAACCTGAAGTGAAGCATTGGAATCTAAAACTGGTCTCACAGTAAAGATTCAAAACATAGAACGTAAGAAGAGTCAGTCTTCCTGTACTTAAGTCGACATTGTGCCTTTTGTATTTAATTCCAATGCAACTCCTCTGGTTCATCGTCAGTCAGAAGGTCCAAGGGATACAGCAAACCTGGAGTGCATCATCGTAATCTAAAAGAGGTCACGCAGGAAAGGTTCAAAACATAGACAGTAAGAAGAGTCAGTCTTTTTGTACTTAAATCGGCATTGTGCCTTTTGTATTTATTCCCGATGCAATTTCTGTGTTTCTTCGTCAATAAGAAGATCCAAGGGATACAGTAAACCTGAAGTGAAGCTTCGGAATCTAAAACTGGCCTTACAGGAAAGTTTCAAATCATAGAATGTAAGAAGAGTCAGTCCTCTGGTTCTTAAGTCGGCATTGTGCCTTTTTAATTAATTCCGAAACAATTTCTGTGTTTCATCGTCGATACGAAGATCCAAGGGCTACAGGAAACCTTAAGTAACGCATCGGAATGTGAAACTGGTCTCACAGAAAAGGTTCAAATCATTGGCAGTGAGAAGAGTCAGTCTTCTTGAATTTAAGTCGGCATTTTGCCTTTTGTTTTTAATTCCGACGTAATTTCGGTGGTTCATCGTCAATAAGAAGGTCCAAGGGATACAGTAAATCTGTTGTGAAGCATCGGAATCAAAACTGGGCTCACAGGAAAGGTCCAAAACATAGAGAGAAAGAAGAGTCAGTCGTCTTGTTCTTCGGTCGGCATTGTGACTTTTGTATTTAATTCCAATAAAATTTCTGTGTTTCATCGTCAATAAGAAGTTCCAAGGGATACAGAAAACCTGAAATGAATCATCGGAATCTAAAATTGGTCTCACAGGAAAGGATCAAAATATAGTCAGTAAGAAGAGTCAGTCTTCTTGTACTTAAGTCGGCATTGTAACTTTTGTATTTAATTCCGATGCAATTTCTGTGTATCATCGTCAATAAGCGGGTCCAAGGGATACAGTAAACCTGAAGTGAGGCATCGGAATCAAAAACTGATCTCACAGGAAAGGTTCAAATCATGGAATGTAAGAAGAGACAGTCCTCTTGTACTTAAGTCGGCATTGTGCCTTTTGTATTTAATTCCGATGCAGCTTCTGTGTTCCATCGTCAATAAGAAGGTCCAAGGGATAAAGTAAACCTGAAATGAAGCATAGGAATCTAAAACTGGTTTCACAGGAAAGGTTTAAATCATAGACAGTAAGAAGACTCAGTCTTCTTGTACTTAGGTCGGCAATGTTCCTTTTGTATTTATTTCCGATGCAATTTCTGTGTTTCATCATCAATATGAAGGTGCAAGGGATACAGTAAACCAAAGTGAAGCATCGGAATCTAAAACTGGTCTCACAGGAAAGGTTCAAAGGATAGACTGTAAGAAGAGTAAGTCTTCTTGTAGTTAGGTCGGCATTTTGGCTTTTGTATTTAATTCCGATGCAATTTCTGTGTTTCATAGTCAATAAGAAGGTCCAAGGGATACATTAACACTGAAGTGAAGCATCGGAATCTAAAACTGGTCTCACAGTAAAGGTTCAAAAGCATAGACATCATGAAGAGTCAGTCTTCTTGTACTTAAGTCGGCACTGTGCCTTTTGTATTTAATACCAATTCAATTTCTGTGTTTCATCGTCAATAAGAAGGTTCAAGGGATACAGTAAACCTGAAGTGAAGCACCATAATCTTAAACAGGTCTCACAGGAAAGGTTCAAATCATAGACAGTAAGAAGAGTCAGTCTTCTTGACTTAAATCGGCATTGTTCATTTTGTATTTAATGCCGATGCAATTTCTGTGTTTCTTCGTCAATAAGAAGGTCCAAGGGATACAGTAAACCTGGAGTGAAGCATCGTAATCAAAACTGGTCCCACAGGAAAGGTTCAAAACATAGAGAGTAAGACGAGTCAGTCGTCTTGTACTTAGGTCGGCATTGTGACTTTTATATTAATTTCCAATAAAATTTCTGTGTTTCATCGTCAATAAGAAGTTCGAAGGGATACAGTAAACCTGAAATGAAGCATAGGAATCTGAAATTGGTCTCACAGGAAAGGTTCAAAATATAGACAGTAAGAAGAGTCAGTCTTCTTGTACCTATGTCGGCATTGTGCGTCTTGTATTTAATTCCGATGCAATTTCTGTGTATCATCGTCAATAAGCAGGTCCAAAGGATACAGTGAGCCTGAATTGAAGCATCGGAATCTAAAACTGATCTCACACGAATGGTTCAATTCATGGAATGTAAGAAGAGTCAGTCCTCTTGTACTTAAGTCGGCATTGTGATTTTTGTATTCAATCCCGATGCTATTTCTGTGTTTCATGGTCAATGTGAAGGTCGAAGGAATACAGTAAACCCTCACTGGTGCATCGGAATCTAATACTGGTCTCCCAGGAGCAGCTCAATGGACAAACTCTTAGAAGTTTAACTCTTCTTGTCCTTAAGTCGGCATTGTGCCTTTTGCATTCAATCCCAATGCGATTTCTGTGTTTCATGGTCATTGCGAAGATCCAAGGGATACATTAAACCTGCCTGGTGGATCGGAATCTAATATTGGTCTCCCAGGAGCCGCACAAAGCACAAATTCTTAGAAGATTCTTTCTTCTAGTACTAAAGTCAGCATTGTGCCTTTGGTATTCAATCCCGATGCAGTTTTTGAATTTAATGGTAATTGTGAAGGTCCAAGAGATACAGGAAACCTGCACTGGTGTATTGGAATCTAATACTGGTCTCCCAGTAGCCGCTGTAAGCACAAATTCTTCGAAGATTCACTCTTCTTGTACTTAAGACGGCATTGTGCCTTTTGTATTCAATCCCGATGCAATTTCTGTGTCTCATGGTCAATTTGAGTGTCCAAGGGATTTACTAAACCTGTGCTGATGCATCGGAATCTAATACTGGTCTCCCAGGAGCCGGTCAAAGCACAAGCTCTTAGAAGATTCACTCTTCTTGTACTTAAGTTGGCATTGTCCCTTTTGTATTCAATCCCGATGGAATTTCTGTGTTTCATGGTCAATGTGAAGGTCCAAGGGATACAGTAAACCTGTACTGGTGCATCTTAATCTAATACTGGTTTCACAGGAGCCGCCCAAAGCAGAAACTCTGAGATGATTCTTTCTTCTTGTACTTAAGTCGGCATTGTGCCTTTTGTATTCAATCACAGTGCAATTTTTGTGTTTCATGGTCAATGTGAAAGGCCATGGGATACAGTAAACCTGCACTGGTGCATCGATATCTAATACTGGTCTCCCAGGTGCCGCTGAAATCAGAAACTCTTAGAAGATTCGTTCTTCTTGTACTTAATTAATTTATTTATTTATTTATTGATTTATTTAACCTTGCAAGATTAGGGCCATCAGGCCCTCTCTTACATCTAACCAGGCATCCCACTTATATTACATTCATATGTTTAAGTAGGCATGTTAAACTACATTTCTACAAAAAGTGAAATAAACAATTAAAAAGGTACACCTGGAAAAATATATACATATAGAGTTTATATTCGTAGATCATAGGTACTGTTATAATTAGACATTATTGAAGAGAGAAATTTTAGATAGGAGTGCTGGCAGCAGGGAGTATGAGGGACACTCATTGTGAACGGAGGAGAAGAATACACATGATGAAACATAATTAAGGAAATATAAAGGAAAAGAAGATTGCCTGGCTAATAGAGATAGATGAATGGGAAGGCATCTCAGGAGCAAGATGGGAGACGCTAGCTTTGCTATTTGACAGATGAGAGGATTGGCCTGGTACATTAATTTTGTGGAGAACTTTATGAGGATGATAGTACGAAATGCTTCAACTTCTTCTTAAAAGCAGCAGGAGATTGAATTTTGCGCAAGGTAAGGGGCAGTTTGTTCCGGATGCTGACAGCGGCAACTGAGAAGGAGTTTGCAAAAGTTTTTGTTTTGTGAGAGGGCACAGTTAGGATACCAAATAAGAGTGACCTCGTGTTTCGATTCTGATGGCACGACAGGTTTTTAATCTCTGAAGCAAGGTACTGGGGTGCTTGCACGACGAAGAGTTTGTGAAGTAGACATAGAGTGTGGTAGTCACGCAATTTGTCCGGCCGCAGCCACTTTAGCTCGGAGTATGAAGCACTAACATGATCATATTGGCGAATGTTGCAGGTGTAATGCACACAGGCATTCATGGTTATCTCTAGCCGTATTTTCTTTTCACTACCCGTGCCTTGTTGAATCACATCACAATAGTGGAGGTTCGGTAGAAAGAGTGCTTGCACGAGCTGGCGTTTCAAGTCCAGTGGAAATATGTTCTGAAACTTTTTGAGAGCATAGAGACAAGCAGACGTCTTTCGCCACACTGCGACTGTATTCTCCGCCCAGTTGAGATGCTCATCCAAAGTTACACCCAATTTTTCACTGTTTTCTGATATGGTATTGGGGTACCATCGAGCAGAATAGAAGGTAGCCATTCGCGGAGATCTGAACTTATTAATTTCTGATGGGCTATTAAGATTACTTGCGTCTTTTTTGCATTTAGTTTAAGCCCCAGGCTTTTCGCCCATGTCACTACCGAAGACAGATCATCATTCATCTGAGCGTTTGCAGTGTTTACGTCTTCAGGTCGGACGCTTAGGTAGAGCTGGAGGTCGTCGGAATAGAAATGATATTTACAGGACAGAACCGACGAAATATAGTTGACATATAAAGAAAACAAAAGTGGTCCTAAGACTGATCCTTGTGGCAGTCCCGAGGAAAGATGTTTCCAGGAAGATTTTTCATTTACGCAGACAACACATTGCTGTCTGTCTTTTAAGTAGCTTTCAAACCATCTCACTGCACTAACAGAGAAATTAAGCTGTTGCATTTTTTTGAGCAATATGTCAAAGTTACCAGTGTCAAAAGCTTTGCTGAAGTCCAGTAGCGTCAATATTGCTGCCTTTCGATTGTCGATGGCACATTTCAGGTCATCTAAAACTTTAATTAGAGCAGTGTTTGTGCTGTGATGTTTACGGAAACCAGATTGAAATTTGTGATATAGGCTGAATTCATGCAAGTGTTCAGTGATTTGGTCATGAACAATATATTCGAGTGCTTTGGAAACAGCAGGCAGTATGCTAATTGGTTGGTGCCTTTTGTATCCAATCCCGATGCAATTTCTGTGTTTCATGGTCAATGGGAAGGTTCATGGGAAACAGTAAACTTGCACTGCTGCATTGGACTCTAATACTGGTGACCCAGGAGCCGCTCAAATTACGAACTCTTATAAAATTCACTCTTCTTGTACTTAAGTCGGCATTGTGCCTTTTGTATTCATCCGCGGTGCAATTTCTGTGTTTCATGGTCAATATGAAGGTCAAAGGGATACAGTAAACCTGAACTGGTGCATCGGAATCTAATACTGATCTCCCAGGAGCCGCTCAAAGCAGAAACTTTTAGAAGTTTCACTCTTCTTGTACTTAAGTCGGCACTGTGCCTTTTACATTCAATCCCAATGCATTTTCTGTGTTTCATGGGCACTGTGAAGGTCCAAGTGATACAGTAAATCTGCACTGGTGCATTGGAATCTAATTCTGGTCTGCAAGGAGCCGCTCAAAGCACAAACTCTTAGAAGATTCACACTTCTTGTACTTAAGACGGCATTGTGCATATTGTATTCAATCCCGATTCAATTTCTGTGTTTCATGGTCAATGTGAATGTCCAACGAATGCTTTAAACCAGCACTTGTGCTTCGGAATTTAGATCGGGTCTCCCAGTAGCAGCTCAAACCACAAACTCTGAGAAGATTCACTCTTCTTGTACTTAAGTCGGCATTGTGCCTTTTGTATTCAATCCCGATGCATTTTCAGTGCTTCATGGTTAATGTGAAGGTCCAAGGTATACAGTAACATGCACTGGTGAATTGGAATCTAATACTTGCCCCCCAGGAGGCCGCTCAAAGCACAAACACTTAGAAGATTAACTACAATTGTAGATAAGTCGGCATTGTGCCATTGGTATTCAATCGCGATGCAATTTCTGTGTTTCATGCCCAATGTGAAGGTCCAAGACATTCAGTAATCCTGCACTGGTGCATCGGAATCTAATACTGGTCTACCAGGACAAACTCAAAGCACAAACTCTTAGACAATTCACTCTTCATGTACTTAAGTCGGCATTGTGCCTTTTGTATTCAATCCTGATACATTTTCTGTGTTTCATGGTCAATGTGAAGGTCCAACGTGTACTGTATAGCTGCACAGGTGCATCGGAACCTAATACTTTACCCATCAGGAATCGCTCAAAGCACAAATTCTTAGAAGATTCACTCATCTTGTACACAAGGCGGCGTAGAGCCTATTGTATTCAATCCCGATGAAATTTCTGTGTTTCATGGTCAATGTGAAAGTCAAAGGGATACAGTAAACCTGCACTGGTGCATCGGAATTTAATACTGGTCTCCCAGGAGTCGCTTAAAGTAGAAACTCTTTCAAGATTCACTCTTCTTGTACATAAGTCGGCATTGTGCATTTTGTATTCAATCCCGATGTAGTTTCTGTGTCTCATGGTCAATGTGAAGGTCAAAGAGTTACAGTAACCTGCACTAGTGCATCGGAATCTTATACCTGACCCCCAGGGTCCGCTCAAAGCACAAACTCTTAGAAGATTATCTCTAATTGTACTAAAGTCGGCATTGTGCCTTTGGTATTCAATCGCGATGCAATTTCTGTGTTTCATGCACAATGTGAAGGTCCGAGGGATACAGTAAACCTGCATTGGTGCATCGGAATCAAAAACTGGTCTCCCAGGAGCCGCTCAAACCACAAACTCTTAGAAGATTCAATCTTCTTGTACTTACGTCGGCATTGTGCCTTTTGAATTTAATTGCGATGCAATCTCTGTGTTTCATGGTCAATAGGAAGGTCCAACGTATACCGTAAACCTGAACTGGTGCATCGGAATCTAATACTGGTCTCCCAGGAGTTGCTAAAAGCGCAAAATCTTAGAAGATTCACTCTTCTTGTAGTTATGTTGGCATTGTGCCTTTTGTATTCAATCCCGATGCAATTTCTGTGCTTCATGGTCAATGTGAATGTCCAAGGGTTACTGTAAACCTGCACTGGTGCATCAGAATCTAATACTGGTGCCCCAGGAGCCGCTCAAACCACAAACTCTTAGAAGATTCACTCCTCTTGTACTTAAGTCGGCATTGTGCCTTTTGTATTCAATCCAGATGCATTTTCTGTGTTTCATGGTCAATGTGAAGGTCCAAGGGATTCAGTAAACCTGCACTGGTGCATCGGAATCTAATCCTGGTCTCCCAGGAGACGCTCAAAGCACAAACTCATAGCAGATTCACTCTTCTTGTACTTAAGTCGGCATTGTGTCTTTGTATGCAATCCCGATTCCATTTCTGTGTTTCATGGTCATTGTGAAGGTCCAAAGGATACAGTAAACCTACACTGGTGCATCGGAATGTAATACTGGTATCCCAGGAGCCGCACAAAGCTGAAACTCTTACAAGCTTCACACTTCTTGGTCTTGAGTCGGCATTGTGCCTTTTGTTTTCAATCCCGATGTAATTTATGTCTCTCAAGGTCAATGTCAAGGTCCCAGGGATTCAGTAAACCTGCACTGGTGCATCGGAATCTAATACTGGTCTCCCAGGAGCCGCTCAAATCACAAACTCTTAGATGATTCACTCTTATTGTAATTAATGCGGCATTGTGTATTTTGTATTCAATCGCGGTGCAATTTCTGTGTTTCATGGTCAATGTGAAAGTCCAAGGGATACAGTAAGCCTGCATTGGTGCATCGGAATCTAATACTGGTCTCCCAGTAGCTGAACATGGCAGAAACTCTTAGAAGATTCACTATTCTTGTACTTAAGTCGGCATTGAGCCTTCTGTATTCAATCCCGATGCATCTTCTGTGCATCATGGTCAATGTGAAGGTCCAAGGGATTCAGTAACCCTGCAACGGTGCATGGGAATCTAAAACTGGTCTCCCAGGAGCCACTCAAAGCACATACACTTGGAAGATTCACACTTCTTGTACTTAAGTCGGCATTGTGCCTTATGTATTCAATCCCGATGCAATTTCTGTGTTTCATGGTAAACGCGAAAGTCGAAGGGATACAGTAAACCAGCACTGGTGCATAGGAATCTAATACTGGTCACCAAGGAGCCGCTCAAAGCACAAACTCTTAGAAGATTCACTATACTTGTATTTAAGTCGTCATTGTGACTTTTGTATTCAATCCCGATGCATTTGCAGTGTTTCATGGTCAATGTTAGGGTCCAAGGGATTCACTAAACCTGCACTGGTGCATCGGAATCTAATACTGGACCAAAGGAGATGCTCAAAGCACAAACTCTTAGAAGATTCACTCTCCTTGTACTTAAGTCGGCATTGTGCCTTTTGTTTTCAATCCCGACGCAATTTCTGTGTTTCATGTTCAATTTGAACGTCCAAGGAGTTCAATAAACCTGCACTGGTGCATCGGAATCTAATACTGGTCTCCCAGCAGCTGCTCAAAGCACAAACTCGTAGAAGATTCTCTCTTCTTGTATTATGTCGGCATTCTGCCTTTTGTATTCAATCCCGATGCACTATCTGTGTTTCATGCTCAATGTGAAAGTCCAAGGGATTTAGTTAACCCACACTGGTGCATCAGAATCTAATACTGGTCTCCCACGAGCCGCTCAAAGCAGAAACTCTTAGAAGTTTCAGTATTCTTTCTAGTTATGTCGGCATTGTGCCTTTTGTATTCAATCCTGATCCAATTTCTGTGTTTTGTGGTCAATGTGAAGGTCCAAGGTATACAGAAACATGCACTGGTGCATAGGAATCTAATACTTGACCCCCAGGGGCCGCTCAAAGCACAAACTCTTAGATGATTAACTCTAATTGTACTTAAAGCGGAATTATGCCTTTGGTATTCAATCGCGATGCATTATCTGTGTTTCATGCACAATGTGACCGTCCGAGGGATACAGTAAACCTGCACTGGTGCATCGGAAACTAATACTGGTCTGCCAGGAGCAGCTCAAAGCACAAGCTCTTAGAAGATTCACTCTTCTTGTACTTAAGTCGGCATTGAGCCTTTTGTATTCCATCCCGATGAAATTTCTGTGCATCATGGTCAATGTGAAGGTCCAAGGGATTCAGTAAACCTGCACTGGTATATGGGAACCTAATACAGGTCTCCCAGGAGCCACTCAAAGCACAAACACTTGGAAGATTCACACTTCTTGTACTTAAATCGGCAGTGTGCCTTTTGTTTTCAATCCCAATGAATTTTCTGTGTTTCATGGGCACTGTGAAAGTCCAAGGGATACAGTAAATCTGCACTGGTGCATTGGAATCTAATACTGGTCTCCAAGGAGCCGCTCAAAGCACAAACTCTTAGAAGATTCACTCTTCATGTACTTAAGTCGGCTTTGTGCCTTTTGTATTCAATCCTGATGCATTTTCTGTGCTTCATGGTCAATTTGAAGGTCCAAGGTATACAGTAACATGCACTGGTGCATTGGAATCAAATACTTGCCCCCCAGGGACCGCTCAAAGCACAAACACTTAGAAGATTCACTCTTCTTGTACTTAAGTGGGCATTGTGCATTTTGTATTCAATCCCGATGCATTTTCAGTGTCTCATGGTCAATGCGAAGGTCCAAGGTATACAGTAACCTGCACTGGTGCATCGGAATCTAATACTTGACCCCCAGGGTCCGCTCAAACACAAACTCTTAGAAGATTAACTCTAATTGTACTAAAGTCGGCATTGTGCCTTTGGTATTCAATCGCGATGCAATTTCTGTGTTTCATGCACAATGTGAAGGTCCAAGGGATACACTAAACCTGCATTGGTGCATCGGAATCAATAACTGGTCTCCCAGGAGCCGCTCAAACCACAAACTCTTAGAAGATTCACTCTTCTTGTACTTAAGTCGGCATTGTGCCTTCTGTATTTCATCGCGATGCAATTTCAGCGTTTCATGGTCAATAGGAAGCTCCAAAGTATACAGTAAACCTGAACTGGTGCTTCGGAATCTTATACTGGTCTCGCAGGAGTTGCCCATAGCACAAATTCTTAGAAGATTCACTCTTCTTGTACTTAGGTCGGCATTAAGGATTTGGTATTCAATCCCCATGCGATTTCTGTTTTTCATGGTCAATGTGACAGTCGAAGGGATACAGTAAATCTGCACTGGTGCACTGGAATCTAACACTGGTCTCCCAGGAGTCGCTTAAAGCAGAAACTCTTAGAAGATTCACTCTTCTTGTACTTAAGTCGGCATTGTGCATTTTGTATTGAAACCCGATGCATTTTCAGTGTCTCATGGTCAATGAGAAGGTCCAAGGAATGCTGCAAACCTGCACTTGTGCATCGGAATTTAATTCTTGTCTCCCAGGAGCAGCTCAAAACACAAGCTCTTAGAAGATTCACTCTTCTTGTACCTAAGTCTGCATTGTGCCTTTTGTATTCAATCCCGATGTTTTTGTGTGTTTCATGGTCAATGTGAAGGTCCAAGGTATACCGTAAACCTGCACTGGCGCATTGGAATCTGACACTGGTCTCCCAAGAGTCGCTTAAAGCAGAAACTCTTAGCAGATTCACTTTTCTTGTACTTAAGTCTGCATTGTGATTTTTGTATTCAATCCCGATGTAGTTTCTGTCTCTCATGGTCAATGTGAAGGTCTAAGGGATTCATTAAACCTGCACTGGTGCATCGGAATCTAATACTGGTCTCCCAGGGAGCGCTCAAACCGCAAACTCTTAGAAGATTCACTCTTCTTTTACTTAAGTCGGCATTGTGCCTTTTGTATTCAATCCCGATGTAATTTATGTCTCTCAAGGTCAATGTGAAGGTCCAAGGGATAAAGTAAACCAGCACTGATGCATCGGAAACTAATACTGGTCTCCCAGGAGCTGCACAAAGCACAAACTCTTAAACCATTCTTTCTTCTTGCACTTAAGTCGGCATTTTGCCTCTTGAATTCAATCTCGATGCAATTTCTGTGATTCATGATCAATGTGAAGTTCCAAGGGATACAGTAAACCTCAATTGGTGCATTGGAATCTAATACTGGTCACCCAGGAGCCTTTCAAAGCACATACACTTGGAAGATTCACACTTCTTGTACTTAAGTCGGCATTGTGCCTTATGTATTCAATCCCGATGCAATTTCTGTGTTTCATGGTCAATGTTAGGGTCCAGGGGATTCACTAAACCTGCACTGGTACATCGGAATCTAATACAGGACTCCAGGAGATTCTCAAAGCACAAACTCTTAGAAGATTATCTCTCCTTGTACTTAATTCGGCATTGTGCCTTTTGTTCTCAATCCCGACGCAATTTCTGTGTTTCATGTTCGATTTGAAGGTCCAAGGGATTCAATAAACCTGCACTGGTGCATCGGAATCTAATACTGGTCTCCCAGCAGCCGCTCAAAGCACAAGCTCTTAGATGATTCACTCTTCTTGTATTTAAGTCGGCATTCTGCCTTTTGTATTCAATACCGATGCACTATCTGTGTTTCATGATCAATTTGAAAGTCCAAGGGATTTAGTTAACCAGCACTGGTGCATCAGAATCTAATACTGGTCTCCCACGAGCCGCTCAAAGCAGAAACTCTTAGAAGCTTCACTCTTCTTGTACTAAAGTCGGCATTTTGCATTTTGTATTCAACCCCGATGCAATTTCTGTGCCTCATGGTCAATGCGAAGGTCCAAGGGATACAGTAAACCTGCATTGGTGCATCGGAATCTAATACTGGTCTCCCAGGAGCCGCTCATCCACAATCTCTTAGAAGATTCACTCTTCTTGCACTTTAGCCGGTATTGTGCCTTTTGTATTCAATCGCGATGCCATTTGCTCAAATTCATGATCAATGTGAGTTTTCAAGGGATACAGTTAGCCTGAACTGGTGCATTGGAATCTAATACTGGTCTACCAGTTGACGCTCAAAGCTCAAACTCTTAGATGATTCACTCTTCTTGTACTTAAGTCGGCATTGTGCCTTTTGTATTCAATCCCGATGCAATTTCTGTGTCTCATGGTCAATGTGAAGGTCCAAGGGATACAGTAAACCTGCATTGGTGCATCGGAATCTAATACTGGTCCCCAAGGAGCCGCTCATACACAAAATCTTAGAAGAATCACTCTTCTTGTACTTAAGTCGGCATTGTGTGTTTTGTATTCAATCCCGATGTAATTTCTATGTCTCATGATCAATGTGAAAGTCCAAGGGAATCGATAAACCTGCACTGGTGCTTCGGAATCTAATACTGGTCCCCCAGGAGCCGCTCAAATCACAAACTCTTAGAAGATTCACTCTTCTAGTACTTAAGTCGTCATTGTTCCATTTGAATTCAATCCCGATGCAATTTCTGTGTTTCATGGTCAATGTGACAGTCCAAGGGATAGAGTAAACCTGCATTGGTGCAGCGGAATCTAATACTGGTCTCCCAGGAGACGCTTTAAGCACAACCTCTTAGGAGATTTACTCCTCTTGTACTTAAGTCGGCATTCGGTGTTTTGTATTCAATTATGATGCAATTTCTGTGTTTCATGGTCAATGTTAAGGTCCAAGGGACACAGTAAAACTGCACTGGTGCATCGGGATCCAATACTGGTCTCCCAGTAGTCGCTCAAAACTCATATTCTTAGATGATTCACTCTTCTTGTACTTATGTCGGCATTAAGCCTTTTGTATTCAATCCCGATGCAATTTCTGTGTTTCATGGTCAATGTGAAGGTCCAAGGTATACAGTATACCTGCACTGCAGCATCGGAATCTAATACTTTACCCATTAGGAGTCGCTCAAAGCACAAACTCTTAGAAGATTCACTCATCATGTACATAAGGCGGCGTAGAGCCTATCGTATTCAATGCAGATGAAATTTCTGTGTTTCGTGATTAATGTGAAAGTCGAAAAGATACAGTAAACCTGCGCTGGTGCATCGGAATCTAATACTGGTCCCCCAGGAGCCGCTCAAATCACAAACTCTTAGAAGATTCATTCTTCTTGTACTTAATTCGGCATTGTGTCTTTTGTATTCAATTGCGGTGCAATTTCTGCGTTTCATGGTCAATATGAAGGTCAAAGGGATACAGTAAACCTGAACTGGTGCATCGGAATGTAATACTGGTCTCCCAGGATACGCTCAAAGCAGAAACGCATGGAAGATACACTCTTCCTGTACTTAAGTCGGCATTGTTCCATTTCAATTCAATCCCGATGCATTTTCTGTGTATCATGGTCAATGTGAAAGTCGAAGGGATACAGTAAACCTGCATGGATGCATTGGAATCTAATACTGGTCTCCCAGGAGCCGCTCAAAACTCAAATTCTTAGATGATTTACTCTTCTTGTACTTAGGTCGGCATTAAGCCGTTTGTATTCAATCCCGATCCAATTTCTGTGTTACATGGTCAGTGTGACAGTCCAAGGGATAGAGTAAACCTGCATTGGTGCAGCGGAATCTAATACTGGTCTCCCAGGAGACGCTCTAAGCACAACCACTTAGGAGATTCACTCCTCATGTACTTAAGTCGGCATTGGGTGTTTTGTATTCAATCCCGATGCAATTTCTGTGCATCCTGGCCATGTGAAGGTCCAAAGGATTCAGTAAACCTGCACTGGTGCATGGGAATCTAATACACGTATTACAGGAGCCACTCAAAGCACAAACATTTGGAAGATTCACTCCTCTTGTACTTAAGTCGGCATTGTGCCTTTTGTATTCAATCCTGATGCAATATCTGTGTTTCATGCACATTGTGAAGGTCCAAGACATTCAGTAAACCTGCACTGGTGCATCGGAATCTAATACTGGTCTCCCAGGAGCCGTTCAAAGTTCAAAATCTTAGAAGATTCAGTCTTCTTGTACCTAAGTCGGCATTGTGCCTTTTGTATTCAATCCCGATACAATTTCTGTGTGTCACGGTCAATGAGAAGGTCCAAGGGATACAGGAAACCTGCACTGCTGCATCGGAATCTAATACTGGTCTCCCAGGAGCCGCTCAAAGAACAAACTCTCAGAAGATTCACTCTTCTTGTACTTAAATCGGCATTGTGCCTTTTGTATTCAATCCCGATGCAATTTCTGTGTTTCATGATCAATGTGAGGGTCCAAAGGATTCAGTAAACCTGCACAGGTGAATCGGAGTCTATTACTGGTCTCCCAGGAGACGCTCAAACT
Organism: Schistocerca americana; assembly: GCF_021461395.2. Lineage (NCBI taxonomy): Eukaryota > Metazoa > Arthropoda > Insecta > Orthoptera > Acrididae > Schistocerca > Schistocerca americana. Next base: position 646,967,636 of record NC_060124.1, read on the forward strand.
ACAAACTCATAGACGTTTCACTGTTTCTGTACTTAAGTCGTAAATGTGCCATTAGTATTCAATCCCAATGCAATTTCTGTGTTACACGGTCACTGTGAAAGTCCAAGGGATACAGTAATCCTGCACTGGTGCATTGGAATATAATACTGGTCTGCCACGCGCAGCTCAAAACACAAACTCTTAGAAGTTTCACTCTTGTTGTACTTAAGTCGCCATAGTGCCTATTCTATTCAATCCCGATCCAATTTTTGTGTTTCATGGTCAAAGTGAAGGTACAAGGCATACAGTAAACATGCACTGGTGCAACGGAATCTAATACTTTACCCCCAGGAGTCGCTCAAAGCACAAATTCTTAGAAGATTCACTCTTCTTGTACATAAGTCGGATTAGAGCCAATTGTATTCAATCACGATGGAATTTCGGAGTTTCATGGTCAATGTGAACGTCCAAGGGATTCTGCAGACCTGCACTGGTGCACCGCAATCTAATACTGGTCTTCCATAATCTGTACAAAGCAGAAACTCTTAGAAGATTCACTCTTCTTGTACTTATGCCGGCATTGTGCCTTTTGTATTCAATCCTGATGCATTTCTGTGTCTCATGGTCAATGTGAAGGTCCAAGGGATTCAGCAAACCTGCACTGGTGAAACGGAATCTAATACTGGTCTCCCAGGAACCGCTCAAAGCACAAACTCTTAGAAGATTCACTCTTCTTGTATTTAAGTCGGCATTCTGCCTTTTGTATTCAGCCCCGATGCAATTTATGTGTTCCATGTCAATCTGAAAGTCCAATGGATACAGTAAACCTGCACTGGTGTATCTGAATCTAATACTGGTCTCCCAGGAGCCACTCAAAGCACAAAATCTTAGAAGATTCACTCTTCTTGTACTTAAGTCGTCATAGTGCCTATTCTATTCAATCCCGATCCAACTTCTGTGTTTCATGGTCAATGTGAAGGTACAAGGGATACAGTAAACGTGCACTGGGTCGTCGGAATCTAATACTGGTCTCCCAGGAGCCGCTCAAAGCACAAATTCTTAGAAGATTCACTCGTCCTGTACTTAAGTTGGCATTGTGCCTTTTGTATTCAATCCCGATGCAATTTCTATGTATCATGGTCAATGTGAAGGTCCAACGGATTCAGTAAACCTACACTGGTGCATCGGATTCTAATCCTGGTCTCCCAGGAGCCGCTCAAAACACAAACTCTTAGAAGATTCACTCTTCTTGTACTTAAGTTGGCATTGTGTTATTTGTATTCAATCCCCACGCAGTTTGTGTGTTTCATGGTCAATATTACGGTCCAAGGGATACAGTAAACCTGCACTGGTGCATCGGAATCTATTACTGGTCTCCCAGGAGCCGCTCAAATCACAAAGTCTTAGAAGATTCACTCTTCTTGTACTTAAGTCTGCATTGTGCCAATTGTATTCAATCCCGATGCAATTTCTGTGTTTCGTGGTCAATGTGAAAGACCAAGGGATACAGTAAACCTTCATTGGTGCATCGGAGTCTAATACTGGTCTCCCAGGAGAAACTCAAAGCACAAACTCTTAGAAGATTCACTCCTAATGTACTTAAGACGGCATTGTGCATTTTGTATTCAATCCCGATCGAATTTCTGTGTTTCATGGTCAATGTGAAGGTATAAAGGATACAGTAAACCTGCACTGGTGCATCGGAATCTAATACTGGTCTCCCAGGAGCCGCTGGAAGCACAAACTCTTAGAAGATTCACTCTTCTTGTACTGAACTTGGCATTGTGTGTTTTGTATTCAATCCCGATGCAATCTCTGTTTTTCACGGTCAATGTCCTGCAAAGTAGTGTTCCACGGCCTGCACAGTCTAGAGAACATACTTCTCCGCCACTAATCCTGTGAGTGACCCAGGTGCAAGACCTGTCCCACAAATCCACCCACCACCTCCTACAGCAGTCCAGTCGCAGGCATCTCCCACCATATAAAAGGCACGATCATGTGCAAAAGCAACCTGTTAAAAATCAGCTATGCTGCAATTACCATACAATTTTCCATGTAGGGATGACAAGTAACCAACTGTTCACTCGCAGTAATGTCTAGCACCAAACTGTGGAAACCACAGACCTGACATTGCAGTTGCCAAGAGGCTGTACACCACTTCAACAACTGCTTCACTAGACATACCATTTGGATATTCCCTTCCAGTGCAAGTTTCTCTGAACTACACAGGTGGAAATTGTCTCTCCAGCACATCTAGTGCCATCCACCTGACCTAAACCTCTGCTAATTTGTTTCCCACTGTATCACTTTACCTTTTCCCTTCTCTCTTCTGTACCCACCAATCTTTTCCCATTCAGACCATGTACTGTCTTCTCCAATCACTCTGCCCCCCCACCCCTAGCAGCTACTGCGGGTGTGTACATTTGGCTGTCTGTGTGGTTTCCAAACTAAACCATGTGCATTTTAGATATGTTAGATCCATATACTTTACCTGAAACTAATTCTCTGAGGTACTGAGACTACTGCTTCCTGGCTCAGGGTTTCTATTTTCAGCTAACACAGTAGTATTGTCTACAAACAAAAGTGTATGGGACAGGATATTTACCAGTGAATCATTCACACTGGACACCAAAAAGACTGTTGTGGGGCATGTAGACAACCCCTGAGATGGTGCACCAAGGCTGTGTGACTGCAGGAGCAGACAGCAAAAACTCTACACAAAAGATGGTCCAGCACGTCTCAGAGCTTACAGTCAAAAATTATCAGGCAAGGTGTCCATATTATGCAAATTAATGTAGGATTAACAAGTGACAAATGCAGTTACCAAAGCAAATTAAATGATGAGCATGCCATCAGTATTATAGCTCTAAAGGAAATGCATTTAGGTGATAATTCAGCAGCTACATGCAAGATTACGCAATATAAAGCAATATCAATACTCCTCTCAATTGTTAGGTGCATCCACAATAAATGAAAAAAGAAACAGCTCTTGGATTATGCTGGCTTAAGCTGTCAGAAAATTAGTGATGTAGAAGTAATTAGGATAAAACTCAAAGGCCTGGTTATTACATCAGTCCACAAATCACCTAACGGAAAGTGTCTGACACTAGTCTTACACACAGCAACTAGACAGCACGTATATGTTTAAGATTTTAATTCCAAAACACAACCTGGAGATACATAAATAGAGACAAAAATAGAGAACCATTGTTCGAATGGATCAACACACAAGAAATTATCTAAGTTTGATGCCAAGGAATTTAAAAAGTTTTGGGCAGGCAGATGGAAACTGATACAAAACCTGACCCATCCATCTTTTCCACTGATGAGAACAAATTACCACTGAATCACTCAATAGTAGTACCTAAACATTTTTCAAGGAGTGTACATTGGCTCACAAAAGTTATCATTGGTGCTGAAATATCAGTTACAAAATACATTGATAAACCCTCATGGAAATTTGAAAAAGCTAACTCGATACAATACACCCAGGAAGTGGAGAGCAACCCACACTGGACACCTCAAAAGTCAGAACATTGGGAATTATTGTAGATGTAGCTAAATGGAATATCTGAAGGGAAGTAACAAAATAATGTGTACTAGGATGGGACAAACCTGCCCAAGTCCTCTACAAAGGATACCAAGTGTCTAAATAATGTTTTGATAACATTTTGTATTTAAAAATATGTGTGTGTATAAATTGTTCATGTTGATGTATATTTGACAATTTAAGAAATGGTCATGCTTAGGAACAATGTAAGAAATAGGTGTTATGTAAAAACCAGTGTGCTTTTGTTTGAAACGAAAATGGCTGTGACGCACGGAAGAGGTGCGAAAGGCGAATTGGCGTGCTACCTTGAGCAAGTTCGGGAAGTAAGTCACACAGTCTGAAGGCAGCAGTGATTGAGGTAACTCCTTTGTGGAGCAGAAGCTTTGCCTGCAAATTTTCATAAAAATGCCTCGGTTGAAGACTGCAAACAGCTTACAGCATAGCTGCGAGTTGTTGAGCTACTGTATGTAAAACTGAATGAAGCCAAGAAGAGAAATTGAGCCCATACAGCAAGAAACTTGCAGGCTGTAGTGTGGGTAGTGTAGCCATCATAACTGTTCACCACACTCAAGCCTACAGCCACCAGATAAGATTTTTTTCTATTTTTACCTTTGTACAGCATGAACCATTAATTTAAAATGTGTTTTAATAATCATTCTTGAACTTTACGGAAACTGGCTCACCCTGTCATTTCATCCTAATCATACATCTGTATAGGGTTCCTTCCTGGTGTTTGATTGATCCGAGTGTCCTGTTTTACGGACTTATGAAGTGCCAAGTTAATATAAAGAGGAACCATTTAAATTGCTTTAGTGTAAATAATAAAAATGTTTTCTTAACTATTGCAAAGTGTTATAGTTTGCTTACATAAAATTCAATCAGAGTGAAGTGCCAAGTTAATATAAAGAGGCACCATTTAAATTGCTTTAGTGTAAATAATAAAAATGTTTTCTTAACTATTGCAAAGTGTTATGGTTTGCTTACATAAAATTCAATCAGAGTGAAGCCAAGTTACTAGAACCTGTTAGATGGCTACACAGAATTATTTCAAAGAATAATAGCTTTTGAATGTAAATTCCACCAAGAAAGAGGTTTTCTTTAAGTGAAATGTTCAGTTAAAAAGTGTGTGCTTTAGTGTCTAAGTATTTAAGTTTCTTGATTATGGAAAGTGCTTTTCTAAAGGTAGTCCCCCCCACCCCGGCTAATTTTTTTTACCTTCCTTGAAGTTATCTACTGGGCTTTTTCTTTTTTAAAAACATAATGTATAAAGATGTAGCCCAAAATTGTTTAAGTGGGGTAATTTATTTGAAGTGCCAAACTAAACAGTAGCAAGAAAGTAGGCAAAATTCACATTTCTGCTTCTCCAATACTTCACTATTTCATTGCCAGGATAGGTTGGTGACCATTAAGTACATGTTTTAAACCACTAAATGAACTTGGAAATGAGTTTTCCTAGCTTCAGTATATTATTATTCATACTGTGTTCCTATCTAGCCACTGGGTAAGATCTTAGGAAAAGAAGTGAATAGTCCAATTTACTTATCCATTAGACGCAACACACGGTAAATCCTGTAAGAAGGATAACTCTATTGATTATCTTTTCCTGTAAACAGGACTATCCTTCGATAGTGTATTTTATTTTAAAACTAAACTAAATTTTAGTAAGAGGGTTATACGTGGCAACATAGAGACAGGGTTTCTGTTATTTACGTAAAAGCATACTAATATCATAATGGTAGTGTTATAAGGTCCTATTAATGTGTGGTCATGACATTTGTTAAATGTCTCACCACATTCCTATTGAAACTATTTACTCTTCTTGTAAATAACACCTATGACAATTTTATACAAATGTCCACTAAGACTTTGCTCGTCAACTTTCATTTAGGTAACAGCGATCTTTTAGATGTATTTAAATCAGTACTGTTAAGAAATACTGACTAGCTTTATTTTCAAGAATCTCAAGTTTAAGTTATACATACTGTTATCCTCCAATAAGAATCATTGGCCGATTCTTCATCTTTGACAGGTTCATCATGCCTGCAATGCAAAACATTATCTTTTGTATTAACAGATGAAATCCAACTTTTTAAATTTAATAAATGCTTATACATACATAAAGTTTCTTCAAAAAATGTATTTATGACAACTTCCTGTCACAGATAATTTTCACTGAATGTTGCAACCCAGTTATAATGCTGATGAGAAGCAAATGTTGTTCTTTTCCCTCTCTTCCTTCACCATCTCCTGTTTTGTTCACCTTGACATATTTCTACCAAACAGACTACCCCAATGGATCCACTGCTTATATTTAACACACAGTAAATTCAGTGCAAATATTTCCTTAACACAGGATGTGCATTGACGAGCTTGAATTAATCAGAAAAATATAAACAGATACTAACCGTTCCACAGCTCTTACAAAATACTTGCATTAAGTAATCATCAAAGCTACTTTTTGTACAGCAAGAGGACTAAAAGTCAAAATGGTGCTACATGCTACAGGCAGTGCAATACAATTTATTTTACTCATTGCTACAGCAATAAATGTACTTATAAAAATATTCAGACTTAGACTATAATCAAATACAGAGAGAGAAAATATTCTAACTAAAGAGATATAGCAGCCATAGGCAGAAACAAATAAAAAAACTGATACTAATCTTAGCTTTGAGGACCAAAAGTTTCTTCATCTGGAAAACACAAAAAGAGAAATGAGACTGTTCAAGAATTAAGGATGAAAATTCAGGATCTTGAGTCAAGGAAGATGGACATGATGAAATTCAGTTGCGAAAGAGCAGCAGATGATGTAATTTTAAATGCTGAGAAATAAGATCTCTTCAAGAGGAGCCACCAAAAGGTCAAATAAGTGAAGAACAAGCTGAAAATACCGGTAAACCGGCTAAAATGGCGGCAAATAGATAAAGGAAACAGAAAGAAAGTGCTGAAGAACAGGCAACCAAACAACAACAGCAACAACAACAACAACAATAACAGCACATTGTAGCAATATATAATAGCAGTCCCACAACATCTGGAGGAAGATTTTCCACTAACAGAGCAATAAATTCATGAAGCCATCAAATCTTCCAAAACTTCAAAGCAACAAATGAAGACTCCACTACAGCAAAATTATTGAAATAGTCAGAACACACAAATGATCTACAACTGCTGTTTGAGAACATTTGGAAAGCTGAAGAGATTATGGAAAGCATTAATCCACAGCTATGAAAAAAAGGGGACACTCAAAATGTCAACAATGGCAGAGATGCCTCACTTCTGCCAGTGGTATACAAAATATTATCAAAAATTCTCTGGACAGAGTTGTAGAAACTTTAGACAAATAACTGGGAGAATCTCGAGTAGCTCTAGAAAGGGAAGACCCTGCACAGAGCAGATGTTTATTAGAAAATCGATAATCCTCCACAGACTGCTAATCACCAAACCTATAATAGTATCATGTATTGGTTTCAAGAAACCTTTTGATTTGGTAGGCAGAGAAATTATAGGTAAAATCATCAAAGAATTTTGTATTAAAGCAAACATAATCCTCAAAACACTAGCAAATAGGATGACTGAAGCTAAATTTATGGGAGAAGTATCTCAACCATTTGAAATAAAAACTGGTGTTAGACAAGGGGACAGTTTATCACCTTTACTGTAACACTGCATTCTAGAAAAAATAGAAAGTATCTGGAATTTGGAGAAAAAAAAATTACAAAATTGAACCAATAATTTTAGGACGAATAACAAATGGAATTAAGGTAAACTGCCTGGCTTCTGCAGATGATTCTGATATACTTTCAAAAAATCTGACAGACAGTTATTGAAAGAAATCTTTTGGAAGAAATAGCAAAGAGAGCTGGTCCCAAAATTTCAGCCGAAAAAACAACATTGATGACAATTTCAAACAATGCATCAACATTCTTAGAAAAACAAAAATGTAAAATAGCATTAGTAAGTAAATTTAAATATATTGGACAAACTGTACAACAAAATGGACTAGAAGAATTAACAGTAGATGCAAGAGTCAGAAAACTGGAGAGAGCAAATCGTTTTACAAAGGATATTTACAACAAGAAATGTACAACTAAAAAAACAAAACTAAAACACTATCCCACAGTGGTATGACCAGGATGTTTATATGGATGAGGATGCCTAATGATGAACTATAAGCTGGACAGAACAGAGGTTCCTCAAAGGAGCATTATTAGAAAATAATGGTTGCAATACAAGCTACAGATGGCTGGAAAATGAGAAGTAATGAGGAGATCTACAAAAATTTTGAGAAAATATCAGAAGTAATGGCTAAAAGAAGATTAATCTTTTTTTAGAGACCTCTACTGAATGAGTAGTACTGGAAGAAGGACTCAATGATAGCATGGATTACAGAAATAAGAAAGAAACAACATCAAACAATCAGAAATAATAGAAAGAAACCTTTTTACAGATAAAATACTGAATTTAAAAGGATCATCACCTCTCCAAGATCAAAATTAATTTCATCCCTCTCAATAAGACCGTGAAAACCGGAAATAAAATTCATAAATATGATATTGCGAAGATCAAAATCAATCAAAACATATTGGAACAATGCCACCAGTAACTGACAGTTGAATCCCATAAATGGGCAGACATTGCCTCCATGATCCAACAAGCAGCTAATACTACAATCCTGACAGCTAAAAAGAGGAATCATACATGGTGGAATGAGGTTTGTGGTGAGGTGGTGGCCCAAACAGCAAGTGCATGCAAAAAGTGGAATTCTACCAGGAGTCCTGATGATTTTGATGTATTCCATGAAGTTCGAAAATATGCAGCCAGAACTCTATGAAGGTCTAAGCAATTGCATGAGAAACAGCAGTTAGAATAGATCGATCAGCGTTTCCAGATAAACAATGTCAGAGACTTCTATCAGACGTTCAAATCGAACTTGAAAGGATACCAAGCCCCTAGTTTTTGTTTTAAAGACGAAAATGGAAAGCTCAGTGTTGTGTACATAGTTCCGCATATTCAGCGCGTACACAAATTTCCCACTAGAGTGCGCCCCGCTAATCAAAACAGCGCAGGCGCAGCGCTCATCCATCTCCGCACTATGAGATGGCGCTGCCATAGAGACGGACCAAATTCTGCTTCCGCCGATCCGCGTATTAACACACTCCTTGAAATTGAAATAAGAACACCGTGAATTCATTGCCCCAGGAAGGGGAAACTTTATTGACACATTCCTAGGGTCAGATACATCACATGATCACACTGACAGAACCACAGGCACATAGACACAGGCAACAGAGCATGCACAATGTCGGCACTAGTACAGTGTATATCCACCTTTCGCAGCAATGCAGGCTGCTATTCTCCCATGGAGACGATCGTAGAGATGCTGGATGTAGTCCTGTGGAACGGCTTGCCATGCCATTTCCACCTGGCGCCTCAGTTGGACCAGCGTTCGTGCTGGACGTGCAGACCGCGTGAGACGACGCTTCATCCAGTCCCAAACATGCTCAATGGGGGACAGATCCGGAGATCTTGCTGGCCAGGGTAGTTGACTTACACCTTCTAGAGCACGTTGGGTGGCACGGGATACATGCGGACGTGCATTGTCCTGTTGGAACAGCAAGTTCCCTTGCCGGTCTAGGAATGGTAGAACGATGGGTTCGATGACGGTTTGGATGTACCGTGCACTATTCAGTGTCCCCTCGACGATCACCAGTGGTGTACAGCCAGTGTAGGAGATCGCTCCCCACACCATGATGCCGGGTGTTGGCCCTGTGTGCCTCGGTCGTATGCAGTCCTGATTGTGGCGCTCACCTGCACGGCGCCAAACACGCATACGACCATCATTGGCACCAAGGCAGAAGCGACTCTCATCGCTGAAGATGACACGTCTCCATTCGTCCATCCATTCACGCCTGTCGCGATACCACTGGAGACGGGCTGCACGATGTTGGGGCGTGAGCGGAAGACGGCCTAACGGTGTGCGTGACCGTAGCCCAGCTTCATGGAGACGGTTGCGAATGGTCCTCGCCGATACCCCAGGAGCAACAGTGTCCCTAATTTGCTGGAAAGTGGCGGTGCGGTCCCCTACGGCACTGCGTAGGATCCTACGGTCTTGGCGTGCATCCGTGCGTCGCTGCGGTCCGGTCCCAGGTCGACGGGCACGTGCTCCTTCCGCCGACCACTGGCGACAACATCGATGTACTGTGGAGACCTCACGCCCCACGTGTTGAGCAATTCGGCGGTACGTCCACCCGGCCTCCCGCATGCCCACTATACGCCCTCGCTCAAAGTCCGTCAACTGCACATACGGTTCACGTCCACGCTGTCGCGACATGCTACCAGTGTTAAAGACTGCGATGGAGCTCCGTATGCCACGGCAAACTGGCTGACACTGACGGCGGCAGTGCACAAATGCTGCGCAGCTAGCGCCATTCGACGGCCAACACCGCGGTTCCTGGTGTGTCCGCTGTGCCGTGCGTGTGATCATTGCTTGTACAGCCCTCTCGCAGTGTCCGGAGCAAGTCTGGTGGGTCTGACACACCGGTGTCAATGTGTTCTTTTTTCCATTTCCAGGAGTGTATGTAACGCAGCCAATGAGATTGCTGCTAACATAGAACATTTTCTCCTCGCGCATCACACTCGCGCAGTGATACATGAACGTGCGAGGTATTATAACGAGTGTAAAGACCTTCGATCAGTCAGTCTGCATTTGTCTGCACCAGTCTGTATGAGTCTGCATTAGTCTGTACCAGTCTGCATTAGTCTGTACCAGTCCGTCGAGTTCTACAATTGTCTGTACCAGTCCATAGTCAAGATTCAGTCTGCGCCTGATAAGATTACCATATTCCTGTACATAGCCATGAAGATAAATGTATAGACACTTTTGTCAAGTATCTGAGATATATGTGAGAATAAGATTAACGTACCAATCCCAAAGAACTTCAGATTGTCAACTGTAAATAGCATCCAGAACCAAGTTAAGTAATTTTTATATTTGTTATTATTTTAGTAAATGTGTGTGAAAATTAATCAAATTCTGTTTAAAGTTGGTCACCGTCAATCTGCTACTCTAAGCATGCAAGTGGCATTTCTATCATCTGACCGAATGGCAGAAGATAAACACACCATGATAAGACCACGAGACATATTGCTGACACTCGCTTACTTCGTTAGAGCAACAAGTCAAATAATCTGATGGTGTGTGTACTGAAGGTCTTACAGTATGCACACCACACTCGGCCTGACCAACAAAGAAAACTGCAAGATCATGTCTCGTTACTTTGAAAACCTACTTAATTGTGATGAACCGAAAGAAAGATTCCCTGCATGTGCCCCAATCCACAAACTACCCCTAATCTCCATCTAGTAAAGAGGAGACCAAAGAGATCATCAACAACTTTAAGAATAATAAGGCAGCTGGAGAGGATTCAATAGTGGTGGAACTACTGAAGCTGGCAAATAATGAAACTCTAGATATACTAGTCCAACTTTTTGAGGAGATCTGGAGAGCTGGGATGATACCAACTGAACGGCAGTCAGCTTTAATCCATCGTCTACACAAAAAAGGTGATAAATAGAATGTCAATAACTATAGGGGTACCTCATTAGTATCTGTTCCATATAAGATTCTCTCCAAAGTGATACAGAATAGAATAGAAGGTCATTGTAACCAACTGATTGGGGACTATCAAGCTGGTTTCCGAAAGGGCGATTCTTGCGCAGAACAGATCTTTAGCCTGAAGAACATCATCAGGTCCAAAAAACTGGAAGAAATAACTATGTGGTCATGTTTGTTGATTTTCAAAAAGTATATGACTCCATCGACTGACAGGCATTAATGAATATTTTGGAAAAGTTTGGGATGGATAATACCTCAAGAAAGCTGATCAAACAAACTCTTACTAACACAGCGTCAAAAATTAAATTTATGGGTGAGGTATCTAAACCCTTTACAATCAGAACGGACATAAGACGAGGAGATGGACTATCCCTCTCCTTTTCAATTGTGTCTTGGAAAAGGTCACTCGAGAGTGGAGAAAGTTATTAGCCCAAGAAGAAACAAATGAAGAGTGGTTCAGACTTGGTCCTAAGAACAAAGGGGTGTGCATTGACTGCTTAGATTTTGCGGCTGACCTGGCCATTTTTGCTAACAACATAGAGTCAGCAGTCAACAAGATAAATAGGCTGTCAGAAATTGCTGAAAAAAGTTAGACTCCAGATCTCTATTCAAAAGACAAAATATATGACGAACATCTGTAACGGACCTGAATGGATGATAACCAACCTGGGAAAAAATCGGATGAGTTAAGAATTTCAGGTATCTCGGTGAAGTCATCCACCAGGAGAATGGATTAAAAGAAGAAGCAATTGCCAGGATGAGGAAGTTAGACCAAGCATACCAACTGACAAAGAATACTTATAACAAAAAGTCTATGAGTATGTGGGCCAAGTTCCAACATTATAATACAGTTGTAAAACCTGAGGGCTTATAAGCATCCAAAACTTTGACCACGAATAGACAAGGTCAAGCTGAGCGGCTGGAAAAGCGTGAGTGTAGGATATTAAGGAAAATCCTAAGGTAATAGATGGGTCGATGGACAATGGCGAATGAGAGCAAATGAGGAATCGTGCAGCAAGACAGAACCTATCACAGCATCCATTACAAAGAAATGATTGTTTTTTATGGTCATCTCATGAAAATGGACGGTGATCGACTATCAAAAAGAATACAGAGTTTCATCCTATCTAAGAAAACGAGGCCGAGATGGTTCAAAGAATGTGAAAAAGATCTTAAGCAGATTGGTATCTCAGAGAGAAATTCCTGAAAGGAACAAATTTAGAAGAATGGTGACCAACTACCAAGGTTTTAACATGGCATCAACATCCGAAAGACAGTGAGGACCCTTATCTGAAGGGCATAAAAAGGTACTTCTTGGAGGGGCTCAGAAGATACTGGCAGGAAGTCAAAGCTGGAGCAAGAACAAGACATGGACACTACAGTGAAGTCGGTTGTTACCACGCAGTCCATAAAGACTCACCTCGATAAAAAAAATAAATAAATAAAAATAAAAGGCTTTCGATGCAGAAGAAATAGGGGATTGAGAACAACACGAATAGAATAAAGGGGGAAAAACATGAGGAGGAGATGGATGAGTACTGGAAAAACAGGAGACGACAAGGGAAGAAGAAGAAGTGAAGTTATTACATGATGAGAGATGGTGATTGCATTTGATTTGATTCAGTTTTCGTTACATACACCGAAAAAATGAGATGATTCTCAAGGGTGTGGAACATGTCAGAATGTATAACACAAAACATTTTAATATAATGAATACTACCCTGATCATTTGTCACGAGATTGTCAAAATAGGTGAATACAATACAGTAAACTGGAGAAGCTAATATTTACAGAATTAATACGCTGTCAGAATGAAATATTGTTGTTGTTGTTGTTGTTGTGGTCTTCAGTCCTGAGACTGGTTTGATGCAGCTCTCCATGCTACTCTATCCTGTGCAAGCTTTTTCATCTCCCAGTACCTACTGCAACCTACATCCTTCTGAATCTGCTTAGTGTATTCATCTCTTGGTCTCCCTCTACGATTTTTACCCTCCACGCTGCCCTCCAATACTAAATTGGTGATCCCTTGATGCCTCAGAACATGTCCTACCAACCGATCCCTTCTTCTGGTCAAGTGTGCCACAAACTTCTCTTCTCCCCAATCCTATTCAATACTTCCTCATTAGTTATGTGATCTACCCATCTAATCTTCAGCATTCTTCTGTAGCACCACATTTCGAAAGCTTCTATTCTCTTCTTGTCCAAACTATTTATCGTCCATGTTTCACTTCCATACATGGCTACACTCCATACGAATACTTTCAGAAATGACTTCCTGACACTTAAATCTATACTGGATGTTAACAAATTTCTCTTCTTCAGAAACGCTTTCCTTGCCATTGCCAGCCTACATTTTATATCCTCTCTACTTCGACCATCATCAGTTATTTTGCTCCCCAAATAGCAAAACTCCTTTACTACTTTAAGTGCCTCATTTCCTAATCTAATTCCCTCAGCATCACCCGACTTAATTAGACTACATTCCATTATCCTTGTTTTGCTTTTGTTGATGTTCATCTTATATCCTCCTTTCAAGACACTGTCCATTCCATTCAACTGCTCCTCCAAGTCCTTTGCTGTCTCTGACAGAATTACAATGTCATCGGCGAACCTCAAAGTTTTTATTTCTTCTCCATGAATTTTAATACCTACCCCGAATTTTTCTTTTGTTTCCTTTACTGCTTGCGCAATATACAGATTGAACAACATCGGGGAGAGGCTACAACCCTGTCTTACTCCCTTCCCAACCACTGCTTCCCTTTCATGTCCCTTGACTCTTATAACTGCCATCTGGTTTCTGTACAAATTGTAAATAGCCTTTCGCTCCCTGTATTTTACCCCTGACACCTTTAGAATTTGAAAGAGAGTATTCCAGTCAACATTGTCAAAAGCTTTCTCTAAGTCTACAAATGCTAGAAACATAGGTTTGCCTTTCCTTAATCTTTCTTCTAAGATAAGTCGTAAGGTCAGTATTGCCTCACGTGTTCCAGTGTTTCTACGGAATCCAAACTGATCTACCCCGAGGTTGGCTTCTACTAGTTTTTCCATTCGTCTGTAAAGAATTCGTGTTAGTATTTTGCAGCTGTGACTTATTAAGCTGATAGTTCGGTAATTTTCACATCTGTCAACACCTGCTTTCTTTGGGATTGGAATTATTATATTCTTCTTGAAGTCTGAGGGTATTTCGCCTGTTTCATACATCTTGCTCACCAGATGGTAGAGTTTTGTCAGGACTGGCTCTCCCACGGCCGTCAGTAGTTCCAATGGAATATTGTCTACTCCGGGGGCCTTGTTTCGACTCAGGTCTTTCAGTGCTCTGTCAAACTCTTCACGCAGTATCATATCTCCCATTTCATCTTCATCTACATCCTCTTCCATTTCCATAATATTGTCCTCAAGTACATCACCCTTGTATAGACCCTCTATATACTCCTTCCACCTTTCTGCTTTCCCTTCTTTGCTTAGAACTGGGTTTCCATCTGAGGTCTTGATATTCATACAAGTCGTTCTCTTATCTCCAAAGGTCTCTTTAATTTTCCTGTAGGCGGTATCTATCTTACCCCTAGTGAGATAGGCCTCTACATCTTTACATTTGTCCTCTAGCCATCCCTGCTTAGCCATTTTGCACTTCCTGTCGATCTCATTTTTGAGACGTTTGTATTCCTTTTTGCCTGTTTCACTTACTGCATTTTTATATTTTCTCCTTTCATCAATTAAATTCAATATTTCTTCTGTTACCCAAGGATTTCTACTACCTCTCGTCTTTTTACCTACTTGATCCTCTGCTGCCTTCACTACTTCATCCCTCAAAGCTACCCATTCTTCTTCTACTGTATTTATTTCCCCCATTCCTGTCAATTGCTCCCTTATGCTCTCCCTGAATCTCTGTACAACCTCTGGTTCTTTTAGTTTATCCAGGTCCCATCTCCTTAAATTCCCACCTTTTTGCAGTTTCTTCAGTTTTAATCTACAGGCCATAACCAATAGATTGTGGTCAGAGTCCACATCTGCCCCTGGAAATGTCTTACAATTTAAAACCTGGTTCCTAAATCTCTGTCTTACCATTATATAATCTATCTGATACCTTTTAGTATCGCCAGGGTTCTTCCATGTATACAACCTTCTTTCATGATTCTTAAACCAAGTGTTAGTTATGATTATGTTGTGCTCTGTGCAAAATTCGACCAGGCGGCTTCCTCTTTCATTTCTGTCCCCCAGTCCATATTCACCTACTATGTTTCCTTCTCTCCCTTTTCCTACACTCGAATTCCAGTCACCCATGACTATTAAATTTTTGTCTCCCTTCACAATCTGAATAATTTCTTTTATTTCATCATACATTTCTTCAGTTTCTTCGTCATCCGCAGAGCTAGTTGGCATATAAACTTGTACTACTGTAGTAGGCGTGGGCTTCGTATCTATCTTGGCCACAATAATGCGTTCACTATGCTGTTTGTAGTAGCTTACCCGCATTCCTATTATCCTATTCATTATTAAACCTACTCCTGCATTACCCCTATTTGATTTTGTGTTTATAACCCTGTAGTCACCTGACCAGAAGTCTTGTTCCTCCTGCCACCGAACTTCACTAATTCCCACTATATCTAACTTCAACCTATCCATTTCCCTTTTTAAATTTTCTAACCTACCTGCCCGATTAAGGGATCTGATATTCCACGCTCCGATCCGTAGAACACCAGTTTTCTTTCTCCTGATAACGACATCCTCTTGCGTAGTCCCCGCCCGGAGATCCGAATGGGGGACTATTTTACCTCCGGAATATTTTACCCAAGAGGACGCCATCATCATGTAATCATACAGTAAAGCTGCATGCCCTCGGGAAAAATTACGGCTGTAGTTTCCCCTTGCTTTCAGCCGTTCGCAGTACCAGCACAGCAAGGCCGTTTTGGTTATTGTTACAAGGCCAGATCAGTCAATCATCCAGACTGTTGCCCTTGCAACTACTGAAAAGGCTGCTGCCCCTCTTCAGGAACCACACGTTTGTCTGGCCTCTCAACAGATACCCCTCCATTGTGGTTGCACCTACGGTACGGCTATCTGTATCGCTGAGGCACGCAAGCCTCCCCACCAACGGCAAGGTCCATGGTTCATGGGGTGGGGGGGGGGGGGGGGGGGGAAACATTGTTATGCACTATTAATAAATTTATGTTATGCACTATTAATAAATTTAGCATACACAAAATACCTAATATTGACTGTTGCAACCAAGTACTGTCAAAACTTAAATCTAACATATTTTTACTTACGCTGGCCTAACAGTCTCTGTTAGGATATTCATCTGTAGAGTAGAAGGCATTGCCTATCAAAAAGTCATTCAAACTCTGTTTAAACTGTGCTTTATCTGAAACCAAGTTTTTAATGGTTGCTGGTAATTTATTGAAAATGTGTGTTCCTGAATATTGGGCCCCCTTTTGGACCAACATAAGTGATTTTAGGTCTTTATGTAGATTGTTCTTATTCCTAGTATTGATAATATGTATTGAGCTATTTGTTGGAAATATAGATATATAACTTGCATCAAATTTCATTATGGAGTAAGTATACTGAGAAGCAATGGTTGGAATTCAAAGTTCCTCGTATAGGTTCTGCACGATGTTCTTCAAAGACTGGTCCCAGATACTCCATTGCACCATTCACCAAACCTGATAACCCCGAGCCGTCAGTAACAAAAATTAAGTCTTGCTTAAGAGATTTACAGCACTACATGCACTTGTTACCAAAGTCTCATTTACTTTTAGAGCTATCGGTTCCACTTCCTTTTTGGCCCCACTTCTCTCTGTCTTCACTATATCCCATACAGTTCTTATTTTGTTGCCCGATACAATTATCTTTTTCTCTTAATAAAGCTACTTCGATTTCTGGATCACTTGATTCAATATTTTGCAGTATTCTTTGCAATGCATTACAATTCTAATATCAGAAATGTTCCTAGATAGTAGATACAGTCTCCTTTTTGCCCCACATGATATCTTTATTCCTTGTGTAATCCATGGTTTATCTTTTGACTTCTGTGTGATCTGAGTTACCTTTAGGGGAAAACAATTTTCAAAAGAGGAGGTAACTTTATTAATAAATGCTTTGTATTTTCCATTTGAGTCAGGTAAACATCTCTCCAGTTCATGTCTTTGAGCAATTTCCTGAATTCCTCAATTTCTGGCTTATTTATTATCCTCCTGTACTCAGATTTAATATTTTTTTATCCTGACAAGTTTCAACATTTAACACAAGATGCTGCATGTCGTGATCAGATAGTCCATTTACTATTGGTTTTGTGATATGACTTTTTTCCTCTAGATTTGTTCATAAAGATATTATCAATAGCAGTCTCAGAGCATTTACATATCCTAGCTGCAAAGTTCACAGTAGGAACTAAATTGAATGATAGTGTTAAAAACACCAGCAACCACTATTTCCTCTTCTTTTTTTTTTACACAAGCTATTCCTTTCGCTTTGTGAAATGAAGCACTGCCTAGTTCCAAAACACAGGACTACTATGACAAGGTGAAATGTTCTCAGAGTGCTACATGTATGATAGTAAATGTAATCCGCACTATAGTTGTTTTCTGAGTAGTTATGCTGTGTGTGTTTCATTCAATCAGATGAAATGGAATAAAATCATCAATTTATTTATTTTGGCTCTTTATCACCAAGATACATTCAATGTTGGTTGAGGTTTATCTTTTGAATTCACTCCAGTGTAGATTCTCAAAATTTTATCAGTTGTCAAAGTACTTGTAACAC
Source organism: Schistocerca americana (assembly GCF_021461395.2). Classification (NCBI taxonomy): domain Eukaryota; kingdom Metazoa; phylum Arthropoda; class Insecta; order Orthoptera; family Acrididae; genus Schistocerca; species Schistocerca americana. Next base: position 646,985,545 of record NC_060124.1, read on the forward strand.
AGTTTCCGAATTTACTGCCATCCAGGAAAGTCTCCCACTCAAATTATTCTCAGAGACTGAGAGCTGGCTGAAACCCAGAGTAGAAAGCTCTCACATATTTAGTGATTAATGGAATATATATCGGAAAGGCAGGTTAGACACTGTAGGAGAGGGAGTGTCCATTGTCTCTATTGAGGTCAAAGCTGATTGTGACAGTGAAGTTACCTGGTTGCCTATAACAAGTCTATGTGAAATCACGTTAATTAATGGATGTTTTAATCATCCACCCGGTTTTGCTATGACAGTTTTGGAGCCATTCAAAGAAAGTCTACAGACAGTAGCACGTAAATACCTAGATCATGCAATGCTAGTTGGAGGTTAATTTAGCCTACTGAGTATAGATGGTAGCCTATGGCTTTATTTCAGGGGGTGCAGTCAATCTTGTGAAGCACTTTTGAATGTGGTTTTCGAAAATTGTCTTGAGCACCTAGTTTGGCATGCCACATGCAATGGAAATATCTTAGACCTTGTAGTTACAAACAGCCCAGATATCATCAATGACTTCAGCATAGAGATGGGGATTAATAATCATGATAACATCATAACAACAAAGATTACAAAAATTAATAAATCAGTCAAGAAGGCTAGGAAAATGTTCATGCCAGAAAGAGCAGATAAGCAGATGTTAGCATCTCATTTAGACAGAACTGACATCACTTAGTTCCCACTTAGTTCCATTAAGATGGACATAGAGAGATTATGGTCAAAGCTTAAATAGATCATGAATTGCACTCTCAACAAGTCTGTACCTAGTAAACGAATTATGGATGCAAAAGAGCCACTGTGGTTTAACAATGAAATTCAGAAAATACTGAGGAAGGAAAAGCTACTGCACTCTTAGTTCAAACGAGAATGCCAAATGCCAACAAGGAAAGGTTACTACCACTGTCATACCTCAGCAAAAGATCTGGCTGAGAAGCAGGGGAAATTATTGTCCTATGTAAAATCACTAAGTGAGTCAAAGTTTTCCATCAAGTCACTTGACCAGTCTGGTGTGGCAGTAGGAGATAAATGTTTTAAATTTTGCATTCAAGAAATCATTCATGCAAGAGAATCATATAAACATACCGTCATTTGACAATAGCACAAAGACACCTAACAACAATCACCACAAGAGGCCAGCGCTAGCACAAGTTGTTCACATGATATTCGTTGGACTGTTGCCTGTAAACACATGCCATGTCAGTGCTCTTGGAAGAGAGCTGTGGCAGTGACACGGCTCTGTTGTTGTTCCTGTGTAGTGATCTGCAATGACGGGACGGTACAGGGGGGGGGGGGGTCGAGATTCAAGCAGTAATTAAGAACTTCATAAAGAAAGGTATGAAAGCGAAGGACATTCATGCTGATTTCCAGAATACACCAGGGGACTCTGCTCCTTTGTCTTCAACTGTTGCCAAGTGGATAAATGAATTTAAATTTGGTCAGGAGAGCTTAGATGATGATCATCCATGAATAGGTCAGCCAAGATGTGTCACTACTCTAGAAATCATTGCAAAAGTGCGCATAATGATCAAGGAGGATCACCAATTTAGAGGGCATGAAATTGCTCACGCTTGCCAGATGTATCTGAAAGGTATTCACAAGATGGGTGCCGCGACTCTTGACGCTGGGTCAAAAACGCATGAGAATGGACATATCACAACAATGTTTGGCCTGTTTTAGGAGAAACAAACAAGATCTTTTGTGCTGGTTTGTGACCACGAAGAAACTTTGTTTTACTACTATACCCCAGAGACAAAGCAACAATCAAAGCAGTGGAAACATGCTGAATCTCCGCCGCCAAACTCCTTCAGCGGGGAAGGACTTGGCGTCAGTGTTCTGGGATGCGCCACCAAATTCCTTCAGCGGGGAAGATCATGGCATCAGTGTTCTGGGACGAGAAGGGGATTCTGTTTGTACATTGTCTCCCCACTGGGCAAACAATTACTGGAGAATACTATGCTAACCTTCTGGACAAATTATAACAAAAGGTATGCGAAAAAGGCCAGGTTTAATAAGGAAGAAAGTCATCTAGCATCAAGCCAATGCACGCTCACACGCGTGTGCCATCGCCATGGTAAAATTACACAAACTAAGGTATGAATTGTTGCCACACGTGCCTCTTCCCTAAACTGAAAATTTTTCTTTGTGGATGAAGATTCACTTAAATGAAGAATTGGTAGCCTGAGTTGACAACTATTTTGTGGGCCTGGAGGAAAATCATTGTCGAGATGGGATCAAGGTATTGGAACACTGTTGGACCAAGTGAATTAATCTACAAGCAGGGTACATTGAAAAACAAAAAAGTTTCAGTGACATAAGTACTTTTTTTCTATTCTGTTTCAAGAACTTTTCAAACCACCCTCGTAAGCATCCCTGACACCTGAAATAATTAAAAACAAATAAGTCGCCAGTTGCAGATGGAATCTCAATTTGGTTTTACAAAGAGTGCTATATGGCACTGGACCCTTACTTAGCTTGTATTTATTGTGAATCTCTCACCCAGCAGAAAGACCTAAGCAACTGGGGAAAAAAATACAGAGGCGTCTCCTGTAAATACGAAGGGCGAAAGAACAGACCTACGAAATTACAGACCAATCCGTAACATCAGTTTGCTGCAGAATTCTTGTACATATTCTGGGTTTGAATCTAATCAGTTTCATAGTGACCAATAAGTTTATGTCCACAAATCAGTACAAAGCATCACTCATGGGCAACTCAGCATGCTCTTTTGTCATACGACGTCTGTTCAAAAAATTCCAGAACTTTGTCCACAAAATTTTCTATGCTTATCTTTTAGTTACTATGGATTGTCTCCTTCGAAATACTCTCCTCCACAATTGATACACTGCTCCCAATATCATTTCCACTTCCAGGAGCAGTCTTGACACACCTCTTGCTGGGTCGCATAAAGTGCTGTCTGCGAATTTTCTTTTATCTCATCTACCATTGCAAAACTTCATCCTTTTCAACTTTGGAAATAAAAAGAAGTCTGCAGGGGTCATACTATTCTCACATGGAACATCTCATTCTCTTTTGTGAGATCCAAAAAGTTTTTTTGGTTTTGACTCATGAGCCGTGGAATGAACTTGGCGGCAACACAATGCATTCCAAGATGCTGTGTCATTTCATAACATGATCCACTTGAAATGTTACATTCTTCTACAATCTCTCGGACAGTGAATCTTCGACTGGCACACACAATTTCGTTGACGTTCCTGACACAAGCGTCATCAGGGGACATCTAAGAGCGTCCTGAACAAGGATTATTTTTGACTTTTGTAAAGCCATTTTTAAAACGTGTGAATAATACGTAACACCGAGTATGGCTTAAGCACTCATCGCTATAGGCTCCCTGCATCATTTGGTGTGTCTCTGTAAAGGTTTTCTTGAGTTTCACGCAAAATTTAATGCAGATGCATTGCTCCTCTAACTTTGCCATCAAAAATTCACAAACCCAGATTCCATATTTCTTGATTTCCGAGAAGCATTTGACATAGTGCCTCACTGCAGACTTTTAACAAAGGTACAAGCACATGGAATAGGTTCCCAGACATGTGAGTGGCTCAAAGACTTCTGAAGTAATAGAACCCACTACATTATCCCGACGGTGAGTGTCCATCAGTGACTAGGGTATCATTAGGATCGTTCCAGGGATGTGTGCTAGGAGCGCTATTACTCATATTTTCTATGTGCATAACTGATCTGATGGACAAAGTGGACAGTAATCTATGGTTGTTTGCTGATGATGATGTGGTGTATGGAAGGTGTCATTGTTGAGTGATTTAGGAGGATAAAAGATGACTTGGACAAAGTTCCCAGTTGGTGCAATAAGTGACAGCTAACCCTAAATGTAGATAAGTATAAGTTACTGCAAATGAGTTGGAAAAACAAATCCATAATGCCAGAATCCTGCATTAGTAGTGTCATGAATGAAGAAGTCATATTGTTTCAATATCTGGACATAACTTTGCAATGTGATATGAAATGGAACAAACTTGTGAGGGTCATGGTAGGGAAGGTGAATAATCATCTTTCGTTTGTTGGGTGGATTTTACTAGTGTGGCTCAGCTGTGATGGACATCACATATAGGGTGCTAGTGTGATCTCTTCTTGAGTACAGTTTGAGTGTCTGGGATCCGCAAGGGGTCAAATTAAAGCAGACATTGAGGTATTTCAGAGGCAGGATACTAGATTTGTTAACAGTAGGTTGAAACAACAACATACAAGTATTATGGAGATGTTTCTGGAACTCAAATGGGAATCCCTGGAGGGATTTTGAGGAACACTGTGCTGACTGCAGAACAATTCTGCTTGCACCAACATACATTACGCATAGGGACCACGAAGATAAGAGATGACAAATTAGGACTCATAGAGAGGCATATAGACATTCACTTTTTCCCCACTCGATTGGCAGATGGAACGGGAAAGGAACTGACTACAGTCGAATTAAAATTACTTGATAGTTGGCACTTCAAACGCCAATAAGAGTTGTCAGCGTCACACTTGAACTGTCTGCTGTTGCCAAACTCCTCCAAAATTGGCCAGTCACTTCCAATTCCTGGTACAGCATTCTTTCTTGATGTATTTGTATCCCGAATTATGAGCCCGACACTTTTATTATGTATTTCATGACACATGATAACTACACCAAAAACAACACACATTAACAATGCTAATGAAAGACACATATTTCATTCATAGCACTAACCAAACACTACTGAATAAATCAGCACAAGGTGTAATTCAGTATCATACTTATAGTTATCATATTCACAGAGATCATCTTACATTAGATAAGCTTTTCACTACACTGCGTGAAACTGAAATTTTTAAGGTTGCAATTCATAGTTGGAACTGGGTCACTACATTCACATATATAAATACTTCATGCAGTGCTGTGGCATAGCACAATGGTTGGCAGATTAATCTAATGTGTAGCATGTCGTAGGTTTGAATCTCATCAATGTAGCAAAATTTTTAATTCTAAATCTAACCAAATGAGTGTGATTATTATTTTCATTCAATTAATTGGTTTAAATGTATTTTTTTTATTTTTAATACTTCGTTGCATCATTTTTCATCATTGTTTTGACTGTTCTATTTGGTCTTATTTTTCATCTTGTCATTATTTCTTCATTTGGAATCTGTCTCAGTCATCTATAATCCACGACTAAGGGCCCACACGGACTGTTCACTGGTTTCAAACATGGCAGCATGTGCAGCTAGTTTAAGGATAGTTACAGGTAACAAATGACACGGAGAAATTTCAATTTGCTTTCAGCCCTGAAATTGAGTTTTTGTTGTCTTGAGTTTACCCTTAAGGGTTAGCTTTAATCGCCATGAACAAAGCGATAATGATATTAGTACTGCTGCAGACTGTTGACCACAATTTTCTCAGCTGGGTTAGGACACAAGTTTACAGTCAGGGATACAAAACGCGTTGTCTGCCCCAGTTCAGTCACTGGTCACTTTAAATCAATAGTCAACAGAGTATCCAACATTTCTGACATACCTTGCACCAGCCACTAGAAAAATTGCTCTGTGTTAAACATTTAACATAATTTGTGAAGTGAGCCGCTTGTTTGTTGTCACCTGTAACCAAACGGTAGCTGGTAGCCAATGTGGCAACATTGTTGCAGCAAGTGATTGATGTCAACTATCAAGTAATTTTATTCAGACTATTGTAGTGAGACAGGGTACCTTCAGCCATGCACCATATGGTGGCTAGTGGAGTATGTATGTAGATGTGGAATCAGTCTTTCCTTCTCATCCCATCTGGAAAGTCTCCCCTGATCTGCAGTTCTGGGTAACTTTCTCAAAATCTAACCTTTTTCCTAGACCTATCCTTCACCCCTCTTCCTTCCACTTCAACCCTTCTGCCTGAAGAATGAGCTACTGGCTCTGAAAGCTCGCCTAATTATAATCTTCTTTTATGTGTGTGTTCTGCCGCCACTTAGCGAGTAGATTGTTTATCTATCCAATTCAATTATCATGTAATCAAAAGCTGCATTTAACACGCCAAGTCTCTTTTACCAATCATTTTTAATATGTCCTACAGAATGTGCTGTCTATCCTGTCCTTTTTTGAGATTACTGTTTTGCTGTACTTTTCTACAGGCATCATCTTACTTATTAGGAGTCAGTTCATTCATGTTGTTGTTGTTGTGGTCTTCAGTCCTGAGACTGGTTTGATGCAGCTCTCCATGCTACTCTATCCTGTGCGAGCTTCTTCATCTCCCAGTACCTCCTGCAACCTACATCCTTCTGAATCTGCTTAGTGTATTCATCTCTTGGTCTCCCTCTACGATTTTTACCCTCCACGCTGCCTTCCAATGCTAAATTTGTGATGCCTTGATGCCTCAAAACGTGTCCTACCAACCGATCTCTTCTTCTAGTCTAGTTGTAGAGCTGCATGTCCTCGGGAAAAATTATGGCTGTAGTTTCCCCTTGCTTTCAGCCGTTCGCAGTACCAGCACAGCAAGGCCATTTTGGTTAATGTTACAAAGCCAGATCAGTCAATCATCCAGACTGTTGCCCCTGCAACTACTGAAAAGGCTGCTGCCCCTCTTCAGGAACCACATGTTTGTCTGGCCTCTCAACGGATACCCCTCCATTGTGGTTGCACCTACAGTACGGCCATCTGTATCGCTGAGGCACGCAAGCCTCCCCACCAACGGTAAGGTCCATGGTTCATGAGGGGAGTTCCTTCATAGTCAACAGTTAAGGAATGGGTGGCTGAATTCATATGTGGCATATGTCTGTAAGATGACTCATGAACAATTTCCTAGAATTACAATCAAATATGAAAATGCTGAGAAAGAACACAGTGTGATATTGCAAGATCAGTAATTAAAAAGATGTGCAAAACAGTTGATGCCGTGGCTGTACCAGAAAGTGAGTGGCATATCTGTTGAAGCCTCACTACAACCTAATGTGAAAAACAATTTGGGACAATCTGACACACAACTGATTCTATGCACCAATCTGTTCCCGTGGATGAGAGATGACCGAAATGAAACAGCAGTTGCACAAAAATAGCCAAGGTGACTTCATCGGAGAGAAAGAGTGGTCATTGTTTTCTAGGATGCAAAAGGGATTTGTATTTTAGATTAGCTTGCAAGACTGAAACAATACCTCACAAATACTATGCAAGTATTCTGACTCAACTGGATGAAAAAACATGGAGCCAAGACCCAGGGGGAAAAAAAAAGTTTATCGTCAGTGAAATGCATATGGTCACAAAGGCACTTTCACAATAGGAAAACTGGGAGTTTCAAGTGTGAAGTCTTCAAATATCTATTCCATTCTCCAATTTTTTCACATTCTGACTTTAGCTTCTTCTTCTTTTCTTTTTGTATGAATGATTCACTTAAGACTATATGCGTCACAGCTCAAAACCATTTTGTGAGTCAACAACTGGATATGTTTTCACTGCTCTGTCTCTTGTAACTCCGTTGGACATGGAGGTAGCAAATGAGGATATAGGATGTCCATGACATACTGCTGTGCTGTCAGAGTGACCTGAAGTCATATCCGATGCTGCCCCACATGCCCTCTCCCTATGTCGTTGTCATACTGACTGACAACTGCAATCGCGGGTCTTGCAGAATGTGACTCACTGCTGATCACATGACAGGTGCAGGTGTGAAAGGGTTACAATGTGCTCGGTGTACATTACAGCGATTCTCCCATGGGCTCGTCAGACACGGTCAACTGGAAGCTTGCTGACAAGCACGCTGCCCTTACGTTCCCAAGCAGTCCAACATGGGGCCACTACCACATCTGAATGTCTCACAAATCTGCATATTGCATAATTCAATCAGCCTGGCAAATGGAGACACACAATTAGGCCCCTTCAAATTTTGTTACGTGCTGATAATGCTGACTCACAGAAGTACAGGGCATCTGTGTCCTTCACAGGGATCACTCAACATCTTACACTCTTCACATCTCTTATAGCTCCTACCATTCATGGTAACAATCCGAGACACAAACAAAGCTAATGCAATCTGGTGGCCTTTGTATCCATTTCAGAGAGTTGCGACTCTCATAATTTACCACTGGTATGCACACTCGTGAAACTACGTTGCTTCAGGGAGCTTCCCTTTTTTTTCTTCAAGCAGTTTAGTTCTTTGAATTCATTTTTCTTGTAGCTCAGAGTAATTATTTTATTGTGTAGCAAACTTAGAGACTAGCATTCTGCTCTGAGCTGTCGGAGTTGGCGGTCATGTGTGTGTGAGGTGTGCTTGCTTGTGTGAATGAATGGTGTGTATTTCTATTTCTTTTTCTGATGAAGGTTGTGGCCAAAAGCTTATGTGTAAGTGTCTTAACTGCGCCTGTCTGCATTTTAACGTGCCATCTTTATGGTAATTAGCACTCTATCTTTTCCTACACTGCTGATATTCCAACCTGGAGTTTCCATTGTTTGAACTTACGGTCTACTGTTTTATTTTGCAGTGCACTTCTACAAGTGTAATACACAAATGTTGCCTTAGGAAAGAGTCACAATAACATCCATGTCTACCGTTTGCTATTTTTTACTAAATAGCATGTCACACTCGAAATTTAACTTAGCCAATGAAATAAGTTTGAAGATTTATTGTGTGTAAAAGACACTATGGCCCACTGTGTGGGAAATGTGGGAAGTTCTGTGCAGAGACGGAGTTATCCACAGATGTGGTAAGTCTGGGGAGCTATACGGGTGTTAAAACATCGCCACCTGCTGGGATGAGGGGCCACTTACTCTGTGGTGGCGCTGTGCCAGCAACGAGCTCGACCCATTGATTAGCACCACACATGACAATGACCAACCAGCTGCTTCTCTGTGCAGAGATATAAAATTTATCGATTTTGGACGTCGGGTGACAATCTGTCACATGGAGAACAATGTTTACTCTGGCAATTTTAACACTAATCTAGTGTTCTACTACATATTAATGTGAAATGTTGTCTATGATGTTGAAGCGTGTAAGTTAAACTGATATCTGAGAATTTGTTGTTTTTGTGGCACTATCTGGAAAATGACCTCTCTTGCAGCTCCAAGCATAAATGTCAAGTGAAGAAGAATAATTAGCACAGCACACTGGAACCGAGTAGGGATCCGGTTTACTGCTCGGCCACTAAATTAGCATATTGTGAGTACACCAGAATAGACGCTGTACACACTTGCATATACTACATACACAAGTACAAGCATCGATCAAGCTACTGTGAAACTGCACTCTGTGTGACTCATCACTACATCAGAATACTGTAAATGTAGTGATTCCAATTTCTTAAGGTCTCTTCCTGTTTGTTTTCATCAGTTGGATCTTATTTTTCAAGTATGTGGGAATCCAATGAGCTGCCTGTTTGGACACATTCTTTCTGTATGTCCCACAAGTTGGATTCTTTGGAGACACATTGTAACAAGAGTTTTTAGGAATTTGATGGAGATTTCACGCTGGGTTCTGTGTGATGTGTTCCATCTTTTATTCTTGGGCCTAAGATTTTTACTACAATTTTACATTCTTCTAATTCAGTTTGCTGTTTTCATGTCTTGTGTTGGACAAAGAGTCTCTCTCATGCATAAAGAAATTCTAATTTGATCACTGTTGTACAATGTTAGATTTTAAAGTTCCAGGAAAAATACTTTTAATTAACTGAGAGACAGTTTGTATTTTCTGAGGTCTGGATTCTATGGCCTTCTTTTCATTATGATGTTCAGTGGTCTTTTTCACCTAATTATTTAAACTCTTTAACACCAAATACTATGTTGTTGACTATATAAGTTCAACTAGTGCCATTTTGGTATCAGCCAAGAATTTTTTCTCCAGGTGAAATTAGTAGTCCAATTTTCCTAGCTTGCTCCCTTAATATTTCAAATTGCTTTAGCACATCAGTAATGTTTTTGTCAATTAGTATTATGTCATCGGTATAGGTTACACAATATAATTCTATCTTTAAGTTTACGTTCTAGTCAGTGTAATAGTGCACCTGCTCTTCTCCATTACCTTACCATTTTCTTAGGGGCATAGTTGAATAGCAATGTGATATGCCATCCCATTTTCATATTCTTATGTCTGTCTTAAATTACACTGCTTGAAAAAAAGTGAGACACTCAGAAGGTGGGGAGAAAACAAATTGAAACATAGCGAATTTAGAGGATATGTGATGTTATATCAGTGATAACAAAACAGAGTCAAATTTACACAGAACTTATCAGTTTGAGCCCACTTATCAATACAGCAATGCACCCTGTCTGGCCTGGACAGTGCGGGAGGATGTCATAAAGCTGCTGCATACCCTCCTGAGAAAGGTGATCCACAACTGTTGTAACTGGACATTGCAATCATGGATACAGGCAGTGGGACGGAGTTGACGTCCATGTTGGTCCCATAATGTTCTATCGGGGACAGATATGGGGATTTTGCTGGCCACAGGAGTATATCAACATCACACAGACAATTTAAAGAGACACATACTACATGTGGACAAGCACTGGCCTGTTGAAAAATAGCACCACAATACTATTACACACTGCTGTACCATCAGAGTTCCCTCGGCCATTACAAGCCGAGACTTGAAGTCATACCCAATGGCTCCCCACACCATGGGACTCCTTTCTGACCCCCCCCCCCCCCCCCCAAAAATGTGGAAGAATGGGACCTCTCCCAATCTCCCCGGGTCACTGTCAAACTTCTCCACGATAGTCATTTGGAGCAGTGCAGGACTGGGACTCATTAATGAACATAATGTGACACCATTCATTAGCAGTCCATACTTCTCGATCATGGCACCACTTCGCATGCAGTCATTTGCTTGAGTGTTAATGGCAGCCTATGCGCAGGATGGCAATGCCATAGTCTGGCTGCTCCTAGCTGTATGACACAGCATGTTGCAAGGAGTCTATTACAGTGAACTCCTGTTTATCCGAAATGATCAGGACGGTGGCCGGTTCTGATAACGAAAATTTCAGATAAATCAAAGTCCCCCTGTTTTCACATGTGAACACTCCAAATTGTGTCAATATTGCGAAATACGATCGTAAAACGTGCGTAGGGTATGTAAAACGTTTCTGATACGGTTGCAAATAACCCTGTACTTTTTTACTGAAAAAATTGTGTTGACATGTTAAAAAGGCACCAAACTATGATTGAAAACTCAAAGTTTTTAAATGCTGTATAACAAAGCTCGTTTATTTTGCATTCTTACAGAAAAAAATCTCCCTTATTTGGCAGCAGGAAAAAACAGGAGTTTTAATTTTATTACCTGCTCTTTTGAATAAAAAATAAACTACTGAACAAAATTGTGAAATAAATCTAGAGATTACTCAAAGGAACGAAAAGTCTGTCTAGAGGAACTTTCAAGAAAATTAAAAAAAAGAAACCTTTTAAGTTATCAACATAGAAGTTCTAGGATGCTTCATTAGAGTTTATTTTTTGGTAACGAAGTCACGAATGTCTTTTTTTTTTTTTTTTTTTGTTTTTTTGCTTGAGAAACTATTGCTGCAACAATACATCTCCAACATTGAAATCAAACTATTTCAGGATAAATCGTCTCCTCCTGTTGGCTGATGTACTCCAGGGCAGTTTGGATCACTTCGTAACAGAATGTGTGAGGAATATTTTTCTCTGATTCATCATCAGAAACATAGTCTTCTAACGCTTTATGATCGGTCACAATTTGGACGATTTCATCCTCAGTCACATGAAAAAATGCCATTTTCCATCCACTCTTCAATGTCTTCGAAGTGTGTGTCTTTACAACCAGCTTCTCCAGTAAATTCACCAAAATTATGTCAGCTTGAGTTTCGGTGTTGCCTCCTCCTTCCCACCACTTAGGTTGCCTTACGATCTAAGAGTTTTTTCCAAGACCTAACAAGAGGAACTGGAGGAATTAGATTCCAAGCTTCAGCAATCAATGAATGACACTTAAAACATCGATTTTTTTAAGAGCTTCCACAAAATCATCTGCAGCATCAATCACACCTATTAAGTATTCCAGCATCTTGCGTCTGTAATGTTTTTCTATCGCCTCAAGAATACCTTGGTCCATCGGTTGACATAGAGATGTGACATTTTGTGGGAGAAATACAACTTTGATATCCCCATCTTGCAGATCACCTGGGTGATAAGGAGCATTATCCACAAGAAGTAGCGCTTTTCAAGGAAGTCCTTTTCCTTCCATGTAATTTACTACAGCTGGAACAAACTCTGCCTGGAACCACTCTCTGAAGATGGCACTGTTCATACATGCCTTAAGACTGATTCGTGTACCTCAGTGGCAAAGCTGGTTGGTTGGTGTCTAAATGCTCTTGGTGTTTTGGATTTGCCAATTAAAGTAAGACACAGTTTATGATTGCCAGTGGCATTACTGCAAGTGAGGACAGTAAATCTTTCTTTGATTTTTTTGTATCCGGAAGCCATTTCTTCTTCTTTAGAGGCAAGGGTTTTCGTTGGCAGCATTTTGTAATTCAACTCAGTCTCATCACATTTGTAAAGTTGATTGCCAGTATAACCTCCTTTGTCAATGATTGTGTGCAGTTTCTTCTTAAAATCAGCATAGCAGCTTCATCCCCAGATAATGATTTGGCACTGATGGCAATTTCATGAATGCCATGCCGCTTCTTGAAACAATCCTGCCGGCCATTACTTCCGAGGAATTCTTGCTTCTTTCCTTCAATCAGCTCATCAGCTCATTTTGACAAAGTAGAGGACGTGAAACTGACACATCTTTGGCTCTTATTTATTCGTGCCACAAAAATAATGCCTCTTCTAACTGAGGATGTGCACCTTTTCTCATTGTTTTTCAAGATTTCACTGCGCTGCCCAATGCTTGGATGGAACAAAATTTTTCAATTCCTGATCGATTTGTCTTCCGATCAGTAATTGTACTCCTACTCTGCAGCAACTTTTGTGGGTGGCTCACCAGCATCAATTATCTGCAAAGTGTGAAGCTCTTTTTCCAACAAGATCACATTCGTTTTATGTTTTGTGCCCGTAGTCACGTTCAGTGTTCTTTTTACAGACACTCGACTGAGTCCTTTATGGTTTTTGGCCCCTTTTATCTCTGGACACTTTAAGGCACATAGTGGGAGCACAAAACCTCAAATCAGAAACACACAGATGCAAAACTTGACAACACTCGAGATGCACTAGACAAACTTTTGATTTTTGAAACCAGGCTGTGGCAGCCATCAAATGAAAGCATTCGATACATCTATGCCATTTCCTCTGTTCTACCCAAGCCCACGTGGCAACACAACAGGGTGTTGTACGTTCACTGTTAAACACTCAGCTTTGGTGTACCGACAACAAGTGGAAAGTGTTAGGCGGCGCACTCTAATTGTCGGTTTCGACAGGGCTACGTTGCGCTGCATAGAACAATACTGTATGTACTGTACTTCCAAGGAGTTCCAATAGATGGCAGTGGCATACGAATAAGAAACACACTAGAGCTTCAACCAACACACGCACGAATTGATGATACTTGGAATTTTGACACGCACCAGTGCACTGATTAGCAGTAGATTGCCAAAAAACACTAGCAAATGCTTGGCTCCAGGTGCATGCAAATTGAAACTTGTCAAGCGTCAATCTAGCTAGCCAAAAGTGTAGCTGCACGAGAGTTTACTGTACTTGTTCTCAGATGGCAGTCACAGACATGAACAGATTACAATGTACTCAGTACACTACACAGTGATGCTCCCTTGTAGCGGTCTGATGTAGTCAACTGGAAGATTGATGATGAGTATGCCCTTACTTTCCAACATCAGGCCACTGTCAGATCCAAATACTCCAAAAATACAGATGTTGCAAGGTTTAACCAGGCGACCAAATGGACATCCACAATGAGGTTTCTTTCAAACTCTCATCAGATAATGCTGTCTCACACCAATATGCAGCACCTTCATATCCTCCAGAGTGATGATTCAACATCTGACGCTATTCACATCCCTTATATACCACACGATGCTTGCTAAACAGCAATAAAAACAAAGAACACTAATGAATAATGAAGGAAAAGACAGACTGTTACTTACCATAAAGAAGATACCTTAGGCTGCAGATGGGCAGAATTAAAAGACACTTACATAAAGCTTTCAGCCACAGCCTTCATCAGTAAGTAGTAATCTGTCTTTTCCAACATTGTTGATATTCCTACTGGAGTTTCCATTGTTTCAAGGACACTGATGCTTTTCTGTGAGTGTTTCCTTTATGATGTTTTCTGCATTTTAGCTATTTTTAAACAAGAGAAAAAAAAAGAAAGAAAGAAAAAAAAAAGATTTGTTGCTGGAAAACTTCTGAAGTCCAATAAAGGAGTTACAACAGCCATATATGGTTATCTGGTGGACCTTGCAGAACCAAATTCTAGGGCTGAAATGTACTGTTGACCAATGGGCATTAATCAGAATGAATACTAAATAAAAAATTAAATCCAATTTTACACAAAAAACTCAGGTTCTATCACTGTTGTTTTTCGTTCTGTTTTGCTCTTATGTTTGCTATGACTTGTTAAGCAGAAATTTTCTTTCTATCTATAGAGTTACATTTGCTGTAATGTATCTTACCTGCATGTTGTTTCTTCTTTCTTCTCACTGCTGCCCCAATCATGGCAAGCAAGTCATCCTCACTGCATTTGCTTCGTATTGCATCTCTGAAACAACAGTTAAAACACCCGTTAAACAGTACCAGGCCAACACCACACAGTGAAATGTTGGTACACTAAAAAGGAAGAAAAACTTTGCAGAAATCTTCAACAGTAATCTTGTAGTCTGCAGTAGGCAACAGCAGGATAACAAACCCACTGGACAAAAATGGGAAAGTCATGATAGAAGTTACTTTCATTTTTATAAATAAACAGGTATCTTACACAAATGCTCAAGAGTATACATAGGATCTCGGGCTGAAGAGGTGGAGCAGAAACTGACATTAGTTTTGTTGAAGAGGGAGTACTGGAACACAGCACAATTTCTTGCAAAATGAAGCCAAATTTATTGATAAACTCTTAATTAATTGCCAAGCTCACTAATGTGACCATTTTACAACAGGTACTTACTGCTTGGAGTATATGTGACTTTTCAGGCTTGCCTGATAGATCTGTTGCAAAAACACTTTGGGTTCCCCACCAGACAACATTATGCAAGTCCCTCCCTCAATATTTCAGTGACACAACGTTTTGGCATCTTCAGGTGATGGTGATTTCCACCATCACTGCTGCAAGATGGAACTGGCAATTTCCACATGACAGCTTTGAAATTTATCATGTGGATGACTATGACCATCATATTTAGAATTCAGAGGATTTCATAGAATACCTGAAAATGCTTAAACTAGAACTTTCAGATCTTTTAGTTAGCTCAAATGCTATATCATTACTTACAAAAGTGCCCTGCAGCCCTCATTAGAGGTTATTAGCAGCAAGTTTGAGAAAGAAATTGTGGTGCTGTTTAAAAATGTGCATACCTCATCCTATTTCTTATGTAACACCAACTACTTTAATCAAGTGGACAGTGTTCCCATGGGAGATCCTCTATTTCCCTTAGTAAATATCAAACATTCCTCCTTCTGGCAGAATGCTGAAGAGACATTTGTGGTGTGGCCCACATAATACAGACACTACCTATGTTCCTGCAGCATTTGCACTCGGTCCATCTAAATATTCAGTTCACTGTGGAAGTACAAAAAGATAGCAGCTTACCATTCCTGGATGTCACGGTTAGAAGAAAAGCTGACAGAACACTGGGGCTTAGTCTCTACTGCAAACTGATACACGCAGAGTTATATTTGCGGTCCAAAATTTGCCGTCACCCTGCACAATGTGGTGGTGTCTTACACTCCCTGGCGCATAGAGCACACGTGATCTCAGATACCGACAGTCTGCCTGGTGAACTGTAACACCTAAGAACAGTGTTCCAGCAGAATGTTTATTCTTGTAAACAGATTTGCAATGTGTTCTGAGCAAAGCAAGTTCAGTGTAGGGATGTAAATGAAGTTACTTAGACAAGCACTGCAAATGGCTTTCCTACCATATTTCAGCGGCATGTTTTCAAAAATAGAAAGAATCACTAAGAGAAACAGAATCAAGTGTGTTTTTTGTCTACCAGCAAAACTAAGGAATTGTTTGTGTTCAGTTAAAGACAATCTTGACCTTAGAAAACACAGATCATATATAAGATCTGATGCCATTATGGGAAATCTTATATAGGGCAGACACCTCACATTGTGCAAGAACACTGTGTTCAACAGCGCTGACAAAAATGCCACCCAGTAAATTAGTGGTAGCAGAGCACTGCCTGAATACAGGGCACCACATGTTTCCCAAGAGGACTGAAATTTTATTCTCAGGATCATCACTCTAGGATTGTGTTTTTAAGAATGAGGCATGTATCCATACGGTGGGCAATCTTACCAACAGGAATATGGAATTTTGACTAAGCACTGCCCAGAATCCAGCACTGACTGCCATGAAATTAAAACAGTAGAAACCAGATCCTCCGATGTATGACCTGATGCAGCACCTTGCAGAGAGTTAATTCAGCGTTTAACCACACGAGTGTCCAGAAGTGCAGTCATTGCCCACAACACATAAGCAGAAGGCTACTATGAATGGCATTTCCATCCAACTGGGAGTGCCTTCGTACTCCTGCTTCTAGCCTGACAAATTTCAATTCTGCTGTGCAAATATCACCAGTCACATCTTGCAGCAGTGATGACAGGACCCACCACTACCTGAAGATGACGAACAGTTGTGTTGGTGAAATATTGTGAGGCTTGCACAAAGTTATTCAGTGGAAAATCTGAGAAGATTCGTATACATTATTTTTCTGTGACGCAGGTAATGTGCAGCCAAATGTGATAATTTTCTGCATTTGCCTTTTTGTACACTTCAAAATACCCCAAAAATTGGCGAGAAACACTGAACATATGACATAACCAGATGACATACCCCACAGCATGTGCAGCAGTCGGGGTTGAGTGTAAAGGAATGATTGAGCAGTGCAATACTTTCATTTGAGCAAACAGAGCAAATTTCGAAAACATTTTGTAAATATGATCTGTTGTAAATGTAGATGTTACAAAATTATTGTCCCTGCTGTAATCAAGCAAAAGCAGTTCTGATTTTGTGCTTTTTGCTTCTGTCCTCTTTTTGTTTACAGACATTAGTTAGTAAAGAAAACATAGGTCATTTAATGGCAATGATGCTATTCTGAAGTTTATACTCATCTACTTTTTATGCAATACGGTAGGTTTTGATTTGTACTGTACTTTGCAAGAAATCAAGGAAAATGCAAGATCGGTAAATAAAATAATAAACTTCAATATAAATACATAATTGTTAAACACAATGAAAAAATACTGCCTGCCAGATGCAAGACTCAAATCCTGAACGCCATCACTAAAGTCGCACATGTGTGTCCGTAGCCACAATGATATGAATACTTGACTTGGGTTGGGATGATCAAGTGTGACAGACCGAGAGGCTCTACCACTGCAAGCATGACAAGGTACATCATCTGGTGACATTTATCATTCACTTTTGACACATTTCCCAACATTTGTATCATATCCAACATTTGTGATCCCATGTGTCTTGTATTAAATTACTTGTCTCAGGGTCATCTACAGTGCTTTGGAGGTTTTTAAATGTTAATACGCATCACCCTGTCTGTGTGTGTGTGTGTGTGTGTGTGTGTGTGTGTGTGTGTGTGTGTGTGTGTGTTTATATATATGAAACAAATACTAACAAAGAGATAGAGGGCCTGGCCAGTACTTACCTCAGCTCAGTACAGCCGATACATACACAAAACAGAACAGAAAATTGACGTATCCTAGCTTTCGGAACTTCGTTCCTTCATCAGGGAGGAGAGAGGGGAAAAAAGGGGAAGAAGGGAAAGTGGATTCAGGTTTTGCATCGGGGTCGGTTACAGGGGTAGGAACCGCTGGGTAGAGAAGGTGGTCTGGGAATATTGTAGGGTTTGACAAGGATGATACGGAGGTTAGGGGGTTGGCAAAAGGCAACTCTGGGTGGTGTGGGGAGAATATTGTCAAGGGATGATCTCATTTCAGGGCTTGACTTGAGAAAGTCATATCCCTGGCGGAGTAATTAGTTGATGTATTCGAGGCCAGGATAATATTGGGTGACAAGGGGGATGCTTCTGTGTGGTCTGGGGGTAGTACCATTGTTGTTGGGTGGGGAGGAATGTATTGCTTGGGAGATCTGTTTGTGGACAAGGTCTGCAGGATAGTTGTGGGAGAGGAAAGCACTGATATATAATATAATACAGGGAAACATTCCAAATGGGAAAAATATATCTAAAAACAAAGATGATGTAACTTACCAAACGAAAGCATTGGTATGTTGATAGACACACAAACAAACACACACACAAAATTCAAGCTTTCGCAACCCACAGTTGCTTCATCAGCAAAGAGGGAAGGAGAGGGAAAGACGAAAGGATGTGGGTTTTAAGGGAGAGGGTAAGGAGTCATTCCAATCCTGGGAGTGGAAGGACTTACCTTAGGGGGGAAAAAGGACAGGTATACACTCGCACACACACACACACATATATCCATCCGCACATATACAGACACAAGCAGGGTATATGTGTGGATGGATATGTGTGTGTGTGTGTGTGTGTGTGTGTGTGTGTGTGTGGCATACTGATCTGATCTGAACTATGCAGCCTTAAAATGGAAGTTTTTTGATCACTCCTTATTTTGCTCCCTGCCACCTTGGCAATATGTACCGCAAATCATCAGACAGACGACCTTCCTGCATGCTTCATGTTGTGTCTAGACAAGACAGCCTAGACACAATGAGAGGAAGCCGAAAGGCATGCTCTAAGTTAAAAAAGGAGGGCGTGAGGTCTGAAACAGGATACGTAATGAATGCTATAAAGAAAAGTACGTAGCTTCTGGAATACTTAACTTTAATCCATCCTTTTGGTACATCTGGAGATTGTGGTGATACAAGTGAGACTCTTTATATACATGCAATGTTACTAATGGCGCCTTGCTAGGTCGTAGCCATTGACTTAGCTGAAGGCTATTCTAACTATCGGCTCAGCTAATGAGCAATGCTTCGTCCATGTAGTCGCTAGCAAAGTCGTCCGTACAACTGGGGTGAGTGCTAGTCCGTATCTCGAGACCTGCCTTGTGGTGGCGCTCGGTCTGCAATCACACAGTGGCGACACGCGGGTCCGACATGTACTAATGGACCCTGGCCAATTTAAAGCTACCACCTAGCAAGTGTGGTGTCTGGCGGTGACACCACATTCCTCCCCTGCAAATCGGCGAATGGTCGTGTTATAAGGCTTCCGCCCGCCGTGGGGAGAACCCCATGTTGACGTATGCGATGAGATGGGGAGCCTAACAACAGGCGAGGCTGTGCCACCCGCACGCGGCCATTCGGTCCAAGGGGAGCTAGGAAACACCTGAAAACCTAGTCCAGGGTGCACGTCAACATGCGGTGTATGTGCCCGTAAAGAGACAGGAGGGGCCGAAGGGTCGACCTCCATTGCGTCGGGGTACCTGACGCGCGAAGACGCCATGTGGTCCGGAGCGGGCAAGAGTTCCATGGCGGAGGACAGCTGGTCACGGGAAGCGATCGGCGGCGTGTGACCCAGGGAGGCGCTTGGTGGCTGCAGCGAAGCGTCCACTGCGGGCGGCACCAGCTGGACAGGCGGCGGCGGCGGAGGCGGCAGCGGCGCGTCGCCATGGGGCAAAATGGAAGGCATCGTTGGTAACACCTGGGGATGAGGCGAGCCAGTAGATGGGTCCCCAGGGCGCTGACCGGATGGCACCGTCGCTGAAAGCAGACGGGGAGCGGCAGAACCCGTGCGACGACAGAGGCGCAGCTGATTGAGATGCCGACGCACCTCACCAGAGGCCCCCAAAACCAAATACATCATGCGGCCGAGGCAGCGAAGAATGTGCACTGCGAGCCAACGCCGTGAACCTTGATAGTTGCGATAAAATACAACGTCGCCTGGAGCAAAAGCAGAAGTCTGCCGCTGCACAGGAACCTGATGCGGCGGGTGCAGCAAAGACATCAAGGTTCGATGAGGACGACTGTGGAGCAACTCAGCTGGCGAGCGACCATCTCGGGGCTGAGAGCGATACAAAGACAAAAAGAGCAACAACGCGTCCTCCCGAGAATGCGACTCTTTCAACTTCAACATCTGTGACTTGAAAGTCCGGACCAATCGTTCAGCGGCACCGTTTGACTGAGGCGAAAACGGCGCGGATGTCAGATGTTGAATACCATTGGCCTGGCAGAATGACTGAAATTCTGCGGACATGAATTGTGGGCCATTGTCGGAAACAATAGTCTGCGGAAGACCTTCAATGCAAAAGATGCAGACAACGCTTGGATGGTGGCAGTTGATGTCGTGGAAGACATCCGGACAACAAAAGGAAAATTACTGAAGGCATCTACCAGAACAAACCACCGAGCATACCAGAATGGACCAGCAAAATCGATGTGCAAGCGTTGCCAAGGGGAAGTGGCTTTTGGCCATGCAAAGACTTTCCGCGGCAGTGCGGATTGTTCTTTGGCACACGCCATGCAAGAAGAACACATATTCGTAATCGCAGCATCGATTCCGAACCAAGTACAGTGCTGACGAGGAAGTTGTTTCGTTTGCACTATACCCCAATGTCCTTGGTGAAGTAGCCGTAAAACAGAGGACTGTAACGAACGTGGGACCACGATTCTGGACTGATCATTATCAGAACGCAACAACAAAACACCGCGTCGAACAAAAAGTCTCTCCTTGTGAGCAAAAAATCAGCAAACCAACGGATCCTCGATCCGAGACTTTGACAAAGGCCATTGCGTAACAACAAAATGCAAAACGGTAGCAAGGACCGGGTCAGCAGCTGTGGCTGTAGCTACACGACGAAAATCAATCGGAAACGAGTCGACCACGTCATCGGTTTCCGAATCAATGAACATGCAAGCAAGTTCAGAAGAATCGAATGCTCTATCCTCAGCAACAGGCAAACGGGACAACGCATCGGCGTTTCCGTGCTTAGCAGTGGACCGATACAAGATATCGTAGCGGTACTGCGAGAGGAAAATAGACCAGCGAATGAATTTCTGCGCTGTACGCGGAGGTACAGGCTTGTTTGGATGAAAAAGCGACATCAAAGGTTTGTGGTCTGTGATGATGGTAAAGTGACGACCATACAAGAAATCATGGAACTTAGTAACACCAAACACGAGAGCCAAAGCTTCTTTCTCTATCTGTGAATAATTTCTTTGCGCAGACGAGAGCAATTTGGATGCAAAGGCAATAGGGCGATCATGCGACCCATCTTTGTGCGCAAGCACAGCACCGATCCCGAAATCCGATGCATCTACCATCAACAAAAGGGGTTTCTGGGGATTGAATGGCGTAAGGCAAGTATTAGAAAGCAACGCCGATTTCAACTGGCGAAAGGCGCATTCGCATTCCGTCGTCCAGACGAACGGAACACCCTTACGGCGTAAGCTATGAATCGTAGCTGAAATGGAAGAGGCATTGCGCAGAAAGCGATGATAATAGTTAATTTTACCCAACACACTCTGTAGCTGCTTCAAATTCTGCGGTGAAGGCAAGTCTTGTATGGCACGGAGGTGCTCTGGACTCGGATGTATGCCTTGGGCATTGATGACATGTCCCAGGTATGGTAAGTCACGAGCAAAAAACACACATTTGTCCTTCCGCAAGCGAAGACCATTTTGTCGCAATACCTGAAATAATGTTCGTAGGTGTGCTAAATGCTCGTCTGCTGTCTTTCCGGAGATCACAATATCGTCCAGATAGTTCGCAGCAGTTGGGACTGATGCACAAACAGTTTGTAAATATTGCTGAAACAATGCAGGGGCGGATGCACACCCGAATGGCAGTCTTTTGAATCGGTACAAACCAAGATGCGTGTTAACCACCAAGACGCGCTGGGATTTGGAAGTACGCATCTGTGACGTCCAACTTTGAAAAATATTTACCCGGGCACAGTTTGTCAAAAAGATCTTCCAGGCGGGGTAATGGAAAAGTTGCAAACACTAGTTGTGGATTCACAGTGGCCTTGAAGTCCACACAAAGTCTCAGTTTTCCGGAAGGTTTGGGCAAAATTACTAATGGTGAGGCCCAGAGAGAAGCCTGCACACGTTCAATTACACCTTGTGATTCTAAATCGTGTAATGTTCTTGCAACCTCATCACGCAATGCGTGAGGAACATTGCACGCTCTGAAAAATTTCGGTTGCCCGTTGACTTTCAGTTCCAAATGTGCTTCATAGTTTTTAGCGCAACCTAAGCCCGGCGCAAAAATGTCTGCAAATTCTTCACACAGACGAGAAACACTGTCTGAAGGCACAGTCTGATTCACTGATAGGACCTGATTTACTATAGACATGTTAAACAACTGAAATAAATCGAAACCAAACAAGTTCACTGCAGTAGAAGAACGAAGAACGTAAAATGAGACAAGTTTTGTTTGTCCCTTGTATGTTGCAAGAAGGCTGCACTGTCCTAACACAGGGGATATTCTGACCTGAATAACTATTTAACTTAACATTTGCGGGACGCAACGGAGGTTTGCCCAGTTGTTTGTACGTGTCGTGATTGAGCAACGAAACTGCAGCTCCGGTATTGAGCTGGAATGGTATGACCATTCCATTAAAATCCAAATCTACAAAAAGTTTATTGTCCTGCTGACGACAAGAGCAACTGTCTCGTGCAATTTGAACTGATACAGGTACAGCATCACTTGCTAATTGACGTGATTTCCGGCGACATCGACGCACACTTTGTGTGGGATGAACACTGTCACTGTGTGAGAAAGTGGCACTGGACGGGGTGGAATTCACTACATGAATGTCCATGGGCGAAGGTCCACGAGCCTGAGTGTCCTTGGTTCGATTCCGGCGCGAAGCAAAAGGCCTGGAATGGTTGTGATTGTCTGATCTGAGCTTTTTCTGGCAAACACTTTGAACATGTCCTTTCTTATTACAGAAAAAGCAAATAGCTTGGCGTGACGGGCAATTTTCACACGAATGTCTAGTAGCACACTGCGGGCATGATTTTACTGCAGTTGTATGCTGTCGCGGCACACCTGGTTTAGAGCGTAGTGGCAGCTGCGTGGACGTGCGCGAGGGCAGTTTACCGGGCCGTGCAGCGCGCCCGGCGGGCTGGTTAATGTTACACAAGGCTGGCGAAGTTGCAAATGATTCCTGAGCAAAGTGAAGTGTGTCTTGTCTATCTAATATGTCTATCACTTGCTGAAGGGAGGGATTAACTAGTTTCAAAATCTGTTCCCATATACGAACATCAGAAACGTTCTGTGCAATTGCATCACGGACCATTGTATCTGAATAAGGGAGTCCACATTCACACTCAAAAGCACAATCCCTTGTAAGGCCTTGCAATGTTGCAACCCACTCCCTATTAGTTTGACCGGCCGTACGTTTTGTACGAAAGAACGTATACCTTTTTGCAACTACATTAACTGTTTCCTTGAAATAGGCATCTAAAGCAGACAAAAGTTCTTCGTAGGACAGAGTTGCTACGTCGCATTGGGGAAATAATTTCATTATCACACGGTACGTTTGCACCCCTACACATGCCAATAAATGAGGCTGCCGCTCGTTACCTTGAATTCTGTAGGCGGCGAGATGAAATCCAAACTGGCGTGACCACTCCGTCCATGTTTCCTTAGCTGGGTCAAACGGCCTAAAAGGCGGTGCAACTGCGAGTTGTGGCTGCGGTAGTAGTAGAGCGGTGGCTGCCGCATCGTTGTGCAGTTCACGTTGACCCTGGACGAGCCGTCCAAGGGCATCCAATAACGCCTGTGTCTGCTGATTCTGCAAGTGATAAAATTCGGACAGTACATCTGGCGAAGCCATGACACAAGTAAATGTAAGCAATTTGAAAGAACAAGACCCTTTCCGTTGACTTGTCGCCAAAAATTGTTGTGTCTAGACAAGACAGCCTAGACACAATGAGAGGAAGCCGAAAGGCACGCGCTAAGTTAAAAAAGGAGGGCGTGAGGTCTGAAACAGGATACGTAATGATTGCTTGTGTGTTGTGCCTGGTGCAACTTTGTTTTCTTTATGGTAAATAGTGATCTATCTTTCCCTGCACACACACAGAGAAAAAAAACTGCCAAGTCCAGCAGCTAGGGGCAAGCTGCTGGAGTTGGCAGTCATATGTGTGTGACATGTGCTTGCCTGTGTGTATGAATGTGTGTGTTTCTCTGTATCTCTTTTGCTGATGAAGGCTGTGGCCGAAAGCTTTGTGTAAGTGCCTTTTTAATTGTGCCTGTCTACAATGTAACATGTCTCCTTTACAGTAAGCAGCAATCTATGTTTTCCTATATTTTTCATTTACACAGATGTAATTAACAAATCAGAGTCTATTTATTCCAGAGAAGTGACAGTTTGTTCATGACAGTTCAGCACAAATCTGATTTTTTATATACAGCAAGGCTACCTATAAATTATTCTGTGTGCCAGTGTTCATGCTGACTATAGGGATTCACACTGATCATGTGTAATTTGACACCTGGTCCTGTAAAGTTACTTCTGCTCAACGTGAAAAATTCTCCAATTCACATTTTGTAATTAACCTTAACATATCAAATAATGCACCCTTCGATATAACTGCTTATTGTCCACTTCCCATCACTCTATTCCCAATGTCAACCCAGCTGACCTCTACTTCTAATCCAAAAACCATGGTTGACTCAATGTTTGCTATTGCAAGCTATTGCTATTGCAACACAAAAGTGCCAGAGGCACCAGTAATGATATACAATTAAAAATACTAGAAAGTAAGGCACACCGGTTAGTACATGCTAAGACAAACACTACAAGTGTCTAAGACACTGCGCTCTCACACAACAAGTACGAGGTCTGAATACATTCCAGTTATGATACACTAAACTGTTTCATTCACAGTGGCTATATACATACTCTCTCCCTAATAAACAGAATAGTTATAACTCAATTGTTCACAAGTGTATATTATGACTCTTGCCACAGCCACGCAGTCAGTATGCCACAGGTGTGCCATAGAAAGCGATCAGGTTCAATTCCTTGTAGAGCCGGGAAATTCTGCTCGGTGGACAGACTGGAATAGGGTACACTCTGCTTGTAGTTCCAGCTGAGGAGATACTCAAGTGAGAAGTAGTGTCTTCAACTTCTGGAAGTTGATAACAGCCTGGAGAGTTGTATACTGACCCCCTAACTCTCCATAGATTTATAGTAGAGGACATCTCTCGAAGAGCATTGCGTGGTCTTCTGGGCCCAATGCAGAGTTCCTTTATCTATGTATATTGTATATCACCACTTGTACACACTCATCAGCACAGTATCATATTGTCTCTTCACGTGGCAAATTTTTATTCCCTTGTTTCCAGATCAAGACTTTTCCTCTTCCTCTTCTTCGTTTTTTTTTTTTTTTTTTTTTTTTTTTACTATCATTACTTGTACCACACATATTCCACACGGTTTATGCTCACTCCTTCAATGATACTTCCCATCCTCCTCTAGTGTGCGAGTTGTCCCTGCTTTCCTGCGTGTTTCTTGGTTTAAACACCCTTGTTTCAAAAGAGAGTGACAGCTTAGATACAGTCTTGTCAACATTTTGTAATTTTATTTAGCAATTATTGTTTGAGCCTTATAGGCGAATGTCACAAGATATTGTCAACCACTGGATTCACTAGATTGGAATGGGGTTCATGGTAACTTATCAATTCATTTTTTAAGTTGCTGTTATCTTTTTCATCCTATCTTGGACTAGCTTTTCCATACTCCCACTCTATTTTACGTAGCCAAACAGTTATCTGCCCTTGCAAACTTGCTCCTTTACTACCAAGTTAACTAATACTGGGCAGCCTAACAGAAGTTCCAATATCCAGTCTTTCACCACAATTCACCTACACACACTTTTCACTCATTGATTTTCTTTTTTCAATGTCATAAATATTTTGCTTTCACAGACTGCTGTGCTTTGAACATAAAATTGTAGGAACATATGCCTCACATGTCACTTTTTTTTTTTTTTTTTTTTATTAAAGAATACGTTCCTTGCTTATTCCTATTTGCTTCTGATACATTTCCATTCTCACTTTTATTTTCTTTTGATCCATTTCTTTTTTCTTTGATAGACAAGTCAAACAACAATGGCAATATGTTGCAGCCCCCTGTGTTTCACCCTACTTACTACGAACTTACTTTTCTTAGCTTCCAATTTTATTAGTCATTTGGTTTTTAAGATACTTAAATTAATTGTTTGACCCTGTATTTTTATATCTTATTTTACCTTCGGTTGATAAAGGATTTCTGGTATGCTCACAAAGAGAGAGCTGATTTTCCCACCCCTCACCCCCCTTACCTTGTCCGGAAACAAACTTTTCGCCAAGTATCTTGCAGTTTTTTTCCTATTATTAATCTCTTAGTCTAGTCATCAATTTAAAAGTGTCAGTTGTTGGTCCCATTGTCTAATAATTTGTACATTTATACACATGAAGTTCCAATTTTTATTTGGAACATATAGACTCTGATAATCATGAATCACAGTTCAAATGGCTCTGGGCACTATGGGACTTAACATTTGAGCCAAGGCAGGATTCAAACCTGCGACCGTAGCAGTCGCGCAGTTCTGGACTGAAGCGCCTAGAACCGCTCGGCAACGGTGGCTGGCGAATCATAGTTACCATCACACGGACAGAAATACTGTGTTAACTTTAATACAACATAGGGACATAGCTAAAAATGTCTTTACATAATTTCCAGTTCTGATTACTTTCCTTTAATTTAATCTAACAAATAGGTTAGTGTAACATGATGTTGACAGAGGCAAATTATATATACTCACAAATTATTTAGCTAGAGGTATCTGGTTTGTATGTCTGGGAGGGAGGAGGGTGCAAGCTGAAAACTTCAAGAAAAGATTACTCATTTCATACCTGCTGGATTTAACTGCAGTTTATCTCTTCCATATACCAACCACATACCTAATGTGCATGGCAAACAGTTTGAAAGTATTATTCTATACTCAGCATTTGGAACTATCAGTTCCTTCATGAGAGAGGAAAGAGGGATAAGTTTCTGAAGGTCTGAAAGGTCACTCGGACTCCACAACTAATGTGAGGACAAGAGGAACAAATGTGTCTATAAGAAGTTTTGGAATTTCACCTCCTGAAGGTAAAATACTGATCAGTCTGTCAGTCTTCTAGTAATTTTATGGTTTCCTCGCATGAATTTTCACTTGGACATGATTATTCTGTGTTTCATCACTCACCTGAGAGATATCTCTGAATTCCCAAAGAGACACACCTTCAAATTGCCATCAGCTGTTATCCGTAAACGGTTGCACGTGCCACAGAAGTGTTCACTCATTGAGGTAATAAATCCCACACGTCCCTTGAAGCCCGGGACATGGTATGCCTGCAAAAAGAAATTGTAAGAAAATAGGTACTGCTGTTGTGAAAATACTATAAATGTGTTGCTCACCAAGTGGAGGAAGGAGAAAATGTGCATTAAGGGGAGTTTGAACGCCCTATCCTGACAATGTTACATTTAGTGACTTAACTTCCCCGTACTTCAGGAACAACTGTAGCCATTGACAAGAAACTTTTACAGGACATTAAACTATATGTTCTGAGTCTTACAATAATTGCATTTCAGCCACTGCTTTTGGAAATACAATTTTTTAATTACACAGTTAAAATTTTGTGTACCTTTTTGTATGTTATTCTAAATAATTTTATTTATACATAACATTACGTTTTTCTTTTAGTTCAGAAGACTCAGGATACATATGTCATTACTCTCTGAAAATCTGAATTCGCTACTTGCCGTAGTTTCGGAGATTTAGGGAAAAATGCAAGAGAAAATCTAAATTTTCAGGAAGAGTTTTTAAAGTTTCAATAGACTGTAACTCAATATATGCTTAACATTTTATTTTTAGTCACTCAGAAGCACCCTGCACCATACTGTATATCATCCTCTTGATCTTTTTTAAGTTTTTTTTGTTTTCTTCTTTCTGGACTCCGTAGTGGCCAACTGTGCTGCATACTCTGCTTTACCAGTGCAAACCTTGTCCATCCCTTCAAATTCTCTGATGCAGTTTGCTCCAGAATTAATTCCCATATGTTGTAGCACTTTCACGCTACCAATGTTGCCATCATTAAAAGCAATAACAGCATGACTGACCCCCACTTTAGTGTCTTCATTACAAGAAAAACATTTTTTGGTCTACATCTACATCTACATCCATACTCCTCAAGCCACCTGATGGTGTAGGCTACCTTGAGTACCTCTATTGGTTCTCCCTTCTATTCCAGTCTCGTATTGTTCGTGGAAAGAAGGATTGTCAGTATGCCTCTGTGCGGGCTCTAATCTCTCTCATTTTATCCTCATGGTCTCTTCGTGAGATATACGTAGGAGGGAGAAATATACTGCTTGACTCCTCAGTGAAGGTATGTTCTCGAAACTTCAACAAAAGCCCATACCGAGCTACTGAGCGTCTCTCCCGCAGAGTCTTCCACTGGAGTTTATCTAACATCTCCGTAATGCTTTCATGATTACTAAATGATCCTATAACGAAGCATGCTGCTCTCTGTTGGATCTTCTCTATCTCTTCTATCAACCCTATCTGGTTCAGATCCCACACTGCTGAGCAGTATTCAAACATTGGGGGAACAAGTGTACTGTAACCTAATTCCTTTGTTTTTGGATTGCATTTCCTTAGGATTCTTCCAATGAATCTCAGTCTGGCATCTGATTTACCGATGATCAACTTTATATGATCATTCCATTTTAAATCACTCCTAATGCATTCTCCCAGATAATTTATGGAATTAACTGCTTCCAATTGCTGACCTGCTATATTGTAGCTAAATGATATGGGATCTTTCTTTCTATGTATTCGCAGCACATTACACTTGTCTACATTGAGATTCAATTGCCATTCCCTGCACCATGCATCAATTCGCTGCAGATCATCCTGCATTTCAGTGCAATTTTCCATTGTTGCAACCTCTCGATATACCACAGCATCATCCGCAAAAAGCCTCAGTGAACTTCTGATGTCATTCACAAGGTCATTTATGTGTATTGTGAATAGCAACGGTCCTACGACACTCCCCTGCAGCACACCTGAAATCACTCTTACTTCGGAAGACTTCTCTCCATTGAGAATGACAGGCTGTGTTCTGTTATCTAGCAACTCTTCAATCCAATCACATAATTGGTCTGATAGCCCATATGCTCTTACTTTGTTCATTAAATGATTGCAGGGAACTGTATCGAACACCTTGCGGAAGTCAAGAAACACAGCATCTACCTGGGAACCCGTGTCTATGGCCCTCTGAGTCTCGTGGACGAATAGTGCGAGCTGGGTTTCACACGATCGTCTTTTTCGAAACCCATGCTGATTCCTACAGAGTAGATTTCTAGTTTACAGAAAAATCATAATACTCGAACATAATACATGTTCTAAAATTCTACAACTGATCGACATTAGAGATATAGGTCTATAGTTCTGCACATCTGTTCCACGTCCCTTCTTGAAAACGGGGATGACCTGTGCCCTTTTCCAATTCTTTGGAACGCTACGCTCTTGTAGAGACCTACGGTACACTGCTGCAAGAAGGGGGGTAAGTTCCTTCGCATACTCTGTGTAAAATTGAACTGGTATCCCATCAGGTCAGCGGCCTTCCCTCTTTTGAGTGATTTTAATTGTTTCTCTATCCCTCTGTCATCTATTTCAATATCTACCATTTTGTCATCTGTGTGACAATCTAGAGAAGGAACTACAGTGCAATCTTCCTCTGTGAAACAGCTTTGGAAAAAGACATTTAGTATTTCGGCCTTCAGTCCATCAGCCTCTGTTTCAGTACCTTTTTGGTCACAGAGTGTCTGGACATTTTGTTTTGATCCACCTACCGCTTTGACATAAGAGCAAAATTTCTTAGGATTTTCTGCCAAGTCAGTACATAGAACTTTACTTTCGAATTCATTTAACGCCTCTCGCATGGCCCTCCTCACATTACATTTCACTTCACGTAATTTTTGTTTGTCTGCAAGGTGTTGGCTACGTTTATGTTTGCTGTGAAGTTCCCTTTGCTTCCGCAGCAGTTTTCTAACTCGGTTGTTGTACCACGCTGGCTCTTTTCCATCTCTTACGATCTTGCTTGGCACATACTCATCTAACGCATATTGTACGATGGTTTTGAACTTTGTCCACTGATCCTCAACACTATCTGTACTTAAAACAAAACTTTTGTGTTGAGGCGTTAGGTACTCTGATATCTGATTTTTGTCACTTTTGCTAACCAGAAAAATCTTCGTACCTTTTTTTAATATTTCTATTTACGGCTGAAATCATCGCTGCAGTAACCGCTTTATGATCTCTGATTCCCTGTTCTGCGTTAATTGTTTCAAATAGTTCGGGTCTGTTTGTCACTAGAAGGTCTAATATGTTATCGCCACGAGTCAGTTCTCTGTTTAACTGCTCAAGGTAGTTTTCAGATAAAGCTCTTAAAAAATTTCACTGGATTCTTTGTCCCTGCCACCCATTATGAAAGTTTGAGTCTCCCAGTCTATATCCGGCAAATTAAAATCTCCACCCAGAACTATAACATGGTGGGCAAATCTACTCAAAATATTTTCCAAATTATCCTTCAGGTGCTCAGCCACAACAGCTGCTGAGCCAGGGGGCCTATAGAGACATCCAATTACCATGTCTGAGCCTGCTTTAACCGTGACCTTCACCCAAATTATTTCACATTTCGGATCTCCATCAATTTCCTTCGATACTATTGCACTTCTTATCGCATTAAACATGCCTCCCCCTTCACTGTCCAGCCTGTCTCTGCGGTATACATTCCAATCTGAGTATAGAATTTCATTACTGTTTACATCTGGTTTCAGCCTACTTTCTGTCCCTAGTACTATGTGGGCATTGTGACCGTTTATTAATGAGAGCAGTTCTGGGACCTTTCTATAGACGCTCCTGCAGTTTACTATTAGCACATTAATATTGTTATTCCCTGCTGCATTTTGTCTACTCCTACCTTGCCGCATCTCAGGAGGTGTCTTGTCGGGCCTAGGGAGGGAGTTCTCTAACTTAAAAAACCCACATGTGCACTCCACACATACTCCGCTACCCTTGTAGCCGCTTCCTGCATGTAGTGCACGCGTGACCTATTCAGGGGGACCCTACATTTCTGCACCCGATAGCGGAGGTCGAGAAATTTGCACCCCAGATCTCCGCAGAATCGTCTGAGCCCCTGGTTTAAGCCTTCCACTCGGCTCCAAACCAGAGGACCACTATCGGTTCTGGGAACGATACAACAAGTAGCTAGCTCAGATTCCACCCCGCGAGGCTTTCCGCCTACACCAACTCCGCTAACTGCCTGTACGAACTGAGGGTGACCTCTGAACCCATACGACAGGAGTCACTGGTGCCGACATGAGCAACA
Organism: Schistocerca americana; assembly: GCF_021461395.2. Taxonomy (NCBI): domain Eukaryota; kingdom Metazoa; phylum Arthropoda; class Insecta; order Orthoptera; family Acrididae; genus Schistocerca; species Schistocerca americana. Next base: position 647,017,027 of record NC_060124.1, read on the forward strand.
ATTTGCAGTCGGGTGCACCCAGTGCTCTCTATCACTGCCAGCACGGCCTCCTCCACATCTCAGATGAGACCCCGGCAAGCAGACAGAGTGAACACTGACCTTCTTCCCCGACCTTTCCGCTATTTCCCTAAGGGGCTCCATCACCCGCCTAACGTTGGAGCTCCCAATAACTAATATACCCCTCCCCCCATGTGCCTGCTCGGACCTTGCTGAAGGAGTGGCCACATGTCCACTCACAGGCAGAACGGGCGATGCCACACGGCCAGCCTCCACACTGACCCTCCGCCTCATGCGCCGCGAATGCCGCTGAACCCGCCACTCCCCTTGGGAAGAGGGTGGCCCAACCGTGCCCGGTAGCCGCAAAGATGTCTTGACAGCAGGGTCAGTGGGTGAAGCATGTAATGTAACACCTGGGGTGTACCATGCAACGCACCAGACTCCCCACTGCCGCTACACTCTGAGGCAGCAGCCTGAAGATGGCTAACTGCGGCTTCAACACATTCAGCTGTTTGCGAACAGTGGCCAGCTCCTCCTGTGTCCGTACACAGCAGTCACACATCCTATCCATCATAAGAAATCAATTTACTGTAGAGAGTTAATCAACTTATAACTAGACTGCTAATTCACTAAAGGCGGCTGATAGTTGACTAAACTGTGGTTACTAGACACTTCCTGTAGAAAACAATGAAAATAGCACTACCTGTCTCTGGACTGTATTGAAAACAAACACTAGCACTACTGGCACTATGGCTGACTAAACGGACTCTCTCTGACTGTATTCAAAACAAACACGAAATCTATGGAACACTATTACTAGCACCCGACAATTAAAGCTTCCTAAAAGCAAAAACACACGGAAAAGGAAGTGACAAGTAAGAAAAATAGAGTTAATACTTCAATTAGCATAGCTCGCTGCACAGCAGACGTGACGCAGATGGCAGTTACAACGACACTGACACAATAAGATTATTGAACGACTCACTCGGATTTTGAGTCTGACAATGCAGACACTTCTTCAATAATTCAGGATTGCCAGGTCTCTGTAAACAGGTTTTATGATATCCACAACTGCTGCTGGGATAGAATGTTTATGGCTGTATGACCTGTTTGAGTACTGGGCATTGCGGTAATTGCACCATGAACCAGATCTAGGAGGGCAAAGATGGTGTACTGGTTTATCATCAGCTGACAGTCTCTGGAAGAAGGTAGCCCATACTGCCTGCTTCATTTTCAACAAATCCTCAGTATTATTTCTAATGGCAATCTCATAATACTGTTGTAGTTCATCAATCATGTTGTCTGTCAGCCTGCTTCTTATGGTCTTACCACCTGAAAGTTTCTTGTCTCTCAAACTTTGTTTCAACTTCCTCAATCTGGTATCCATCCTCTTCTGGACATGAGCAACACATTCCAGTTCTGTGATAAGCTTCTCACCATAAGGCTGAGTGGCTACTACACTGTTATATGCATTTGAGTCTGCATAACCTAAGAACTTAGTGTAACACACTCCCCTTTAGTTTACAGATCGATTATAAATTTCAACAGCTGCACAGGCCTCCGTACGACTAGTTGTCCTTCATAATTTCTGTCACAGATATGCCCTTCTTCATTCCCTGATTTATACTTATAACAATGTTTGGTTAAAATCTGGAAATCTATTAGCTTTCCAGTATCAACACTGGTCACTGTAGCAACAGAATTCTTAGAACTGCAGCTGCGCTTCTACCAAGTGCCCCAAAAGCTACTGATATGACAATCATACCATCGTTTATTTCAGCAGCTTCATTTGTAGCACCCTTAATTGACTCACATGCAGTGGATTTCACAGCAGCTCCAATAAATCCTGCATACTTGTCCATTTTACAAAGTGGGCGTGGCATATACATCACGACACACATTGTTTCTGCTGCAGTGTGTCCTTTGCCAATAGCTCTCAATCCATAAAACCACCTAACATTTATGTCAAAATAATTATCTTTACACTTATCAGAATTCCAAAATGAATGAGTGTATTTACAAATGGCAGAATTAATGGTAAGTTTCCTGGCTAGTCCATTTGATACCTCAATGTCTTCATGTAAACTAACTGGCCCTCCACATACATACAGCACACACATTCACATAACACCCCTGTTAGGATGTGTAAATGTATCAGAATATAACCTAACCTACCGTTTACATGAGTTTTGTTTTGAGATAACTGTGTTATCACTATGTTTTATTTTTATCTTCGAAGCACTAATGGGTGTTTCGCTAGATACTCATGAGTTTGCCAGTATTTCATTGTCTGCAACTTCACACACCACATGCTGAACACAATGTTTCTCTTTATTCAAAAATTTATTACCATGAAACCCACATTTCTTAAAAACACTTCATTTTGGAGTCATACTTTTTGAGAGATTTACCAGTCTATTCATCACTTCTCCTTGGAAAAACGTTAGCACTTTGATATACAAAGCATGTTTATACTATGAAAAGATACGATACTATTTTTGACAGTGCTACCAATGGAAACACATAATTTAACCTTTATAACACAGCAATCCACAGCTTTCTACAGGGTAGTCCATTGATAGTGACCGGGCCAAATATCTCACGAAATAAGCATGAAATGAAAAAACTACAAAGAACGAAATTCGTCTAGCTTGAAGGGAGAAACCAGATGGCGCTATGGTTGGCCTGCTAAATGGCACTGCCATAGGTCAAACTCATATCAACTGCATTTTTTAAAAATAGGAGCCCCCATTTTTTATTACATATTCATGTAGTACGTAAAGAAATGCGAATGTTTTAGCTGGACCACTTTTTCACTTTGGGATAGATGAAGCTGTAATAGTCAAAAATGGTTCAAATGGCTCTGAGCACTATGGGTCTTAACTTCTGAGGTCATCAGTCCCCTAGAACTTAAAACTACTTAAACCCAACTAACCTAAGGACATTACACACATCCATGCCCAAGGCAGGATTCGAACCTGCAACCGTAGCGGTCATGCGTTTCCAGACTGTAGCGCCTAGCACCGCTCGGCCACTTCGGCCAGCTGCTGTAATAGTCACAAACATATAAGTATGTAGTATCACATAACTTTCCGCCAGTGCGGACGGTATTTGCTTCGTGATACATTACCCGTGTTAAAATGGACCGTTTACCAATTGCGGAAAAGGTCGGTATCGTGTTGATGTATGGCTATTGTGATCAAAATGCCCAAGGGGCGTGTGCTATGTATGCTGCTCGGTATCCTGGACAACATCATTGAAGTGTCGGGACCATTCGCCGGATAGTTACATTATTTAAGGAAACAGGAAGTGTCCAGTCACATGTGAAACATCAACCATGACCTGCAACAAATGATGATGCCCTAGTAGGTGTTTCAGCTGCTGGGGCAGCTAATCCACACATCAGTAGCAGACAAATTGCACGAGAATTGGGAATCTCAAAAACGTCGGTGTTGAGAATGCTACATCAACATTGATTGCACCTGTACCATATTTCAATGCACCAGGAATTGCATCCCAATGACTTTGAATGTCATGAACAGTTCTGCCACTGGGCACAAGAGAAATTACGAGACGATGAAAGATTTTTTGCAAGTGTTCTATTTAGCGATGAAGCATCATTCACCAACAGCGGTAACCTAAACCGCCATAATATGCACTATTGGACAACGGAAAATCTACGACGGCAGCGACAAGTGGAACAGCAGCGACCTTGGCAAGTTAATGTATGGTGTGGCATTAAGGGAGGAAGGTTAATTGGCCCCCATTTTATCCATGGCAATCTAAATGATGCAATGTATGCTGATTTCCTGCGTAATGTTCTACCAATGTTACTACAAGATGTTTCACTGCATGACAGAATGGCGATGTACTTCCAACATGATGGATGTCCAGCACATAGTTTGCGTGCGGTTGAAGCAGTATTGAATAGCACATTTCATGACAGGTGGATTGGTCATCAAAGCACCATACCATGTCCCGCACGTTCACCGGATCTGACGTCCCCGGATTTCTTTCTGTGGGGAAAGTTGAAGGATATTTGCTATCGTGATCCACCGACAATGCCTGACAACATGCGTCAGTACATTATCAATGCATGTGCGAACATTACGGAAGGCAAACTACTCACTGTTGAGAGGAATGTCATTACACATATTGCCAAAGGCATTGAGGTTGACAGACATCAATTTGAGCATTTGTTGCATTAATGTGGTATTCACAGGTAATCACGCCGTAACAGCATGCGTTCTCAGAAATGATAAGTTCACAAAGGTACATGTATCACATTGGAACAACCGAAATAAATTGTTCAAATGTACCTAGGTTCTGTATTTTAATTTAAAAAACCTACCTGTTACCAACTGTTCGTCTAAAATTATGAGACATATGTTTGTGACTATTACAGTGCCATCTATCACAAACTGAAAAAAGTGGTCCAACTAAAACATTCATATTTCTTTATGTATTACACGAATATGTAACAAAAAATGGGGTTCCTATTTTAAAAAACACAGTTGATATCAGTTTGAGCTATGGCAGCGCCTTATAGCAGGCCAACCATTGCGCCAGCTGGTTTCCCCCTTCGAGCTAGACAAATTTCGTTCTTTGTAGTTTTTTCGTTTGACACTTATTTCGTGAGATATTTGGCCTGGTCACGATCAATGGACTACCCTGTATATAAAAAATTACCGATTTTATTAGGTCTTGAAGTAATGCATGTAAAAATTTTAACATTTTCAACTGGTGTAGATTATATTTTAGAAAATAAAATAAAATACTTCTCACGCAAGTTTATAAGTAATATACATATCATTTTATTTGGAAAATGGCAAATTTTATAATCAGATAAAAACCCGAAAAAGTGAAAAAGAATGTTTTCCCCTTCTAACTTCCCTTAAAGTTATGGAAATGTGTAAGCTTTCAGAGCCAGTGGCTTCTTCTTCTGGCAGAAACAATAAGGGGAAGGAAAAGGGAAGAAAGAAAAGGATTGTCAAGGTTTAGGAAATGGGGAGAGTTGCAGAAAAGCTGCAGAGAAACCCAGGCCAGGACAGACTTACTGAATGGGATGAGAAATATGTAACTAAACCAGTCCATCTCTCATACCACCAACAGATGTGAAGTATTCTTGTGATTGGTAGTAAGTCATAAACATTAAATTATTTTCAATGTATGTTCATACGTAATACTGCACGTACCTTTGAGGTATCATTGGGCCCATTGGGAAGAGGATCAAAATTAGGCCACTGCTTTCTAATTATTTGGAGCATTTCACAAAATGAGACCATCTTCCCATCATTCCATTTGTTGCCGCTGAAAGGCATGTACTCGATAAATCTTACATCAACATTTTTCTCTTTTGTTAACTCCACAAAACTGCACACTTCATTTTCATTAAAACCTCGCATTACAACACAATTTATCTGTGGAAGAAAGACACCATTAAAAACTTGGTATCAGATAAAGCATGGTTTAAACAGAGTTTGAAAGACTTTTTGATAGGTAACTCATCCTACTCAATAGATGAATATCTTAACAGTGGCTGTTAGGCCAGCTTAAATAAGAATGTCTGTTAGATTTCAGTTCTGAGAGCACTTTGCCATAACAGTCAAGATTATGTACTTTTTGTTTGATAAATTTATTAATAGTGCATAACGATGTTTCAGTCTGACAGCGTATCAATTCTGAAAATATTAGCTGTTCCAGTTTGTATTGTATTCACCTAGTTTGACAATCTCCTGACAAATGATCAGGGTATTCAAATGTTTTACATTTTTTATGTTATACTTTCTGGCATGTTACTCACCCATGAGAATCGTCTCATGTTTTGGGTCTTGGAACAAAAGCTGAATCTAATCTAATCTAACCTACAAAATAATGGTTCTACAAGTCTGTTGTTATATTTGTATACCTCACTGATTCTGTTAAATTAATCTTTTTCTCTCTTTTTAGAGAATGTCTGAATTTATCTTAGCATGCCAAGCTGTTAACCTTCTTAACAATTTATGAAAATTAAACTACATACATCTCCAATCTTTTTCCCCACTCCAACGCACACATCTTTTGCTGAAGGTATTATTTTAACTATTACATGAAACTGTGCTGCCATTTGTGAGACAAAGTTGAAAGTGTTCTCAAGATAAAAGGTCTTCACAAAAGGAGCATTTAGTATCTGTGCAGGTGGTAATACTGACAGCCATCATATAAACAAGCCCAAATGGTAGAACATCCTGCTTTACACATACACGCAATGGCAGAAAAAAGGAAAAGAGCACACCTTTCATTCAAGCATTGAATATATAAACTGATGAGACAAAACACTATGACCTCCTGTTTGATAATGTGTTTGTCCACTGTTGGAACACAATACAGCAGTGATTTTGTGTGGGACAAGTTCAACAAATTTCAGGTATGTTCCCAGCATTATGTGAGGTATGTTCCCAGCATCATGCAGCACCGCATGTCTAAGCACAGGTCATGTAATTCCCATAAATTGCAGATCAGTGGTTTCTGGGTGCAGAACTGGTATCTGATAGCATTGCAGATGTATTCCATCAGATTCAGAAGGGGTGAATTTGATTCTGGCCTCGTGACACTGAAAGTCATATTGTTGAAACATGTCACCTTCATTAGGGACAGGGTGCGGACAGTGCACAATAATGTTCACACAGAACAAAGCTGTTATGGAGCCTTCAGTTACTACCACAGGACCCATAGAAGACCAGGTGAATGTCCTCCATAGCATAATATTGCTCCCACTGGCCTAAGTCTGTAGCAAAGTGCACCTTTCAAGCACCAATTCACTCTGTTGACAGTGTATGTGCACAAAACCGTCACGCAGGTGTAATGCGAAACTCGAATGATTCAACCAGATGACACATTTCTATTGATTCACTGCCCAATCTCAATGCTCCTGAGCCACAGAAATTGTAATTCAACTGTGTTGTCAACATGGGAACATACAGGGGTTGTCTGCAGCAGAGCCCTATGTTTAACAATGTGCAATGGATGGTGTGCTCTGAAATACTCGTGCTTCCACCAGCACTGTGTAGCTTCCTCAGCTGAATGTCATCTTTTTCAAAGGAACCATCCCAGAATTTGTCTTAAATCATTTAGGGAAATCAAGGAAAACCCAAATTTTGGTGGCCCGATGGGGCTCGGGTCCGTTGTCCTCTCGAAGGCAAGTCCACTGTTTGACCACTGTGGTGGCATGACCTAGTCTTAATTAAGCCAGAAAATCTTGGGAAATGCTGACAGATTTAAGATATAACAATTTAAAGCAATCCTTTCATGAATTTCACTACAATTTTCTGCTCTTTTGAAAAACAATTTCTTTTGACTGTTTTGATGTTGTTTAGTATGTTTAAATGATGATGGCAGTCTCTATAAAAGGGCAGTTCGGCTTTTAAGTTTAGTTATACTGTTTTAAACTACATCCTTCATCTATTTGTCCACCCAGAAGTGCTATAGGATGTAACTTGAAGACTATGGTGAGGTGGTGGGGGACAGTCATGTGTTGAGGAGGAGGTGCTGCCAGAAATGAAGTGTGTGAGGTGACGTTATTGACACTGCATACAGGGAGAATAAAAATACTCTATTCCATATTCATTCACAATCTACGTCTGCCCCCATATGGTTTTACTTTTCTCCAATAAGAAAAAAGAAATTGTCAGTAACTGTCTCTATAAGGTCTTAAAAGGAAACAAACAATAGAAAATCTAGGCTGGAATAATGACCATATTATAAAAAAGATACATTGCTATTCACTGTACACAGGAAATGTTAGGTCACAGACAAGCACAACAAAAAGACTACTAAACACGTAAGCATTCGATCAGAAAGTCTTCTTCGTAAGTGGACAAAACACACACACACACACACACACACACACACACACATATGACTGTTGTTTCTCCCATGATGCGCAGTTGCTCCCAGTCTGGCCCTAGCAGCCAGAGACCGTGGTCATGTATGTGTGATCTGCATTTGCGCGCATGTGTGTGTGTGTGTGTGTGTGTGTGTGTGTGTGTGTGTGTGTGCGTGTGTGTGTGGGAAGGGGGGGGGGAGGTTTGCACCAAAAGCTTACGTGTTTAATGGGTGGTGTATTTTTTTTTTTTTTTTTCCCCCTGCCTGCAACACAACATCTACACTATACAGTGAGTGCCAATCTATCCTTTTCATAATACTGTCGTTACCACCTTGCCAAGAGGCATATTGTGGAGTAATCCAAAGGGTTCTACTAATTTGTACAAGAGGAAGGAGAGCACAATCTCAATGTAAGTTTTTAGAAAACTGGTATGTGCATTACTTCTGCAAACCTTTCAGAAAGGACACAGTATGCACTTCATCCAGCAAGATGAGTAATAAACAATATTAGCAATACTGCATCAAACTTGTTCACTTTCATCTTTGGATTAAACATTCGATTTCAGAGAGTACAGAATTTGGCAGAATCAAATTTTGGGGATATGTGGAACTGGGACGACGGCATATTTTTTACCCATTCACAAACTAAGCACTGCTGATTGCTACTTTTATTGTGTCTGCTGCTGCAATGCATATATGAAACTGTAAGTGCAGCATCTATGATGGAATAAAATGTTATACAAATGAAACAAACAGGCACAGTGAAATAGAGTAGTATGGCTCATCATTTCGGTCTCATAGATTAGCAGGTGTTGACTTGAAAGATAATTCTTAAGAAGTTGAATCCAAAGGAGAGGATGTACCGTATTTACTCAAATGTAAGCCGCATTTTTTCTGGTTTTTGTAATCCAAAAAACCGCCTGCGGCTTAGAATCGAGTGCAAAGCAAGTGGAAGTTCTGAAAAATGTCGGTAGGTGCTGCCACAACTAACTTTTGCCGTCCAATATATGTAGTGCTACACAGGCATGCTTCGTAGGCACAAAGATAAATACTTGCGCCAAAACCTCTGCGTCAGTAAATAAATTAAAAAAAAAGGTGGAAGACGATTTTCATACATTATCCAACGAAGTAAATATAAATTCCATATTGTTCATCTTCGAATGTAGCAGAACTTCAATGCATTACGAAAATCCGACTGGCAAGACTGTTTCGGATGTTTGTCAATATGGCCAACTCTACGTTCTGAATTTTTTCCTACCTGTGAGAAGAGATGGTTGCTTATAGGAACCTGATGAAATGTGAATCACATGCAGTATTCTCTTCATCATAAGAGTAATACGAATATAAACATGTTGCCACGTATTCTTTCGTGTTTGCTGCTATCTTATTTAAATCCTGTCTGCCTAATAAACTACAAAACTAGAGTGAGACAACAGCAAATGTGGAAGAATATACGTATCGTGTCATGTTTATATTCGTATTATTCTTATGCCTAATAGTGATACAGTCAGAACTGAAGCACGGCAACTGACTAGATTTTTAAATCTAAGATGACTCTAATTTCTGTGCAGAATTTGATGTACTAAAGAAGCGGCCGCAAAGATTTTCAAACGGAGAAAAATTTTCGCCTAACTCTCGTTCAGAACATGTTCTATCATACGCAGTCTATTATTTGGTTCTTGTTGATCATTATCAAAGAAAGCAGCAGTGTAAGTAACAACAAATAGTCTCTTGCCATTGTTTCGCTAATGAGATGATTTCTCTCTCTTTTTTTTTTTTTTTTTTTTTTTTTTTTAATTGTAGGCGGTGGTAGCGTGCATAAAAGCAAGCCATGCCGCGAGCGACGACAGGCCGCAAACACGCACCATCAGAATGCGACAAACAATGCATGACACAGTACAGTAATGTATTTTCAGCTTAGAGTGACATAAACGCCTATAACAAGGAAAACGGCACTTATCAGATCAAAGCAAAATAAGCAATTGATTCAAACCAGACGAAGCACGTGAAAAAGGAAGGGTACCAGTATAAATACGGACGGAGGGCCTGACGCATAGCAAAGGCTACCTGGTAAAGCTTAAGTGCTAAGCTTACGACTCGAACCAAACTACTGTAGCTGTATCGTCATTCATTCGACCTAAATTGTGTCTCATATTACAATGGACCGACTTTGTTTCGATTTGGAGGTGCAGCCTAAAACTTTTCTCTCCCCTTGAACTTCGAGTCTCAAATTTCAGGTGCGGCTTAGATTCGGGAAATTTTTTTTTTCCTTTCTTTATTTCGAGTCTCATTTTTCAGGTTTGAGTGCAGCTTAGATTTGAGTAAATACGGTAGGTGGTATTTCACCTAATTCTGACTATGAAATAAAACAAAGTATGGCAGGGAGCTCTGACAAATCAAAGAGCAGCGATGAAGATTCTGATGAATAGTAAAGTATGAGTTAAGAAATAAGATGCTACTGAGATCGTAAATTTTTGTTGTGTTGATGAATCTGTTAACAAACATATTCAAAAATGCACTGAAACATTGGCACATGTAGTGTTGGGAGGTAATAAACTGTCATTACGGTTAGAGGAGCTACGTATTTCTTGCTGTTCTACTCCTACATGACACTGTATCTGAAGGTACAGAATGAATCTTCACTGGCTAGAGAAATGGGTAACACAATTTTACAAGTCTCTGCTGTCATGTAATCTCTTCAGGGAAATCATGACTGTACTAAGATTCGGTTTGTGGTTGACAAGGTCAGAGTCATTAAGAAATGCAAGGCAGCTACCATGTCAGTCCTAGAAGAGAGAGACGTAGCAAACTGTCAAAGCATGTACATTCCCGGTCCATATGTTTGTGGTGATGTAATAACCAAGTAATACTGAAGTGTGATCCAAGTCGCACAAATATGGCTTTAATAATAACCTCCCAACAATATGCCTCTAAGGACTCAACAAGGCACAGAACACTGATGTGCACATTACAAACTAGAATCACACAGAGAATCAGTCAGCACTGTTCCACACTAATATATGTGCGAGTCACCAGCAGATGGCATGGCAGCGACCGCGCCACACGCTTGGCTCCCAGAGACAGAATCCAGCAGCCAGCCTGCAATGATCAGTGGGTGACCAATTTAAAGACGCATGTACGGCAACACCACTCTCGGTGCACTCACACTGACATGTACTAGTAGCACGATACAGCAGTGATGAGCAGTAGTACCCCTCCTGTCTTGCGCGCCTTTTATCTGGCTCTACAATTTACTTTCCTAGACCCACACAAATGCCTGATCCTCCTAATTCAATTTGCTCTGCAGACTATTTAAAATTCACAAAGAAAAAGGAGCCAAAATTGCACTTTGTGTGCCAGTTACTTTCCAATACATTGCCACCAGCTGATCTTATTTAAGAATACTCAACTTTCGTAGCCATACTTACAGCACATCCTTTGCTTCCTGGCCTAAATCCAAGTTAACTACCAGCCCCCCTGCACCCCCCCCCCACCACACACACACACGCCCCTGCCCCACCCCTCCCCCCCCCTCTTCCCCCTTCCCAATCAGCTAGTTGTGTGCTGTTATCTCACGTCACACCCTAGTCTATGAGTGCCCAGCTGTCTGTCGCCTGACCCCTCTACCTGCACCCCTAGCTAGCCCACAGATGGCTCCCCACTCTCCCACGAGCCACTAAATGCTGCCCTCCAAACCCCTCCCATCTCTCTCCATCCCTCACATTGCCTCAACCCACCCCATCCTACCCCACTCTAAAGCCCCACCTCACTCCAGAACACTCACCATGGGCCAGTAAAGAGCTGGCAGTTGAGCGACCACAACATAAGGAGACATGCATGTGCATGTGAGTGTGTGTGTGTGTGTGTGTGTGTGTGTGTGTGTGTGTGTGTGTGCACACGCGCGCATGTTTTCCCTACAGCTAGAAAAAGAAAGTGCATTCTGGAAGCTCGCCAAGCAACGTACCTTTTAGCTTGGAAGGTAGAAGACGAGGTACTGGTGGAAGTAAAGCTGTGAGTACGGGTCGTGAGTCATGCATGGATAGCTCAGATGGTAGAGCACTTGCCCACAAAAGGCAAAGGTCCCAAGTTTGACTCTTAGTCCGGCACACACTTTTAATCTGCCACGAAGTTTCATATCAGTGCACACTCCACTGCACAGTGAAAATCTCATTCTACAAACCTTTTGTTTGTGTGCCTATCAATGAGACAGTGCTTCTGCCTTTTGGTGAGCCATCTGCTTTATTCCTAAATAATTCGTAATTTTCAACAGAAACTTTCCGTACGTTATTATTGCATCCTACATTACAATATGCAATTTCCACAATATGTGGTCATCTGTGAATATAATGGGGGTAACAACTGTAGGAGACCAAAAACTGACTGCAGTAAGCAAGTTCAAGTTATTGTACGCTGTAGTAGTTACGCAGAGGTGAAGAGGGTCACACAGGATAGGCTAGCATGGGCAACTCCATGAAACCAATCTTCAGATGGAAGATCACAACAATAAAAACATTTGATTCAGCATACACCAGACTCCAAACAGCGTACACAACCTGTATGCTCAGAAACACAGAAAATCATATTGGTTCCATCAGCAGGAAACTTCAACCCGTAATTGTTATGGAACACTGCGGCGATTTTGTTCATTAATAAAACCCAAAACTGGGGAGTAATAAGAAAGTATTGTTGTAACTTCTTATCAACCTCATTACCAAAATACATATTAAGAAGACTGGTAAATTTTTATTTTAAAGGGGTCACTCCAAAGCGCCACGAAAGTATTTGAGCAATGTATAAAATTAGAGAATCGGTGCACAATATTGAAAGCCTATCTACATTATCTATATCTGCATGACTAGTCTGTAATTCACAATTGAATGCTGGCAGAGGGTTCAGAGAACCACCCTCAACCTATTTATCTACCATTCCACTCCCCTACAGCATTTGAGGAAAAACAAACACTTCAATATTTCCGTACAAGCTCTGATTTCTCTTATTTCATTACAATGATCATTTCTCCCTATGTAAGAGGGCTCTAACAAAATATTTTCACATTCGGAGGAGAAAGTTGATGATTGAAATTTTAAGAACCTGCTCCAGCAAAATGCTTTTGCTTTAATGACTGCCACCCCAATTCACATGTGATATCTGTGGCATGCACTTTCCTGTTTCCCAATAATACAAAATGAGCTGCCTTTCTTTGAACTTTTAAATGATGTCCTCTGTCAGTCCTATCTGGTAAGGATCCCACACCATGCAGAATACTCCAAAAGAGGACAGACAAGTATAGTTGTAGATAGTCTCTTTAGTAATCCTAATCTTCTAAATGTTTTACTATTAAATCACAGTCTTTTGTTTGCTTTGCCACCGCATTATCTATGCGAGCATTCCAATTTAAGTTATTTGTAAATGTAATTCCTAAGTATTCAGTAGACTTCACAGCCTTTAGATCTGTGTGAATTATCATGTAAACAAAATTTAGTAGATGCCTTTTACTACTCGTGCAGATGACATAAAAATTTTTATTATTTAAGGTCAGTTACCACTTTTTGCATCATATGGATAGGTAGCCTAAATCATTTTGCAGTTCATTTTGATCATCTGATCACTTTACAAGACAGTAAATGATTTGCGAGACTGTAAATGATAGCATCATCTAAGAGGACTGCTCAGATTCTCTCTTAAATTGTTAATGTAGATCGGCAACAGCAGGTGGTCTATAACACTTCCTTGAGGAATGTCAGATATCACTTCTGTTTTACTTGATGATTTTCCATCAATAGCTATGAACTGTGACCTTTCTGACAGGAAACCACACATCCAGTTGTACAACTCAGACAATACTCCATAGGCACACAATATGATTAGAAAATGCTTGTGAGGAACTGTTTCAAAAAGTCTTCTGGAAATCTACAAATATGGAATCAATTTGAGATCCCCAGTCGACAGCACTTATTACTTTGTGTGACTAAAGAGCTAGCTGTGTTTTAAAAGGTCGATATTTCTGAATCTATCTTAGCTATTTATCAATGAATCATTACCTTTGAGATAATTCAAAATATTCAAACACAATATATGTTCCAAAATCCTAATGCAAATCAACTTTAGTGATATGAGTCTGTTATTTAGTAGATTACTCCTGTTTTCTTTCTTGAGCATTGGTGTGACCTGAGCAACTTTTCAGTCTCTAGGTATGGATCTTTATCAAATGAGCGGCTATATATGATTTCTAATGGAGCTATTGTATCAACATTCTCTGAAAGAAACATAAATGGTTTATGACACTGAGGAGAGCTACTACTAAGTTACTCACAGTTGCAGTTGTTCTTGATTTGAATACTGCAATATTTACTTTGTTGTCTTTGGTGAAGAAATTTCAGAAATCCGTGTTTAGTAACTCTGCTTTAGTAGCACTGTCATCAGTAACATTACCACAGCTATTGCGCAGTGAAGGTATTGGTTGTGTCTTGCCATTGGTGTACTATACATTCAACCAGAACCTCTTTGGATTTTCTTCCAGATTTCAAAACGAAGTTTCACTATGGGAATTATTAAACACATCTTCCACTGAAACCCACCCTAACTTTCGAGCTTCAGTAAAACATCGCTAATCTTGGAGATTTTGCATTCTTTTAAATTTTGACATGCTTTTTTTCATTGCTTCTACAGCTGAGTTTTGACATATTTTGTGCACCACCCTTTTAATTTATTTGGTATCCATTCAATTTATTTGGTATATATCTCTTAATTGATGTCGATACTATTTCTCTGAATTTAAACCATCTCTGGTCTACACTTACATAGTCAGACTTGAAGGAGTAGAGACTTAGTAGAGACCGTCACCTTGGAAGGCATCAAGTTAATTTTTATCTGCTTTCTCATTAAATGCCCTATTGTGTACAGCTGAAAATTAATAGAGATAAGGCAAACAGAATGTGCAAAGTAAGTGGAAATTACTCGTCTCTTCCCCGATTACAGTGCAATAGAAGATACTACAAGATGTTGACAGATTGCCATATCTCGGTAGCATTATATGTAATAATGAGGTCACAGATGCAGAAATCACCAGCAGAACTGGAAAATCAGTCCATATGGCAATTAGGTCTGTAATATGTCAACAAAGCTTTGCCTGTACTCCTTTATTGTTTATATTTGTGAGACTTGGAAAATGTCATTAAAATCAGCACACAGTCTCCATATTTTTCACCAACAATGCTAGAGATGAATTCTGAAGATGTTAACCCGACCAAGTTACAAACGATGTAGTGCTGAGAATACGAGGTCTACACAGCCTGCACAAAATTATTGTTGAAAGAAGACTGAAGATTGCAGGTTATGTTCTACACATGTAAGGTGGAAGAATCCCAAAATCAACACTGTTATGGAAATCAATGGACTGATACAGATGTACAGGAAGACCTTTTAACACCTGGAACTTTTGCAATGAATCTTCAATGCATGGACACAAACTTGGAGGAAGGTGAGAACTTGGCAGCTGATCGAGTGAACTAGTGGAAACCAGTTCCTTGTATGGTACACAGCAAATCTGAGTAAGTTAGTAAGTAAGTAAGTAAAGTAAGTACAACTGGGGATTTTGCAAAACTGTTGGATGATCGATATTATTGTCTAGATTTGACACTGTTGGACTTCTACCTTTTCCTTGATGTGTATTCTTCAAATTGTGAGTTTTATGAGAAAGCTGATAGGTACTTACCAATCAACCTTCCCTCACATGAACTGACATTGTCTCTTTATAAATTCTACTGTGCTAACAATTATCTACTGAGAATCCTCGACTAGGTCTCCACAGCTCAAATGAGCCAGTTCCTTTAAATTTCTGTCTTTGGCTATAATTGTCTTCCAAGTATGGTGACACAACATCCTGTCATGAAACTTTTGCCTTTACATTTGTTTACTTTTCTGGACACTGCCTTTTTCTGCACTGTGCACCAAATACACTATGTGAGTAACGCCCAAGCTCCAACAACCAATTGTGAACTGTAAACAGTTGTACACTCTACCAGGGCACATAACAAACAATTAACATTTGTTTTTTAGTGTTCTAAGCTGTGAGGTCATCAGCGGACAAATAATTTAGTACCTATTCCTAGGCAGCCGGAGTGGCCATGCGGTTCTGGGCGCTACAGTCTGGAACCGAGTGACCGCTACGTTCGCAGGTTCGAATCCTGCCTCGGGCATGGATGTGTGTGATGTCTTTAGGTTAGTTAGGTTTAATTAGTTCTAAGTTCTAGGCGACTGATGACCTCAGAAGTTAAGTTGCATAGTGCTCAGAGCCATTTGAACCTATTCCTGACGTGCAGTTGTTTGGAACAACGACTGACATGATCCAAAATATTACTTTCTTTTATTATAGCTTCACTTTTATTTTGTCTAATGATTACTAATTTCAGTATCAAATTCCATCATCAAGCCACTATATGATCAGAAAGCATAGTGTATCATTAAAATATTGTTTAATAAACAGATTACCATTATATCATCATTCCTTAAAGTAATGTCCAAACTGGAAGGACAGATGATTAATTTTGAGTATATACAAAAGTCAGAGTACTGAACCGGATATGAAAGAAGGAAAACCAGAAGGGCAGTGAGAGACGGGTGCCTTCTATCACCTTACTTCCTTAATATGTTCATCAAGGAAGTAATAACAACAACAAAGAAAAGATGACAAGAATCAAAAGGTAATTTCTGGAATACTCCAAGGAAATGTGATAGGGCCATTACATTTACAATGTATATAAATGATCCAGTAGAAAGTGTCAGAGGCTCCTTAATATTGTTCACAGGTATTACACTTGTCCATAAGAAAGTGTCAACAACAGAAGACAGTATCAATTTGCACAATGACCTGCAAAGGATTGGTGAATGATGCAGGCTCTGGCAGTTGACCCTGCACATAAATAAATGTAACATATCACACACACACACACACACACACACACACACACACACACACACACACACAGGAAAAGAAATCCAATACTGTACAACTACACTATTAATGACAAATTGCTGGAAACAGAATCTACCATAAAATATCTAGAAGTAACTATTCAGAGCAACCTTAAAGTGGAATGATCACACAAAACAGCAATAGAAAAGCAGATGCCAGACTAACATCCACAGGAAGAATCTTAAGTGAATGTAAATTACCCCTGTGTCCTTACCCAGTACGACTGACAGAAGAGAGAAAGAAGATCCAATGAAGTGCAGAGTGTTTTGTCACAGAATCATTTAGTCACTGTGAGATCATTACAGAGATGCTCAGCAACTCCAGTGGT
Organism: Schistocerca americana; assembly: GCF_021461395.2. NCBI lineage: Eukaryota > Metazoa > Arthropoda > Insecta > Orthoptera > Acrididae > Schistocerca > Schistocerca americana. Next base: position 647,034,189 of record NC_060124.1, read on the forward strand.
AGATGCCATAAGAGAGCAGTTGTGCATCACGGAAAGATTTACTACCCATGTTTCGATAGAGTAGTTTCCGAGAAGAGTCTGACAACATAATAGTTTCTCTCATATACAATTCACGAAATGATCACGAGAAGAAAATTTGAGAAGTTAGAGATAATACAGAAGCGTACTGACAGTCATTCTTCCCAAACACTGTTCACAAGTGGAACAAGGCAGAGGGGGTCAGTTGGTGGCATGAGACGTACCCCCTGTCACACACAGTTAGGTGGTTTTTGGAGCATGATGTCGATATGGAAATTTAATTGCATGCATATACACTGCAGATTGACGACATCACAATAGTAAATCAGAGTAGGAACTAAATAAAATGTTTCAGGCCTTAAATCAAGAAATGGTAAAACTAAAGCTAAAAATGAAGACAAAGAAGACAAAAGTTATGGCTACAGACAAGAAAGGAGGTGGAGGCAGGACTGACGCAAGAACAGGCAATGAGCAACTCAAGAAAGGAACTGAAATTCACTATCTCAGTAGCATTTTGCAAGAAAACAATCAATATTTCAAGGCATTCAAGAAAAGAATAGCACAGGTGAAGAGTTCCTTCCAAAATAAGAAGAAGCTGCAACTGAATAAACATATCAGCTCCCACATTAAGAAAATATTTGTAAAGACCTTTGTGTGGAGTGTTCTGACACACAGATGCAAAATCTGTACATTAGAAAAGCCAAAGGAAGCTCACCTCAAACCTGCTGAAATGTGGTTCTGGAGGAGAAGTACAAGAACTAGCTGCATTGACAGAAAAATTAAAGGAAATAGGAGAGAAGAAGGAACCACTGAAAGTTATAGGCCAGAGCAAAGCAAAATACACTGGACACTTAACTGGAGATGATAATCTTTTAAAAAACATTTCTGAAGGCAAGATCATAGGTAAGAAAACAAGGGGATGACTGAGAACATCCTACTTAAACAATATGATCAATGAATGGGATTTTCTTCACACATGGAGATGAAAACAACTGCTGAAGAGAGGAAGCTGTGGCTGCAGAGACAAGGTTTAACCTTTTGGAAGAGTAAGGACAAACTAATACAAAATATGATTCTGCATGGCAGCTACATATGGAATAAATGACAACTTCTTGTGTGCATTCATCAAGTCACTTACCCCAGTAGGTGTCTTATCTACTAAAAGTAAAGGTCACTGTTGTGCTTTCAATAGATGTGAACTGCACCCTGAAAATGGTATGTCTAGTTTGCAGTTGTACAGAAGCTTTTTATTTTGCAAAATGGTTCAAATGGCTCTAAGCACTATGGGACTTAACATCTGAGGTCATCAGTCCCCCAGACTTAGAAGTACTTAAACCTAACTAACCTAAGGACATCCCTGCCTGAGGCAGGATTCGAACCTGCGACCGTAGCAGCAGCATGGTTCCGGACTGAAGTGCCTAGAACCGCTCGGCCACAGTGGTCAGCTTTTATTTTGCAAAGAAATTTTTGATAATAAGATGAACTGATGCTGGTACTCGCTACTGAAACCAGTAGTACTTAGACACAACAAAAGTGTGACTACAGAATTAAGAATAATTTTTCCAAACAATTGAGTATTTTTTTCAAAACAACACCACAATAGAGGAAACTTATTTTAAACTAATGACACAAAAGAAAAAAAGAGAAACTGTAAAGATCTTGAGTCTCATAAGACTCTCTTGGGAGGAAAATATAAGATATTTAATTGGTAAACTTGCAAGGCATACTTTTTTATGTTGTATAAACTACGAAACTGTTAGCATCTTCAGCTAAAATTTACTTCTTCTGTCTTAATATACCTTCCTTCACTTTCAGCTGCAGTGTGGAGACAGGGGTGAGGGTGGGAGCGGGGATGGAGTCGAGGGTGAGGGCGTACTGCTTTAAAATGGTGATTCTTGTATTGATATTCTTAACAACAGATTTATATCTCTTGCTTATGAAAGTCTGCATGCGATGACAGCTGCACTAGTAATACCTTCACAGGGTCGTATTCAAGTTGCAAGGCTAGATCTATGCCAGCCATGGCACGCTCCCAGCCTTTCCTCCTCGTGATCTGGTTGTAGCATTGGGACTGCAGGGTGTCTAAGCAGATGTTCAGACCGTCAAGCCCTGCCCTCTGTAAGGCAACCAGCTGTCTTGTCAATATGAGGCCATCGGTTGTCATTAAGACACTTTCGCGATCTTTTATTTTTTTCAGGGCACCTGTGAAACAGCAAATTATTCTAAACAAACTGAAACAAATAATTTGTAACATTGCTGCTGCATATGAAACAAAACTCCAGTTGATAAATTGAAAATACAAATTCCTTAAAAGTTAACTGTACATTTGCCCTAATACAAAGAGATAAGAAGGGTTAATAAACTGAATTGAAGAATGCAAGTTAAGATAGCAATGAAAAAATAATTAGAGGCATAAGATCACCTACTGAAACAGAGAAATGGGAATCAATATGAACCATTACCACTACTGTCAACTGATTCCATGTCTCCATGCACACTGTATAAACCACTGTGGGTTTGTCCGACAAAGTACATTGTTGTACCACACATTATGGTTTTTTCCCATTCAGTGCTCATGTGGAGTGTGGGAAGAATGATTCTTTAAATGTTTCTGTGCATGCTGTAATTAATCTTGCCTTCATGGCCCCTATAGGAGTGATACATATGCGGTTATTGTATAATCCCTAAATACCTCGCTTAATACATGTTCCTGAAATTTCATAAGTTGGGTTTTGTCATATATTTGGCGTCTATCTTCACTTGTCTGGCATTTCCAATTTTTAGTAGCTTCTTGATGCTCTCCCATGCATCAAATAAATCTATGATCAATCATGCTACACTATTTTGTATACATTCAATGTCTGCCATTAGCCTTATTTGTTATGGGTCATACTTAAGCAATATTCTAGAATGGGCCACACAAGTATTTTGTAAGCAATGTCCTCTATCGACTGATTGCATTTTCCAGTATCTTACCAACGAATTGAAGTCTGCATTCTGCTTTGCCTACAAGTGAGTCTATGTCACCATTTCATTTCATCCAGATATTTGTGTGAGTTGACCAATTAAAACTGTGATTATTTGATAATGTAGTCATACAATACTGTCTTTTATTTGTTTTGTGATGTGCTCCAATTTACATTTCTGAAAACTTAAACTCAGTTGCCCATCTTTGGACCAATTTGAAATGTTATGATCTGACTCAAATTTGTACAGATCTTTTTCAGGCAATAATTCATTATAGACAACTCTATCATCCAGGAAAAGTATGAGGTTCCTTATAATATCATCTTCCAGAACATTAAGGTACAATATTAATGTAATGGTATAAATTACTATAACTGTATAAATAAGTTTATAAGTGTGTAAAATACATTGAACTATTTGTTACAACAAAACATTGTACTGGTATACTCAGCAAGATGTTAAATCAGCAGATAGCTATATTTTATGTTCAACATTTTGTGTACAGCATATATGCTGGAAAGGATTTATACCCAAATTAAATAAATCTGAAGAAATGGTAGTGTGTCTCTGGAAAAAAAATCCATAAAAACTCATACAGTCCAATTTGCTATTATGTCACTGTTACTGAAATATAATACTAAGTAACTGAATTTGATGAACATTCTCAGAGTGCAATATGCCTCAGAGTGAAATGCACAGTAATGTCAACATTATTTTTCAAGGCTATGTTTGTGAAACTGGATGACAGCAAACTGCACATTTTGTTCTCAATCTGAGGAAGCATTATGCACTGTAAAACACTGTACTGCTGTTCTACATAAAAGCTGTCGCATTGCCAACATCTTTCCCCTGCTGGCTGTTCTACACTTCTCATCACTGATTCAACATGTTGTAAGGTATTTTATGCTGTATGACACCACAGTCCAATCTGGTAAGGATAGCATAAAAATAATATATGAATTTCAGTATTGAAACTGGAACAGCAGAACAGCTCTCATCACACTGGATATCAAATCGAGGTTGGATTACAGCCATGGGTACATTAATTCATGCTACTCAACTGTATGTCATATGTCAGAGTTCATCAACTGTAGTGGTTGGCGACTGGTGGCTGGCGACTGGTGGCATACCCATCTCTTGGCATCCTGTGAACAGATGTTCTCCACAGGTGACAGATTTGAAGAAAATGCTGGATATGGCAACAGTGGAACACTCTCTGTATCGAGGTAGCTCAGTACAGCTCAGGTGATGTGTAGTCTTGCATTATCTCGTTAAAAGATAACATCACGGAGCCCTTGAAAATACGGCACAGCGATAGGCCTTAACAAAACACAAATGCAATGGCTGCTGTCCAAATTACTGGCTATGTGAACCAGAGGTTGTGACATGTATCCAGTTGCACCCCATACCATCACATCACATGCTGGACCCGCATGGGAATGACAGGTACAATCTGGCCAGGTCTGTTGGCATCAGAGCCTCCACACACAAGTACATCAATTGTGACGATGTTACAGAACCGAGACTCATCTGATACGATGACACAGTGCCATTCCTGTGTCTGGCATTGTTGTTAGTTGCACCGCTGTCAGTTCACCTCTCTCTAGAGCTGCATTAAGGGCTTGACAGTCTGTGCTGCTCCAGATGCCATCACATTGTCTGTGTGGATACTTGTCTCACTGTATACAAGCCCACTTCCTGACTAAATGTACACAACTTCACTGCAGGATCACGTACGCATGAGCAAACACTTGTCTGCCCTCTCAGGTGCTAGTTGGGTGGCACTACTGAGGCCCTGCAAGGCATTTAGCATGGCCCTCCTGAACCTACCAATTCTATGTTCGCACAAAATGAGATTCTGAGCAATGCAAGCAGCAATATAGTGAAACAATAAACCAGAGTCTCAGCAGACCATGAGCCTGCCACTGCCAAATCTGGAATGCTGATAAACATTTCTCCTTCTTCCATTATGCTTAACACGGTCTTCATGTAAACAATCAACACCGAAATAGAATTTCTGAATGAGAAACCTGCTCCATAAGCTTATCTTGCATACAGAATATGCATGGGAGTGCTGAAAAGTAATGCCTCTGAATTTTTTATTCTGTTCTCAATATCGGTCGAGGTATGACACGTCACACATATTACTTGGTCAGCTTTCCCACTTCACTGACTCGTGGCACACCCCCCTCCCGCAAACAGATGGAGTCACAATAGGCAGCCCACTCTGACCAGAGATTGTGAATATATTTACGGTGCACTTCGAGGAAGAGGCCCTGATGTCATCCAAATGGAAATCCTTCTTCTTCTTCCTCTTCTTCTTCTTCTGTTATGTGGATAACACACTTGTCATCTGGCCTCATGGAAGAGACAAACTTCTTGACTTCTTTGTACATCTGAACTCCACACGCCACAAAATCAAATTCACTATGGAGACCAAAGAAGAAGGAAGACTACCATTCCTGCACATCATAGTCAGGAGAATAACGGACAGCACCCTGCACCACAGCGTGTATCTGACTCTACAAAACACATAAACTCAGTTCTCCCTATGGCACTGTGAATAATTTCAATAACAAAAAGTGTGATGAATGTTGCAGCGTACATTTAATTTCCACTTAGGTTTTTGCATTCAAGATCAGTCTTACCTGAGAGTGCAACATTACATCTTTGGTTAATTTAATTATATGTTCATTAGATTTTGGTTATAAGGCACGTTTTGCTGCCTAATGTTTCATCTCCAAATGCTGGAAACAATCCATGGAGGAAGAGGAGTATGTAAGACATTGGTGTACCAGGTTGGAAGAATCTGTGAATTTCAATACTCTGTAGAAGAGCTCAATCATTTGAAAATAACTTTCAGACCTTGTGGCTATTCTAACAGATATACATAAGGCACTACATTCTAAAATATTTGCATCTTTCACTGAAAAACAAGCAACTAGAGGAAAAGTTCTCTTGCCATTTGTAAAAACAGTCGCAGATCGCGACCTCCGAGTGCTATGAAGAGAAGGTATTGACGCAGTGCTTAAACCAAACTGAAGACCACAACAGCAGCCATACTCAAGTAAATTGCTATGCAGTAGTTTCAGTGAATTTGACAATGATGTGGCTGCTTTCATGGTGGCCCAGTCATGTTGTGGGGATAGGGAATGCCAGTGACAGGGCTGGAATTGTAGGTGACAGATTGATTTTTGGCAAAGCCTTGTATCAATACCTCCTTAATTATTGAGCTGAAAAACTGTAAAAAACATTCATACAGTAAAATCACACAAAAAAATTTCCTATTTCTGCAGGTATTGTGCCTTCTGTTTCCTTTTCATTACAAAAACATACTGATTCAAATTTATAAAGTCACAACTATGTCGCTGTGATTTGTGTAACACACATTCTGGAACATGTTCCAGGAATGTCATGAAACAGACAGCTTTAAATACTTACTCTAGCTCATCTTTCAAGACTTGCATGCCAACAACAACACCATCTATCCAATCTGTTTTTATTTCTCTTTCATGTAAAGATTTCTCCACAAAGGGTATCATCTGCCATGTAGGCAGTGCAAGAGGAAATTCCACACTCACATTTGGGTAATCAAGTAGAGTCTGTGTCTTGTCAGAACCAAGTACAATCAACCCAATTTCATCTTTACCACTGGTAAATATCTGGAAACATATTAAATGGTAAAAATAAGTTTTGTTTATAACAAGTTGTATACCAATAAAAACATCACACACAGATACTCTTTATAAAATTATTTAATTGGATAGATAAAAAATCTACTCACCAAGCAGTGGCAGAATACACACATAAAAGACTGTTGTGATAGGCAAGCGTTTGGAGCCAGTGACTCCTTCTTCTGGCTGAAGGGTTGCAGGGGAAACAAGAAGGGTGAAGGAAAAGGACTGGAGAGGTCTAAGAAAAGGGGTAGATTTTGGGAAAGTTACCCAGAACCGTGGGTCATGGGTGACTTACCGTACAGGATGAGAAGGAAAGACTAATTGTTGGGGACTGCATCGGGCAAGATTCGGAAACCTGAGAGCTTAAAGGTGGAAGACAGGGTAATATGCAAGACAGAGATTACTACTAAAACTGTACATGAGTTAATAAGAGTGAGAAGCTAAGCGTATTGTATACAACAGCTGCGGGAGGGGGTAGTGAAAATAGACGGGAAAGACAATGAAAGATGTAGAAAGCTAAAACGGAGTGAAGCAAAGAGTAATTACAGTGAAGAAAAGCTGAAACAGGAGAAATTAACGTAAATTAAGGCAAGGTGGGTGGTGAGAACCAAGGACACGTAGTGCTAGTTCCCACCTGCGGAGTTCTGAGAAACTGGTGTCTGGCGGAAGAATCCAGGTGGCATGTGTGGTGAAACAAGTGTCGGGGTCACGTATGCTATGTTGTAGAGCATGCTCTGCAACAGGATATTGTGTGTTTCCAGTATATACACTATGCCTATGCCCATTTATCGTAACTAATAATTTGGTGGTAGTCATGCAGATGTAGAAAGCTGAACAGTGTTTATATAATAGCTGGTATATGACATGTGTCGTTTCTATTTTTCGCCTGATCCGCAGTTCTGGGTGACTTTCCCAAAATCTACACCTTTTCCTGGAACTCTCCAGGCCTTTTCCTTTACCCTTCTTTCTTCCCCTTCAATGCTTCTGTCTGGAGGAGCCACTGGCGCCGAAAGCTTGCCAATCATAACAGTCTTTTATGTGTATGTTCTGCTGCCACTTGGTGAGTAGATTTTTTATCTATTCAATTAAATAATTTTATAAATAATATATTGTTTTTGTTGTTATAGTCACTCTTTATAACCTACTTAAAATACATCACGTACCCTCCTCTCCACAATTCTTCGAACATATAGTTTTGCCTTTTGTAAAAAATCACTGCGTTTCTGTATAACATACTTGGAATCAACGTGTCCAACATCTATTACAATCATAAACAGAAGAAAGAAAGTCATTGTATTTATTGGCAGTATTACGCAATCAAATATTTTGAAAGAGTTCCAGTGGTATAAATTTACAAAATCTTATAAATAAATATATACGTTTATTCTTTAAATCAATTCTTAGCAATAACATAATAGTATAAATTGCAGAATCAATATAGCCAATTTTAATGTAATGACTGCAATACAAATACAAAATAACAGCGGTAAGTTATAACAAATGGGAGAGAGAGAGAGAGAGAGAGAGAGAGAGAGAGAGAGAGAGAGAGAGAGAGAGAGAGAGAGAGAGAGAGAGGCATTTAGACAATGTTTCATTACAGTGTGAAACTTATTAGAATTAAAATGAAGCCATAGTGAATTATTACATTCCAAAAATAATAATTATTGTGCT